>NC_057731.1:38645253-38718164 GCF_004010195.1 Chiloscyllium plagiosum
AGATCCTGTTGTAATCTGAGGTAACCCTCTTCGCTGTCCACTACACCTCCAATTTTGGTGTCATCTGCAAACTTACTAACTGTACCTCTTATGCTTGCATCCAAATCATTTATGTAAATGACAAAAAGTAGAGGACCCAGCACCGATCCTTGTGGCACCCCACTGGTCACAGGCCTCCAGTCTGAAAAACAACCCTCCACCACCACCCTCTGTCTTCTACCTTTGAGCCAGTTCTGCATCCAAATGGCTAGTTCTCCCTGTATTCCGTGAGATCTAACCTTGCTCACCAGTCTCCCATGGAGAATCTTGTAGAACGCTTTACTGAAGTCCATATAAATCACACCTACTGCTCTCTGATCGATCACAACATTTTTTTTATAATCTGCACAGGAATTGGCCGAAAGCTAATTTCAGACGTGTGTCAAAGACAACTCTGGCACAGACACTGAAACTGATCTGATATGTAGAGTTCTCAGCACCAATGAACTATCGTACACATCTTTGTGCTTGGTTTTTGCATAGAATCTGTGTTGCATGATCAGCGATGCAAGCCTATAACTCATAAAAAGAAGTTTCATAATGGATTAGTACAAGTCATAGAATCCCTACAGTGTGGAAGCAGACCATTTGGCCGATCAACTCCACATTGCCCCTCCTCCCTATCTTTTATCTTAGCCTGCTGGACAAACTTTCCTCATTCCTGAAGAAGGGCTAATGCCCGAAACGTCGATTCTCCTGTTCCCTAGATGCTGCCTGACCTGCTGCGCTTCTCCAGCAACACATTTCCATCTCTGATCTCCAGCATCTGCAGACCTCATTTTCTCCTCTTAAGAGCAGCCCACACATCCCTGTATTACCATGGCTAATCTGCCTAACCTGCACACTATGGGAAATATGGGCAATTTAGCATGACCAATCCACTTAGGCTGCACATTGTTCTATTGAGGGAAGAAACCAGAGTACCAGGAGGAAGCCTATGCAGGGAGAATGTGCAAACTCCACACAGACAATCACCCAAAGATGGAATAGAACCTGGGTCCCTGGTGTTGTGAGGCTACAGTGCCAACCACTGAGCCACTGTGCCTTCCCAATACATTCCCCATTGAGTTTAAGCTTTTTTGGGGTTAGAATATTCCAACATAAATTCAGTATAGTCAGTATGTCTTGTTGCATGCTTGTTATGGAAAACATGAAAGACATAGATGTCCTTGGTGCAGTTAAGTGCAAACTGTGAATGATGGTCAAAGTAAATTGATGGTGACTTTAGCTCACTCCTAATCTAATCCATCCAGTGGACAGGTGAGTATTAAAGTGTCCCTGTGACTTATCCACTTTTTGAAAAAGTATTACAAGCCCCAACTTAAGTTTGCAGAGCCTTTTTGGAAATCCAACTTGATGTCTGATGCCTCTGATTGTGCCCTGATTGCAGGTTTAACTCCGACCAAGAAGGGACCACAGTTTTCTCTCCAGGCGAATATCATGGAAAAAGAATATCAGAAAGGGACAAGAAGAAGCCATTTAAGGAAGCTTGCATATTTTTCTTGTGAGTCCAGAATAGTCTTACACATGAAATGTTCAGATTTCCCTAAAAATCTGAAGCAGGCATGAGATACTGTGAATGTTGCGGGCCCTAATAACATTCCAGAAATAGCACTGGGTCAAATAAAGGTGACAGCAGGGTGGAAATTGGAAGGGAAATTGATAGTTTTTTCCAATTCTGGTCAAAAGAGGGAAGCTGCCAATTATGTCATGGATGCACCAGAAAAAGAATTGTGACTGCGGCCCAAATAGGACTGGATCAACGAGTATTCCATGTACCCCACAAAGAGACAGACATAACTGGGTCCCATGTGGGTACCCATAGACACCCCATTGACCCACAGGAAGTGAGAGGAGTTCAAGGAGAACACATTCAAAGCGAGAATGAGCTCAGCCAGACGGAGGAGGGTGGTGGTGGATAGGAATGGTTCAGGTCTTCTTTCCAGCAAGAAGTGGAAAGCTCTGCAGCCATCCTGATGGGGGATGGATGTGTAAAGGGATTGCATGTCCATGGTAAAGAGAAGGGGGCTGGCGTCCGCAAACTGGACACTTTAACAATAAGTGTCAGGCAATCTAATCAGGGAGGGACTGAATAAGTGAATCTTAGAAACCCTACAGTGTGTAAACAGGCCCTTCGGCCCAACAAGTCCACACTGACCCTCCCACCCAAACCCATTACCCTATATTCACCCCTGACTAATGCACCTAACCTGCACATCCTTGAACACAATGGGCAATTTTGCATGGCCAATTCACCTAACCTGCACATCTTTGGAGTGTGGGAGGAAAATAGAGCACCGGAGGAAACCCACGCAGACACAGGGAGAATGTGCAAACTCCACACAGAGAGTCATCCGAGGCTGGAATCAAACCCGAGTCCATGGCGCTGTGAGGCATCAGTGCTAACCACTGCATCACCGTGCCACCTCGTGTCAAAGAAAAAAAATTAAGTTGAGGTAGGAGGGAAATAGATTCCTGTGAGGTAGGAATGGGCAGAAACAATGGGTCTGCTCAGGCAATACTATTTGTGGATTTTGGGGAGAAGGTAGAAGTGGGCTGTGCAGCATTAGGGTTGAAAGGCTGTCGGGGAAGATACGAGGTGAGATAAAGTTGGTGACACTTGTGAACACAATAGCTTCATGTTCAATCATGGCACTGTGGTCTAAGGGCAGATAGGAGGAGGTGTTGAAGAGTCAGCGCTCAGCTTCTACAATGTAAAGGTCAGTAAGGCAGACAATAACAGCACCACACTTGTCGGCAGGTTTGATGACAAAGTCAGGATTGGATCTCAAAGTATTGTCAGTTCAGAGGGATATAGGTTCAATAGGTGAAGGAGACAAAGAAATCAAAGTAATCAATGTCACATCAACAGTTCTCAATGGACAGGTCAAGTGCAGGTAAAAGGCCAGAGGTAATAATTGAAGATTGAGTTGCAGATGATTTGGAATCTTTGGGGTGTACAGATGTATCTTTTGCTGGTAACAAGAGTTGACTGGTCTACGAATGACAGAGATCTTTTTGTTTCCAATAAATGTGCGATTGGTTCTCAGATAATTGAACAGCTTGGAACTGGAACAAGTTACAGAGAGATGTTCAGTTCTTCCTCAGCTCAGGAATGGTGTCTCTGTTCTCTGCAATCAAAACTCATTGTAACACTGAAGTGAACTAGCTTTATCTTTTCTGCAACATTTGTTGTAAATTGTGACTTTTAACTGATAAGCCACTTTTATATGTGAATTGTCCTCCTTGTGCCCTTTACCAGTGAAACATTGGGAGAAAGATGACTGAAGCAACATGCTAGCCAGCAGAACAGTCATAAGGATCAACTCAGCAACAAATCTGGAAACAATGACTATGGAAATTTCTTTCCAGTTTTTGCTCTCTGTTCATAACTTATTTTACTATGTCTATTCGTGTTTATGTGAAAAGGGAGTTTATCGGGGATTGGAGGTTTGATTACTATTGTTATACGCCAATGGTTTATATCTATTTACCTGTGGCTATAATCCAATTACTTGTAAAAAATAATAATTGTTTCACTATAGAAAGTTGGCCGATGCTTTATATCAACCTGGATCTGAAGGTCAGGTAAATTGGGGAACTCTGCATGTTTTTTATAACTTTAACTTTTGTGATGACTCCGGAAAGAGCAAGGCTTAATTTCCAGTGCACTGCCCCAATGAGGCATAACAACACCCTTCCTTCTCACCAACAGACAACACTTTGAGCTGTTCAGTGGGTTTGGCCCAGAAACTCAAATTGCCCAAACTTCATGCTGCTGATCCAGGATTTGTTTAGCATCCTTGCCCACCTGACCCAAACCTAATTTGAAGTTCCTTCTTTGAGTCAGAAAAATTCTATAAAGTTAGTTTATTTCCAACACTGAGTCTTTCACAACATACTACCCAAAGAAATGAGGATTTCTGGTGGATTACCAGTGAAGACTCTGAGTGCTTGATTATTTCAGAGCTTCAGACAAGTTAATAGGTTCCATATTACAGTGGCCTACGTCCAACAAGTGTTTAGGATATATTAAGGTGGGGTAGATTACCTTTAATCAAGAAGAGAATGTGACTATCCAAGAGATAGCTACAGTAGTGGACAACTTGGAACTCCAATACACCTTGTTTCCTTTTATCTTATTTTCAAACTCGCTGAAGTCCTGAAAAATGGAAAACTGAAGCATCTATTTAATCTTGACCTACAGCCAGCTGTACCTGTTGCATTCTTTATTATAATTTTTTTCAATTTTAGTCGATGTGTAAAGTAACTGATCCAATAACACTATTGTACAATAAGATTTGATTTGCCTTGTAAAATAAAAACAAATTGATATTTTATTTTCAGTCAGCAACTAGATGAGAAAAAGATGAATGGGTCTTTTATGATCAGTTCAGTAGGATTCAGCCATCACTAGCTTTATGAATGGGATATACCTAATTTCCATGGTGGTCCCATGATGATTATACAACTGGATCAGTGACACAATGGTTAGCACTGCTGCCTCACAGCGCCAGAGACCCGGGTTCAATTCCCGCCTCAGGCGACTCTCTGTGTGGAGTTTGCACATTCTCCCCATGTCTGCGTGGGTTTCCTCCAGGTGCTCCGGTTTCCTCCCACAGTCACAAAGATGTGCAGGTTAGGTGAATTGACCATGCTAAATTGCCCGTAGTGTTAGGTGAGGGGTAAATGTCAGGGTGTGGGTATGGGTGGGTTGCGCTTCGGCGAGTCGGTGTGGGCCGAAGGGCCTGTTTCCACACTGTAATGTCATCTAATCTAATTTTAAGAATTGCTTCACCCAGACAGTGATGAGGCTATGGAATTATCTGTCACAGAAAGCAATCGAGACCAAAACATTGAATGTTATCAAGAGGTTTTTAGTTTTAGTTATGAATGATCTGAAGACTAGAATTCTAAATCCTAATGCCAAAGAAATACAAAGAGCTGGCGGTAAAGTGTGGTTATACTTCAGAATAAGATGTCTATTGTGGAACTTCCTCTATATTGTACTAAATGATTAATCATCTGAGAAGGTATACAAGCATAGTTAATCATTTTATTATTTCTTACCTCTAATGTTGGCCATCTTTCTATCATGATGACATGCCATGCAACTTAGTAAGTTTCATATTCAACTTTACTCACCTGAAAAGCAGTTTCTGTGAGTTTCTGGATCCATTCTTTGCAGTCTGTCTTTTCCGTTAAAAATGTGTACAGTTTCGAAGTTGTTTCTACTGTAAAGGCGCTTGAATCCTTTGACCAGTTTTCTGAAACAACCTCAGATATTCGGATACAGTCACTAATGCGAATGACCTTTTTGTCTATCCTTTTTGTGATCTGCTTCTCGGATAAACTGGAGCCCTCTTTGAACTCAAAGTACTCGAGGCGAGCGACAGACTGGTTGCTCTGGGAGTAGAGGATTAGCCAGACCCTCTTCCATTTCTGAGGGGAATAGAAAAGACCCACATTAGAATTACTGGGAAGGTGGAATTAGGCGCACAAACAGGTCAAACACTTGAGAATGTTAAAACAGTGCACAGCATCCAGTACTGTTCGCCATTCACAATAACAAGAAATTACTGAATGACCTTGTAAAATGATTACTGGTGTATGTTTGAATGGTCGCTGGTACTTGCACACAGATGTACTACTGCCTTGTGTTGGCTACACGCCATGATCCCAGATCAAATTGACAAAACTCTACACAAAACGAAAAGGTGAACTTCATCTGCCTTCCCAAGGTATGACAGGTCGGTTTTTTTTTGACAATCGCTGTCTACAGCTCAGTTACAAACAACGCAAATAGATTTAGTTCTGAGGATGAGTCTTAAGGAAGGGTCACTTGACCCGAACCGTTAACATTGATTTCTGTCCACAGATGCTGCCAGACCTTCCCGAAACTTTTCCAGCAATTTCTGGTTTTGTTTCTGATTTACAGCATCCGGAGTTCTTTCAGTTTTTATTTAACAAATGGACTTACAATTGTTCAAAGCACGCGCCGATTTTACAAAACCGTCTTGTTGAAAATAAATCACTCTGTAGGTTGTCAATAATAAACACAAGAATCAAAATGAAATAACACCATAGATGCCTTTAAATCTAAACATGTATTCCTAGTAGTGTCCCTCTTGTTAGCAGATCTATATACAATGAACGACTCATTAAATATAATTCCCGACATGTGAGCTTAGTTTTAAAGTACGTGATCAAACTCTCCGTTTGTCGATATCCGAGAGGGGGAGAATAGTGTTGGATATTATTCTCAGGTACGGAAACAAATTAAGATACCTTCCTGAACTTATGTTGCTGCATACAAAGCGGACCTTCTTTCACGATGTCTTCCATATCTGTAGAATTGTTCCACAGACCCTTTGAGGCTAATGTTCAGTTCTGTTGTGGCGGATATGCTTCGTTTCCGCTTCGAGTTTCCGTTAGTTTCCAAATGCACAGCAGTGGCGTGTACACCAGTAGCATTGGGAGGGGTACAAAGTGGTGAGCATCCTTCACATAGCCTTCATATCAACACACAAAAAAATTGTTTAATCTCAAAACATCTTGTGGATGTTAAATTGAGCACCAGCTGTCAAAAAGCAATGTAGCTTCTTCTAAACAGCACGATCAGTCTTTTGAAAGTGGCAATGAGTTTTTAGGTGGCCATTGCTCGCATTGACCTTTGTCAAGACGCTATTTTGTGATTTCCCTTGCTTATTGCTTCCCTTTCTTTCGTCACCGAAGAAGCTGCTGCACAACTGAAGGTAGCAGAAACTAAGGAGAGGCTCAGAAACGCAATGGATGGTTTCCCTAGCTATTATCAGAAAGCAAAACACCAGGTTCACGTGTTATCTGAAAACACTCCGCTCGGTCTCACCCTCAGCTCCCTAGCTCTCTCTGATTTGTCACAGTGCTTGTCTGACATCCAATATTGGGTGAACAAAAATTTCCTCCAGCTAAATACTAGGGAAGGTGTGTTTGGCACCCCAAGGTAAAGTCCTTTCCTGACCATGGTTTCCATCCTTGGTAACTATCATAACCTGACTGAGGCCACGACCAACCTTTGTGTTGCAACTGGGTTTGAGTTTTTAAGCACATATCACTCCATTACTGAGCTACCTGCTTCCACTTCTATAACATTTCTTGACATTGATCTTCCCTCAGCTCATCTGCTACTGAAACCTCACCCATGCTTTTGTTACTTTGAGACTTGATTATTCCTGTGGAACAGTGGCTTGACTCCTATGTTGCACCCTACGTAAATCTGTGCTCACATTGATGCAGGTGGATTGTCACATTGAAGGTGGAAGATTGATATTCATGTTGATAGATTGTCACCCTCATGTTAATATATTAAAACTATTGCCTGCATCCATTGTCTCCCTAATGATATTCGAACATGCTCATTGACCTTCATTGGAGCCCCATCCAGTAAATATTTGTTTTCATATCCACCCATCTCATCTACCTTTCCTGAGTCTCTGGCCCCCTCCAACCCCAAATGCAATCAAGATATCTGCATATCTACAATTCTGGTCCTCTTTGCATTCCTGATTTTAATTCCTGCAACCCTGGCAATCCTGCTTTCTGCTGCTTTAGCTCTAAGGTCTCAATTCTTTGCCTAAACATCTCTGTGACTCCACATCTCTCACTTCTCTTTTAAGATGGTCTTAATATCTTTTTTTCTTTGATGAAACTTTAAATCATCTTTCCTGATTCCCATATGATGGTGTCATGATGATAGAGCGGAGCCCCAAAATACTATGGATGTTGTAAACAATTAACTCCATTTTTTTAAGGAAACCTGCTTCCATCAAAAAGTTGACAGATGTAAATTCCATTGATGTCTGAAGTTGTGTGAGAGATCCGTGGAATTTCACATCTGTAGAGTGTCAGTGGAAACTTTCAACAGAGAGAGAAATGTAACAGGAAGAGATAATAAGGGGCTGACTATCTCCTCCAATCTACAGAATACCACCTCTTGTAGAATATTAGTGTTCTGGCCTTCTAGAAATATACAGAAAAATGGATTAGAAACCACGGTAACACTAGAATATGTTTTAGTCCTCTTAGTTGACTTGTGCGCTGTGACATTCAGAGTTGATATTAAAAACACCAACACAGGTAATGAAAAGGGAAAACAAACTCTCTCACTTCAAGTGCTGGGAGGCGACTATCCAGTAAGCCAGTCAAAAGAAAACACGATAACAGAAGGATTCTTGCTTGAAGTACTCAAAGCCAATGAGCCACTGCTGAAAGAAAATGAATAAAAGAGATGTAATTGTTCTGCAAAGCCAAGAATCTCAAATCTCAATGTCAATATTACCAGTCATTATGGTGGAGGTAAGATCATTGATGAAGTAGCTGAAGATGGTTGGACTCGAGGAACCCCTGCAAAGATGTCCTGGGACTGAGATTACTGACCTTCAGTTATATCTTGTCAAGTTTGTCTCTGATTATAGGGAGTTCTCCCTCTGATTCCCTTAGACTCAGGTTGCTAGTGCACTTTGATTCTACATTTAGTCAAATGCAACTTTGCTGTCAAGGGTAGTCACTCTCACTTTACCTCTGGAATTCTGCATTTTTGTCCTTGTTTAAACTAAGGCTGTAATGAGATCAGGAGTTGAGTGGCCCTGGTGGAACCAAGTCTGAAACTCTGCTGCTTGGTAGCACTGATGATGGCACTTTCCATCACTTTACTGATAGTTGGGAGTAGACTGATGGGGTGGTAATTAACTGGTTTGGATTTGTACTGCTTTTGATATATGGGACATACCTGGACAATTTTTCATGTTGTCGGGTAGATGTCAGTGTTGTAGCTACAGGTCATTCTGCTATAATGTGTGTTTCGTTAAAGCGAATTGCTGTAATGCAATTGACTGTAACTGTTTCTAAAGCATGAACTTTTAAAAAGTCTGTTGGCTGTAACATGATTCCAGCCTCAGTAGATTAAATGGTGCTGCTATAACACAATTTTCTTATAACACGGGATTACACGAGAATGGAACTACTGTTTTATAGCAGAACTGACTGTATATTGGAACTACTCAGCAATGGCGTGGCAGGTTCTGGAGCACTTGATTTCAGTACTGTTTTGAAATGTTGTCAAGGTCCATAGATTTTGCAATATCCAGTTCCTTCAGCCATTTCTTGACATCATGTGGAATGAATCTAACTGGCTGAAGATTGGCATATGTGATACTGGGCACATCTGGAGGAGTCAGCTATTACGAGGGGGCATAGCTTTAAATTAAGGGGTGGTAGGTATAGGACAGATGTTAGGGGTATCTTTACTCCTCAGCAAGTCGTGAGTTCATGGAATGCCCTGCCAGTAGCAGTGGTGGACTCTCCCTCTTTATGGGCATTTAAACGGGCATTGGATAGGCATATGGAGGATAGTGGGCTAGTGTAGGTTAGGTGGGCTTGGATCGGCGCAACATCGAGTGCCAAAGGGCCTGTACTGCGCTGTATTTTTCTATGTTCTATGTTCTATGAGACCAAGATGGAACAGGCTCTTGGCACATTTCACTGAAGATAGTTGCAAATGCTTTAGACTTAACTGCCCCATTATTGATGATGAAGAGATTTATAGAGCCTTTTCCCCTAATGAATTGTTTAATTGTCCACCACCGTTCATGCACAGAGGTTTTGGGAGGACTGCTGAGTTTGGATCTGATTTGTTGTCTGTTCAGTCATTCAGCCGTGTTATCACTTGCTATTTTTATGCAAGTAGTTCTGTTTTGCTGACATCTAACATTTTAGGTTTGAATGGTGCTGTTCCTGGCATTTCCTCTTCAGTGAGCCAGATTTTATGGTAATCGTGGAGTGGGAGATATACCAGGCCTTGAGGTTGTGTTGGAGTATAATTCTTCTGCTGTTGATGGCTACAATGCCTCATGTATGTTCAGTGTTTAATTGCTAGATTTGTTCTCAGCATATCACATTTAAGATTGTGATAGTGCTATGCAACACAATGTAAGGTATTCTCAAATTGAAAATGGGACTTATGTCTCAAAAGGACTCTGGTGATCATTCTTATCAATACTGTCATGGACAGATGCCTCTGTAGCAAACAGATTGCTGAGGATGATATTAAGTATGTTTTTCCCTTTTGTTGGTTCCTCACCACCTGTTGTAGAACAGTTTAACAGCTGTGTCCTTTATGACTTAACCAATTTGGTCAATGGTACTGCAGCTGAATCACTCTTGGTCATGGATATTGAAATCCCCAACCCTGAGTACATTCTGTGTCCTTGTCACCCACCATGCTTCCTCTCAGTTGTGTTCAACATAGAGGAGGACTGATTCATCAGCCAAGGGGAGGGAGGATGGTTTCTATACATGTTAACATGTTAATCAGAAGGAGGTTTCCTTTGTCATGCCTAACCTGATGTCAAGCTTCCACAGCTTGCTTACCTTGTTCAATTATAAAGTCTTACCAAAGTAGGCAAAAGCCCATTAATTCTAAAACTAGGCCTCAAAAAATGGCTTTAAAAAATCACCATGACTATAGAAATACTTATAAGTTAATTATTAAGTACAGACACACAGAAAAAAACAGCTCTCTTACTAAATAAAAACTTGCAATGAATGATTTTATTATATATAAATCACATATTACTGAATCCAGACTTCATGAAGTCTTATGACATCAGGTTAGACATGACAAAGGAAACCTTCTCCCAACTAACATGTATAGAAGCCATCCCCCCTCTCCTGGGTTGATGAATCAGTCCTCTTCCATGTTGAACACCACTGAAAGGAAGCACGGCAGGTGGCAAAGGCACAGAATATACTTGGGATTTAGGGATGTCAGCATCCAACACCAAGAATAATTCAGCTGTACCACCAGTGACTGAGTTAGTCAAATCATAAAGGGCATAGTTGTTAAACTGTGTCTACAACAGGTGGTGAGGAACCAACAAGAGGGCAAAATATATTTAATCTCATCCTCAGCAATCTGTCTGTTGCAGAGGCATCAGTCCATGACACTATCGATAAGAGTGACAACCTTTGGAGACAAAGTCCCACTTTAAATTTGAGAATACCTTACATTGTGTTGTGGAGCACTATCGCTAAAGTAATTTGATATGCTGAGACAGATCGAACAACTCAACACTGGACATACATGAGGCGCTGTGGGCACAAAGGAAGGTGGTTGTGGTTGTTGAAGGTCAAATGTTTTGGTCCAGACCATTACTGCAAGAGTTCTTCAGAGTCACATCCTAGACCCAACTGTCCTCAGCTGCTTCATCCACTTCCCTCAGCATAAGATCAGAAGTTGAGACGTTCTCTGATGAAAACACAATGTTCAGCTCCATTTGCTACATCCCATGACAGAAAACCTGCCTGTACTACACATTTACAGCAAATATTCATTGCACATGCTCTAATACTTTTACCAAGATGGTGTCTGGAAAGCTTCACAACGATGTTCATGTGTGCCATAGGTATTATATTGTTACTCAAAGGCCACTCATAACTCCCCAAAATAGTTTGGTCAAGCCTAATTTCTCACCAGGCTCCTATTAAAGATAACCACAGTCACTTTGTCCACTGACAAGTTGTGTTTTATATTTAAATTGCATTTTATTTCTTGCTTGAGGTTATTTTGATATGCAGATAATCATTTTGTATATTTCATGGTGTAATACTTTATTTGTGTTTTGCCCTAACTCTATCTTACTTTCATTAGTAGATGATCTTCCAAGTTAAGCAACACTCCCCTCCTTTTTTACACCTTTTGCACAAACAGCTCAAGACTATTTTCCTAACAATCAAAAATATCTCCCAGATTGCCCTTTGCCTTCACAATAAAATACTTGGAAAAACAATTATCAGTATAAATACAGATCGTTCTCTTATAAGTTGTGTGCCTCTGCAACCTCACACTATAGAAAATCTCGCTATAGAAAATCACGCTGGAGACGATTGCTAACAGAAAATCACTATACATGTTCAGTAGACAGTTTGTGTTATCCAAACAGCATCCACAATTCATGAATTTCCTTGTAGCCAATTAAGGAAATGCACCTTATAGCAGAATGACATGTCAACACAGTCTTAAAAATTGATGCCTCTTTGGAAATTCTGCCACACAGCCAACTCAGCAGCTGACTTAGCTCCCAGTACCACGGGGTTATGAAGAATATGGTTTTTAGTTTCTGCCAGCAACTGGCAGTGCACTGAGACATCAGTAGAATGGTGGCACAATTTTGAAGTATCGATGGACAGAACATGTGGCAGACAAGCTCACTGATTATTGGTTTGCAGCTGTCTAACAAATGGCTCTTGCAGGTTGCTGCAAAATTGTAGGAATAAAAGATTTCTTAATGGTTTTAATTCAGTAATGAAGAGGATTATAGTTCCTTGTGGCCCTACTTTTCTGTTGTATGTTCCTCTGAGATCCCTCCTCACAAATTCTTTTCCATTCATTTTTAATTTACTTGAACTAGCTAAACACTCTAAAGAGCAACCAGCACTCCCATTCCTGCTGTTTGCGAGCTGTAGCAAATATCTGACCAGATTATCAGTGGCCTTTCAATGAGGTTCCATGACAGGTATACTTTTAGCCCTCCAAACCAAATCAATCTGATTGGCAGCGTACACACCCTGGCTGCCTCCCATGTAATGGAATTGATTACTTCACAGTTGACCCTGATGTTTTACCCTCACATAAGTTTGTCACCTGAGCCCGTCATTTCGTTATCTTGCTGATTGTTAACAGTTTGGGTTTTTCATTGGCTGAGCAATTTGGCATGTTCTTAGATAATTGTTTTACTGGTGCTATTTGTCATTTGATTGCAGTTATCATACTAATTGACTTTATTGCTGGGATATAAGAATTTGTCCATATGGTCAATTGAGCACAATCATTTTGTTACTCATCTTTCTGGGTTTTTGCCAATAGTTTATCTTGACTTCAAACATGGGTCATCCTAAGGTCAGGAAAAATGTAACCTTTCCTTTCTTTAGTATTACTGTGAAGAGGCTTTGTTTCAGATCCAGGCTAAAGCTTTCTGTCGTAAATATAGAATTACGAGTCTGACCTAATTCCAAAGTGCAGTGAAGTGTGGGATTCCATGCTGAGGAATGTACAAAAGTCTGGGGCAATTGCCACAGAGGTACAATGGGGAAAGATTTTTCAACTATAGTGCACCAAAATCTGTAGAACACCACAGGCTGGATGCCTGATGAACAATGGACTTTGTGAATCTCAAGTTTAGTTAAATTCTATTGAGTCATCTCAGATTGGCACATGATGCAGGGAGAAAGGTTTATTTCAATTGCACATTCTCAAATTTGCAAACAGAAATATTTTGTGCTTAGGCTGTAAATATGACATGAAATGTATATGTAAATATTAAGAGTATTTCAAGTGTTATGTGGCATCTAAAAATGGAACATTCTGTGTGAAGACAAATTGAATTTTACTGTAAATTCTGTCATTTTCAAAAGGAAATGTTTTGCAAGTTAATACGTGATGACTCGAAATGGTTGCATGAAATTGTTAGGTAAGGAAGTCTAAATTTTTATTTTATACAAAATTAAATAAATTTTATGCAAGTATTATACTGAAATCTACATTTTGTATTCTGATTTTCTCACTTAAGCAGCGTACTTTTTTTCAACTATTGCAGTAAAAGAGCAGCTTAATTAATAGCCAGTTAAAACTTGATCCTTATTCAGTGTCGCAGCTCCATCCTTTGTGTTAGGAGCATAAAGACTAAGCTAGTAAAGACTCTTGTGGTGCAGTGGTATTATTCCTACGCCTGGACTGAAAGTCCTACTTACTCCAAAGGTGCATAATAATTATCTCTGAACAGGTTGTTTAGGAAAAATAAGTTTAAAAAAATTAAACATGGCGAGTAAACTAAGCTCGACCTGGGACTCCATGTACACATATGTTAGGTAGGAAAGTCTCTAAATCTTTGTTTTGTGCAACAAGTTCATCTTGTTTGCAGTAGGCATTAAACTGAAACCTACAATTTAAATTTTGTAGTTACTAACGTAGAGATTTCTTTTTCAAAGGTTGCAATGTTAGAGCAGCTTAATAAGGAATCAGCTAAAACCCGATCTTCATTAAGTGACTCAGATAGACCCTTTGCATTGATAGCATGCATAAGTAGCCAATGGAATGTGACTTTGCACTTGAGTGTGTGACTTATACTCGCCAGAGTTGAGTGAAGAAAGGAAAATGGTGTTTGGTTGCATTTGCCTAAACAAAGCAGCTGATTGGTGAGTGGGATTGGTGACTGTTTCTAGTCTTTACAGTAAAAGTAGTCTTTACTTTGTATTTGCTAAAAAGCTTCTTAAATGTAAGATTGACACTGGTATAAAAACTTGCAATAAAATGTAAAATACTCTTCAAGTACAAAGAATAGAGATACAAAAGTGATTAATAAATTAAATGAAATACAATAGATGTGGCAGGGCAAGTGATCCAGAAAGAACTTATCTGTTGTACATGAAGCTCCTTGGATGCTGCCTGAGCTGCTGTGCTCTTCCAGCACCACGAATCCAGAATCATGTTTACAGCTTGAACAACTTTGAATCTGAGCTGAAGAGTTGCACCACCTTGACTCTTTGCTCCACAGGGTGGTCATACCCCTTAAACAATGTAATTCAAATGTGTGATAAGCCACAGGATGGTGTATCTGGATATGATTCAGGTGTAAAGACTGAAGGGGTAGCTTTTCAGGAACCTTGACCCTTGCAATCAACTAACTGTTTCAAGGTTCTTTCAGGATGTATGGATTACAGGGGTAAATGAGAAAACTGATCATGAGATCATAGTATAGAGAGTCACTCAAATGGGTTACTCTTTAGGAATGGGAGACAATATAAATAGGGGAAATGGATGCCATTCCCTGCAGCCATGAATGTTAGACTGAAGGCTGTGTTCCCTGTCTGGTGCCAGGTTTAAGGACGTCTCCTCAAGGATAGAGAGAAACGTGAAGTGAAAGGAGGAAGGATCCAGTTATCATTGTCTTTGTTGTTGCCAACAACATTGATAGGTCAAGAAATAAAGTTCTGCTGAAAGGATTTGAACAGTTAGGAGCTAGATTATAAAATAGAACCTGCAAGATAATCCCAGCAACGCTACCCAAGCCACGGACCAGCTGCCACTGTGTAAATAAAGTCAAGTGCTGTCTCAAAGATTGGTGTGGGAGGAATGGTTTTCAGTTGAAGGGGAATTGGCATTAGCAGTAGTGTAGAAGGAAGTTGTACAAGCAGAACAGACTTCATTCAAATTGCATTAGGACTAGTATCCTGGCAAATCAAGGGGTTTTAGATTAATGAATATGGCATGAGAGAGGTTCTGACAAGCTGATAGGAGTGGGAGTAACATAAGCTTACAAAATGAAAGGATATGGCAGTTTTGCAGGATAGCTATTTAGGTAATGAGATAGGAAGGACAAAGCAAACAGGCATTATCATAGAAATGTTTACAAAAAGATCAAAGTTAGGAATTGAATATTCAGGGAAATATCTTTGAGGAAGGATTTCAGAAGGGGATAAAACAGTATGGTTAATCAAGGAAGTTAAGGGCAGTATAAAATTAAAAGAGAAAAGCATGCAATGTGACCAGGATTAACAATAATTGAGTGGATTGGGGAAATTTGAAAAACAAACAAAAATGACCAAAACAAAAGGAGAGGGATGATGTACAGACAATATACTAGCAAATAGTATAAGAGCTAAATAATGTAGATGGTGGAAATCTGAAACAAACAATTCTGGAGAAACTCAACAGGTCTGGCAACATCTGTGCAGAGAGAAACAGTTAATGTTTTGAGTTATGTATGACTCTTTAGAAATATATAAATACACTGTAAGAGCTTCTTTTTAAATATTACAAGGAAGAGAGAGGCCAAAGTGAACATAGGTTCCTTAGAATGAGGTTAGGGAAATAATAATAGTGTTTCAGGAAACAGCAGAAGATTTGAATAAATATTTTACAACAGTCTTAACATACAGGACACTAATAGCATTCCAAAAAATACTAAATCCGTTTGCAAAATGTCAGGAGGAAAAAAAATACATTAACTATTACTTGAGGAAAAAGTATTAGGGAAACCAATAGGAGTAAAGGCCAAAACATCCACTGGACCTGATAGTTGTATTTGAGGATTTTACCTGATGAAGGGGCTATGCTCCGAAAGCTTGTGATTTCATAAGAACATGTTGTGTCATGTGACTTCTCACTTTGCCCACCCCAGTCCAACAGTGGTACCTCCACATCACAACTTTAGTGAAGTGAAAACACCATTACCATAACATAAATTCATTGTGCAAGATAAAGTTATTCATAAAAATTACCTGAAGCATACAACATTCTTACAGGTTAAATATTTTTAACTGCTCTAATTTATCAAAATATTATCTTTTTTTAATATCATGGTTTGTTTTAAGAGCAACAGAAGAAATTTTATTAGCATTGCAGATGGTACGTTCCATACAGCTATCTAAAGAAAACAAATTATACAGCCCTGCAGTTAAACTTTGTCTCAAAACAATTCTTTGGCAGCTCTTCTACCTAAACAATAAATTGGAACAATCATAACAGCAAAAAATGGTGGAAATATCCTGGAGTTCTGAAAACAACAGATGCATAACTTGACATTTTGTTTGATATTTCTTACTATCAGATGAACCTGTAGTTCAACCATTATATGTCTTTCTGTTCTTTTGACTTTTTATACTCAGCAGAATAACTGTTACTGTTGAGCAATGGATTGCATCACTTATCATGTCAAGAATTTAGTCAGAATAAAGCATTCTCAGGATGAATATATAATACAGTAAGCCACCACTTAAAGCTGAAAATGTGCTCCTTAAATCATAAAACTTCAAGTGACACAACTTTAAGTGAATCATGGTTTCACATAGGCATCAATGTTAAAGCGAGAGTTAAGTTCTGGAGAAACTTCATTGTCTGAAGGAAGCACTAAAACATTACACTCTGTAACCTGAAATATTTTACGATGCTAAATCCCTACATGTCTGATGAAATAACTTTTAAAATCAAGTATATTTGAAAGTATGAAAGAACATGGCAATTTTCTTACTTACAGTACAGATACTTCCCACTGAATCAAGTTGAAGCAGCACAACGTTCAGTTCCAGTGACTTTATCAGGATGACAACTAACATCACAAATTAATCTGACAGAAATACTCTCCTTCTGCAGAAAATGGCTTTCCAGTGCTTTGATATGGGAAGTAAGAATTGAACTTGGGCTTAATAACAAAATGTCATCTCTCTACACCTGACTCCGTTTCCCGAGGGTCAACTCCCCTGTGGCCATGTGGATATGCAGCTTCATCTGATCAATACACATTGTAGCCAGCAGCTGGACAATGATCGGAGTCCTGCTTTTTGACTACACGTTTTCTGTTCCTCCCTAAGGTCACAGAAGCCCCTTTCACTCCATAGACCAGATTGGAATGTGAATCGCCACTTCAGTCACAGTTACCTTTGGCATTGACATGTATAAAATTCAAGAATCTAACTACCGCCTATTGACATTTAATGGCATTGCCATCGCTGCATACCCCACCATCAACATCCTGGCATCACCATTAACCAGAAATTAAACTGGACTAGCCACGTAAGTATAGTGGCTGCAACTGCAGGTAAGGGGCTGTGAATCTTTTGGCAAGTAACTCATCCCCTGATTCCTCAAAGTCTGTTCACCATCTATAAAGCACAAGTCAGGAGCCTGATGGAACACTGCCCACTTGCCTGGATGAGTGCAGCTCCATCAACACTAAAGAAGCTTGACATGATCCAGGACAAACCATTGTTTGATTGGCATCGCATTCACAAACATTCACTCCTTCCGCCACAACGCTCAGCAGTAGCAGTGTGTATCACCCACAAGATGCATGCAGAAATTCAACAAAGCTCCTTAGACAGCACTTTGTAAATCTGTGGCCACTACCATCTGGAAGAACAAGGGCAGCAGATACATGGAAATATTGCCACCTGCAAGTTCCCCTCTGAGATACCCATCATCCCAACTTGGAAATATATCACTGTTTCTTCTGTGTCACTGGGCCAAAATCCTGGAACTCCCTCTCTAAGGGCTTTGTGACTGATTCAAGATGGCTCCTCACCAGCACCTTCGTAAGGGCAACAATATATGGGCAAGAAATGCTGACCCAGCCAGTGACATGCATGTCCTGTGAATGAATAAAACAAAAATTCAGTTATTTATGTCTTTGCGCAAAGTTTGAGATAAGAAAGTGATGAGAAAGATTTGCAGTGAAAACTTCGAAACATATCTTTAAAGCCCCTTTACTTTCTCAGACGTACCAACTCAATTGACTTATTTTCTCTTAAGTCATGCGATGACAGCTGAAGCTACTCCTTTCTCTCACAGATAATGCTCATCTCCTGTTCACCTGCTTACACTGAAACTCCGACATTGGATTGGATCTGGCAGGGAATCGGGCACAGGGAGAGGCTACAGGTCAGGGAGTCAAACATAGGGAGTGATCACAGGTTTTGGAGTTGAGCATGGGAAGTGACCTTGGGAAATAACATTAAAAACATCTTGCAATATTCAATCTAGTTATAACTTCACTATTAATTTATTTGTGTTCAAGCAAAGCAATGTTAAAAAATTGATTTGAAACAAGGACTTAACACTTAGTTATAGCGGTGTTCCCTCTGCTTTGACCCAACAGGAAGTTTAGCTCACCGTCATTGCATTTCATGGAATTAGTGAGAATGCACTTAACTTAATGGACACAAGTATTAGATGAATATTTGTCCTTGAACCTGCAAATTTTGTCATGTTAATGTTTGAAGGTGCACCAACATGATGAGGTGGAGCCTAGAACTTACAATCTGTGAAGCAATTGCTCTTACCTTCCGTCATCTTCTAAATTACAGAGTGTGATAGAAATCAGAGTGTTTTACCATATCAAGAGTGGGCAGAGTAATTGCTGTGAGTTAAAGAAATGTAAGCTATAGCTATGTGTGGTCTGTCAAAGGCAACACAATAGACACACTGAAAATAAAAAATGCTGGAGATCACAGCAGGTCAGGCAGCATCCATGGGAAGAGACAGCAAGCTAGCGTTTCAAGTCTAGATGACTCTTCAACCTTGAACATTCTAAAGCCTCCCATCTTTATCGCTGGATAAGGTTCATCTAGATTCAAAATGTTAGCTTGCTCTCTATGGACACTGCCTGACCCACTGTGATCACCAGCATTTTTCGATTTCAGTACAGATTCTAGCATCTGCAGTAAATTGCTCCTACCAGTAGACACACACCCATACAGTGAAGGTAAAACATACTTGAGAACTCTGTTCCTACTGACCCTTAGGCACCAACCTGCTGTGTGCAGGTTCAATTCCTTGATCCAAGCACTCCTGACCATTTCAAACAAGCTGAACCCCACTAATAACTGTGATGCAGTAACAATGTTTGTCCACCTGGAAAAATGGAGCCTACTTGCCACCTTGACTTCACACCTTGGTCTGTGGAACCTTAGCTAGGGATAAAGATGGGAGGCTTTAGAATGTTCAAGATTTCATTTGCAGCTGTACAGAGATTCTCACAAACAGATAATTGTCAGCAGTGAATATATATTTACGTTAGCTGTGGAGGAGACTACTTTCAATCATCCTACTAAAGTGCAAAACAAAAGTAGTGGTATTATCCCAAGAGTCAATCCAAAATAGTTTCACTGACCTGTAGACTGCTTTGCATCATATTCCAATGCAGATTGTCACATATCACTTATACAAGTGACGATCAATACATATGTTTATGATAACAGAAGAAACAAATTGATAATCATCAATTGTAGAGATTGTTTGAAATGGGGATTAACATTAAATGATACAGCTGAGATCCCATAGTTATCAAAAGGAAAGGATGAATCAACATAATGTCAGATACCAGAAAAAGCTTAATCTTATACCAATCCACATTCCTATTTGATTTTCAGATTTTTATTTGGTTGCCTAACGTCAAATTTGGAACCATTTTCTCCCCCCCCCATATTGTCTTGCTCCTCTTTGGATCTCAATTAAATAGAAAAATCCTTCACACATGCTACCTTTTGAAATCAACTGTTCTGATTGCTTATTTGTCCTTCAAATAGTCTCTTTAAACACTTATACATTGTTTTTATCAGTGTCCCAACTTATCTTTGTATCAATTCTTTAGATTTTCTTCCTGAATTATGTATATTATAACTGTGCATTATTTAACTCAGTATTTGTGTTCATAAGTCTTATGTACAGTTACACAAATCAGAAGGCAAACTTACAAAGGATAAAATGAATGAATTAGAATAATTTCCAAATTATAGATTACTTTATTATTTTCTTTGTCTCTGGTATTATGTTGATTCATCCTTTTTGTTTTGTTAGATATCGGATCTCCTGTATCCCCATATTAATTGCCATTTCAAATAATTACCACAATTGATGACTGTCTTTTTATTCCCTATTTCCTCTTAGAAACATATACATATATATAATGATAGATATTTGGATAAAGTGATTATATGGTAAAAGCAGGTATATGAAATTAGATTGCAGACACAAACTCCTTGAAGGACAGAACAAACTGGCAGGAAAACTGGCCTAAGCCTGGTCTATGGTCCTCTGTTCCATCCTTTCCGAATACTCTAATACTCTGACTCCAGTCTCTTGTATATTTGTCCCTCACTTAACCCATCATTAAACTCAAACTCAAACACAGGTGGCGGAATCTATTTCATCAACTTATTCTTTGGTCACCCTCTTCTAACCTATGCCAGTCCTGAAGAAGGGTTACACCCGAAACGTCGACTTCTCCACCTCCTGATGCTGCCTGGGCTTGTTGTGTTCTTCCAGCCTCCTGCCTGTCTACTTCTTGACTTAATGCCTGTTTTCCTCACACCTAACATTAGACATGTTAGATTAATATAATTATTTTATTGTCATGGTTAGAAAATCAGATTCACCACTAGATGGAAGCAATGCAGAAAGTATTAATACTACTGAGGATTGGATGAGGTAACAAAATGTTATAACTATCGAGTGGTGTTTTTCTGAAATGAAATTAGCTATCACTAAATAAAATATTTCACTTTGAAGGAATAGATGTTACTGTAGTGAGATAAATGTTGATTAGAGTTAAAGCAATATCCATAAATTAAAATTGCCTTTAGTGTTGCACCTGTGTAAGTCACCTTACTACACCACTGATAAAGAATATGGAGAGAACAACAAAATGTTAATTTCAAAATATCAGTTTCCCATCATCTTGTAAAATTATAGAAGATTGCACTCATAAAACTGGTTGATACTGATTGAAGTTCCTCCAAGAACTAATTTGTCATCTGCCTGTTTCACATGCACAAAAATAGCATGGAATTTGCAAAGTAAACATGAAGAGGCCTTGTGTGTATAAATATCCCTTTGTGTGTGCACATCGTGCAAGCAATTACTACTTGCTCTCACACCAGGACAATTGCTGAAGTAAGTTAGAATTCCTGAGTGTGATTCTCAAAAGCATTCACATTTTATTTGATTAAAAGTAATGTTGTCTTATAAATTTCATCTTAGATGCTCTGGCTCATAATTGCAGCAGTCACTTTGGGCAATGCAGTGAAAGGTAAGAACAGAACAATATAGAATGGTATCGGGTTGTTGTCAACTGTGTGCCGCAAGAGAACTAACACTTTGTTTGCAGGGCTGCAGAAAATGCTGTGATACTGATTTTTTTTTCCCTTTTCCCTGTTTCTCTCCCTGACTCTGTGTGGTGCACATCAATTGCATTTTTTTTTACTTGTATTTGACACATCATTGCATGTTTTGAGCAAGTAGATGGAGAAGTTTTATTAGCTGTGACAAGGTGGTATTGGGAATTGGGGTTATCATTTCAGAAAATCGTTCCTCAGCAGGGCTCCCTGAAACATTGCTGCCTCTGAGTAATCTTACTGGAGATGGGCTCTGAATGGCATTGGTTATCCACTCAGCAGTGCCAGGTAACTAATTATCAACAAATAAGTGTTTTTTCAGCAAATTGCTTATGCCACTAGGAATATGTTGATAATCAATCCTCATTGAGGAAAAACCCTTGGCATTGAAGGTGGCAGAAAGTCCCAGCTAAGGCCATAGGTCATTCTGCAGAGGGGGGTCTTCACCTGCCACAAGATTTTATTTTATAGCATATAAAAGCTTGTGGTAGATTCCTCCATTTTGAAATACCCTCATGGTGTGACAGCACCCACCTCTCCCAGTGGCACACCTGACTACCCAGACCCCAGGGTGTTCACATTGACCTTTCTGCCCTATCAGCTCAGTCCCCTCCTGAATTAGACAGGGCTCCAGGAGGTTTCAAACACCTAGACTTCAAACAATTGGAGTTGGGACCCAAAAGGTTGCTCGGTGGTGCAGTGTGTGGCTGAGGAGAAGGCAACCTTTGGTGTCAGTGTTGCTTCTCCTCTTGGAGAGGAGGTAAAGCTGTCCCTATGCAGTTCCCAGCAGATAACAAGGAAGTGTCAATCAAGGTGATAGGGTCCAAGATATGATGTGGAGGGGCCAGTGTTTAACTGGGGTGGACAAAGTTAAAAATTACACTAGTCACCTAGCTACCTGATGTTCGAGCAGTGCTCCGAAAGCTAGTACTTCCAAATAAACCTGTTGGACTATAATCTGGTGTTGTGTGATTTTTAACTGGGTCTAAGATAACTAAAATAACTTCAGAAAGTCCAGAATTCACATGAGAAGAGTGAAATAAGCTTTTCTGTACAAATACTATGAACGCCAGCCTTAGCTATAAGGAAACCATTCTGTTTAAGGGTTTTTCCGAGATCAATGGCTCCCCAGTGCACTCTCACTGAATTGACTAAGGCAAGTTTCACACAACTCAAGATTCTCTATTCTCTGGCTGTGAAAGCCAGAATATAAGCTTAAAGATTTAATGAATTGATTATTTAAATATTTCAGTGCCCGTTCTGACAGCTTGTCTCCAAGCGAGTGAAACCTGCAAGTGGGCAGGATGGTGTCAGGTTTCCAGCTTCCTGACAATTTTCAGAGCCACAATCCACAGCTGAA
This sequence comes from Chiloscyllium plagiosum, assembly GCF_004010195.1. Taxonomy (NCBI): domain Eukaryota; kingdom Metazoa; phylum Chordata; class Chondrichthyes; order Orectolobiformes; family Hemiscylliidae; genus Chiloscyllium; species Chiloscyllium plagiosum. Next base: position 38,668,355 of record NC_057731.1, read on the forward strand.
TTCACTCCCAGTTAGCTATTAAAGTTCGCACCAATGTCAAGCAGTTTTCTATTGCTGCATCATCCCACCATATGGGAGCCAGTTCTTGGTGCCAGCTATACAACAATGAGCTGAGCAGGAAGCAGGAGGAGGTATTGATTGCTATTGAACTGTGATGAGTAGCAATTGTCAATCAATGCCTTTAGGAAAAATTTAGCATTGTACTTCTCACAGTGTTGCATCATTGTCCACAGGCTACACATTTTTTTATGCATTAATGATCAACATTAGTTGTCCTATCCCTAGTTGCCTGGGAAAAGATGGTGTGAGCAACCTTCTTGAACTGCTGCAGTCCTTGGGATGGAGGTACACATACAATACTAGAGATGTTAGAAAGGGAGTTGCAGGATTTTGACTCGGCATCAGTGAAGGAATGGCAATTTAGGTCCAAGTCACGATGGTGTGAAATTGCAGGCAGGGATTAGATTAGATTAGATTACAGTGTGGAAACAGGCCCTTCGGCCCAACAAGTCCACACCGACCCGCCGAAGCGAAATCCACCCATACCCCTACATTTACCCCTTACCTAACGCTACGGGCAATTTAGTATGGCCAATTCACCTAACCCTGCACATCTTTGGACTGTGGGAGGAAACCGGAGCACCCGGAGGAAACCCACGCAGACACGGGGAGAACGTGCAAACTCCACACAGTCAGTCGCCTGAGGCGGGAATTGAACCCGGATCTCTGGCGCTGTGAGGCAGCAATGCTAACCACTGTGCCACCTGTGCCACCGTGCCGCCCATGTGTCTGCTTTCCCATGTTTCTGGCTGGTAGAGGTCATAAGATTTGGAAAGTGCTTTCAAAGAAACCTTGGTAAGTTGCTATGGTGTTACTTATAGGAGGTATACACAGCTGTCATGTGCATTAGTGCTAAAGGGGGTGAATATTGAAAGTAATGGACAGGTTGCCATTCAGCAGACTGCTTTGTCAAGCTTATTGAGTGCTGCTGGAGCTACATTCTCCTCGGCAAGTGGGGAGTATTCAATTACATCTTGACTTGTACTTTATAGATGTGGAATGGCTTTGGTGAGACAGGAGGGGAGATACCTGCCTCAGAATTCCTAGTCTCGTAACTGCTCTTTCAGCCACAGCATTTCTAGGACTAGTGGAGTACTCAGTAATAGTTATGCATCTAAATGTTAAGGGCAATTGTTAGATTCTCTCCTTTTGGAGATGGTCACTGCCTGGCATTTGTGTGATACAATTGATACTTGCCACATAAACCCTGGACATTGTCCAGGTTTTGCTGCATTTGGAAATGGATTGTTTCAGCACCTGAGGAGTAGCAATGGTGCTGAACATAGTGCAATCAACAGCAAACGTCTCCACTTCTGATCTTATGATGGAGGGAAGTCATTAATGCAGCAATTGAAACAACAGGTTCACTAATGTCCTTTAGGGAAGGGAACTGCCATCCTTACTTGGTCTGGCCTCCATGTGATTCCAGACCAATGTGGTAACTCTTAACTGTCCTCTGGGCAATTAGGAATGGGCAATAAATGTTGGCCTAGCATCCATGAATGGATCAAAAAAATTCTGAAGATGTTTGGGCATCGGATATTACCCTGACATAGTGATTACCACAGCTTTCTGCTCCTACTGCCTGTTGAGAGTTTAACTGGAAGGCCCATTGGACCACTGTCAATAGATAACATTTCTTTCTCTGCATCTCCTTGACCAAGGCTTTCAATGCAGCATCAGCAAATCTTGGAGCACACTCTTTACCAGATTTTGCCACCATTCATTGTTCTTCTTGCTCACACTGTCTTCTGCAGCCAATCCCAGCATTTTCCCCTTTCATGGCTATCACCTCTGCCAACATAGCAGTCTCTCATTATTCAACTGGTATATCAGACTGTCTGAAGTGGAACGTGAAAACATAACATTCAAAGCTGCCTCCAAGCCAAGGTTGGCACAAAAAGGAAGCAGATAATTGTAATGCTTTTAGCAAAACAACATTTCTTTCTTATTATTTTGTTTTTATTTACAATTTTGCAACATTGGCAGGTTCCTTTTTTTCTATTCAATTACACTTTCTACTAATTATTTTCATGTTTGGTAACAGTCATGGCAAGTGAAAAGACAAACTATATACATTATGTAAACTCTGATTTGTAAAAATTGCATTAAAAATTATTTCTGTTCACAGCTGCTGAAATCTGCTATAATAGACTCGGATGCTTCACAGATGATGTTCCATGGGGTGGAACAGAGCAAAGACCAATTAAAAAGCTACCATGGTCACCAGAGGATATTAATACACGGTTTTTGCTCTGGACAAGAAGAAATACAAAATCTTTTCAGGTAGTTAGAATCTATATTCTGTAATGGCTTGGAATGTAATTGGCATATTATCAAAGATGGTGGATGGCACATTTTAAATATAATAAGTCTGTGAGCCTCGTGCCAATGGGCTGGATTTCCCAGGAAATCTGACAGCTTCATTGACATGAGGACCTGGTGGATTCTGGATGTGATGACTTCAGGCCTATGTTCTGGATCAGGTGTGACTGCTCGAAGAGCTTCTATGATTTGAAGATCTCTCTATCCTGCAGGGCCCCTGATTTCTTCCACCACTCCTCCCCCCAACCCCAGCAGGTTTCTAATTTCATTGCTCTGAGCCTCTGATATTCCCCCCAACCATGAACCCGTGAGACATCCTCAGTCCCACAACTCCTGCCCACACACCCCATCCCTTCCAGAACTTCGTCCTGCCACCATCCACAAGTACCAAGCCCATTCAATCACATTTTCTCCCCTCGTCACCACTGTCTGGCACAAACATACCTCTATCTGCAGCGTTTATCTATTGGCTTTGTGCCTAATGGAAGGACGAGCCTATCAATCAGGCTCACCTTTGGTTGGGGAAGTATTTGGTCATGTCATAGACACTCTACAAAGTTAACACTGCACATTGTATAGGGAGTTCCAAATCCTCATGTGTCCCCAGTATTCTGACTTAGCTTATGCTCACCTGCTCTCTGAGGGTCAGGTAAACCAAATTTAAGCATGAGCAATGGAGAAGGGGAAAGAATCAAGCAACATAGCTACTACAGGAAACTCTTTGATCCAATGCTGTGAAGAATGATTGATGGAAAATTGATGACTGAAATAAGACAAAGACATAAAAAGAACTAAAGAATGTGAAAATAGTTAGTGTGGATAGAAAATTCATTGCAAGTGAATAAGAAGAATAGAAAAAAAAGATCAAAATATGTCTTAAACACATTCAATATCAAAACACAAGTAAAATACTTGGTTGGAATTAACAGCTCTGAAGGGGGATGGTAATTTAAACCTGTTAGATGACATGCCCACCACCTTTCTACCCACTGCCTTGCTCCCCCACTACCTTCCTGCCCACCCACTGCCATCCTGCCCACTCCCAAATGAGTCCCCATAGAGGTTGGTAAGGTAGCTTGCTTACCCTTTGAACTGTTAGAGCTGTAAGTGGCTAATCATTACCTAGTCAAAGCCATTTATCTGCCTCCACTCCTGAGGCAATGGAAGGCAGATGAGGGGGGCTCAGCCATAATTTTCGCCCAATTTACTACATAAAAAGTAGAAAGGAAGGGTATTCGAGGGCATCCCTTCCAAGATGATGCCAGCCTTTATGCTTCTTACCTAGGCTTTGATTCTTGTTTTCCAAATGTGGCCCAGCCTTCCATGCCCATAAAGCTCAGAACCAGATAAACTGATTGATTATCAGCTCTCAAAGGTAGGATTTCATTCCTTTTGAGGGGCCCCAGTCCAACCCTTAGCCTGTTGATGCATTCACAGAATATTATTGCTGCAGCACAATCACTTTTAAAACTGATCAACTTTACTTCCGAGGGACAAGCAGTGTGCTCCCTAGTAAAATTCAACCCACCATTAATCTGCAATCAAGAGAGGCAAGTAAAATCATCCCAATATCAGATCAGAGGTACCAGAATGTACAGTGATAGAATAGGCTGAACTTGGATCAGTGCAGTGTGTCAGAGCTATTCCCATTTAATCTAAGGATTGTACAGTAATTAGGAGCTGACCAAGAAGTGAGGAGAACTGTTATGAATAAAAAGGCACACGTACAACAAATAACTGGAGTAAGGAAAGAAAGTGATTAACAAAGAGGGATAACCAGCCTGAGAAGGGAAAAGTCATAACTAGATGACACTTTAAGAACAAAGATAACAGAAGGTAATGAAGTAAACAGACAGAAATATATTGAGCGAAGTTTCCTCTACCTACCACACATAAGAGACAGTTGTTAATCTGCTTCTACAAATAATCTCCATTCCCACCCACAATGAAAACAGACACTGCGAAACTTGTGAATGAGAGAAACTGAGTGAGCTCAAAACCAAAAATAAAAGCAGCTCAATTAGAAACTCTATGACACATTGTGAAGAGCAGAAAATATTAGTGCATTTAAAGATAACGAGAAAGGATAGAAAACAAACAAATAAACCAATTTTGAGGCAAAAAGTAGAAAACGGAACAATAAAGAAAAAGCATAACAGCATCAAAATAAAATTGAAAGATAAATATTGTAGTGTAAGTAACAGGAATTGACAGGTTACAGTGATATTGTTGAGAAGATAAATAATTACAGCTTGTTCTGCTATAACACAACAGTTGTGTTCCTCTGCAACCTCACCCTCTAGAAAGTTGCACAATGGAGAACCGCTACAGAAATCACGCTATAGAAGATGGTTGAAAGGAAGTCACTGTAGCAGTTCAGTAGAAAGTTTGCATTATCCAAACCGTGTCCACAATTCGTCAATCGCATTATAGCCAATTCACGTTGATGAAACGTGCATTATACCAGAGTGACCTGTAGATTCTGTTGAACCACACTATACTGTTGCTTGTTAGAACATTGCAGTGACGAGAATGGTGGGGCCCCATGATGCTTTACACAACGTGGTTTGGATTGAATATAAACAAAGTACTTTGGTTGGCTTTGTATTTATTCCTCCTGAGTTTTTCTGGACAGTGTTACAGTTTGACTGATTCTGAAAGAAAGGAATAAAACTTGAAAGGAAAATAAACTGACACATACTTGCAAATAGAAATCTTGAAACCATTGTCTAAGAAATCATGGATATGTTTTGACACCTTTATGAACTCCATTATTATACAGTTGAATACTGTTACTTTTCACAGTTTTGTGAATACTGAATAAACAGTACAAGCTGTTGTTAACACCTTTTGAGTGCTGCTTAGTTTGAATTAATTTTCAAGGGGTTGGTTAGTTCGGTTGGCTGGATGGCAGGTTTGCAATGCAGAGTGTTGTCAACAACATGGGTACAATTCCTAGACTGGCCAAGGTAACCACAAAAACTCCCTCCTCAACTTCTCCCTTTGCCTGAAGTATTGTGACCCTCAGGTTAAACCATCACCAGTTGACCTATTCTAAGAGAGACTTAGGGTGATTTTACTTTTACCGTATGTGTATAAAATCCAGATATTAAACCCCAAGGAATCAAAACTTCAGATGATAGAAAAGAATGTTGAAAAACATCAAAAGATTATTTTTTTAAAAACATAACTTTTGCCTACTCAGTAATCCTAACAGTGTCTATATAGTTTTGTTGTGGTAGTTTTATTCTAAATCATTTTTTTTGTTGTAGAAGACCTTATATCACCTTTATATTGTGGAGTTACTGGTGTTGGACTGGGGTGGACAAGATCAGAAGTCACGTGACACCAGGTTATAGTCCAACAGGTTTATTTGAAATCGCAAGCCTTCACAGCGCTGCTTCTTCATCAGGCTCATTTCACCTGATAGAGGAGCAAAGCTCCAAATACTGGTGATTTCAAGTAAACATGTTGGACTATAACCTGGTGTGGTTCTGACCTTGTCCACCATTATATTGTTTGCTTAAATCCTATAGTAGGACTGAAATGCTGAAACACCTGAATCAGAAGCAAGGGTGATACCACATTGCCAAATCTAATATCTAGATGCAAATTGTACAGGCAGACAAATTAGTGAGCTAGCAATGATCCAACATTTAAATTGTCATTCAGAAATCAATCATGGAATGTAATATCTTTAATCAATAATTAAAATGACAGTGACATTTTACAAGGAAGCATTTGTTTGAGCGAACCCTCCAATGTATATTCTGCACAATTTTTATTACACTAAGCATTGTTTTGCAACATATAAATTTCATATGGAACAGTCTGTCAGCTGCAGTGAATATTACTCTAATTATGTGCCATGTAAATATTAAATAACAGAAGAACATGAGGCAAGAGTATGGTAATACTATCATGCATCAACAAAACATATGCATTAAGAAAATGAGATCTGTAATGTTAGATTTTCTACTAAGATACTATATCTGCTTTAATATTGTTAGTTGAAATCGCAATTACAGTGTTATTTACGGAGTTACTTTCTGTACAGGAAATTACTGGAATTAATCCTTCAACGATCGAAAATTCTAATTTTGACAGGACCAAAAAAACCTGTTTCATAATTCACGGGTATATAGACAAAGGAGAAGAATCGTGGCTCTCTGACATGTGCAAGGTATTGGCTGGAACAAATATGAAAACAAATTGTATTTATGTTAATGTCAACTTAAAATGTTAGCAAAAATGAAGATAAATCCACTTCTTATGTAAATATGTGTGATCCTCACTCTTCAATGCTTTCTCTGCTTTTGGTAATCTCCCCTTAGCCAATCTTCCTGCCTAGCCTTTAAAAACATTGTCATTAAACACAGCTTCAGACACCATCTTAATTTCTCACTGAGATATCCTCAGTCCATTCCTTCTTCAGCCTTTGCACTGAGTAACTTTTCATTCTCAATAACTTGAATCTCTCTCTCAGCTCCCCTTTTGCTTCACTCCTTTTCATGTACTGCTTTCCCATTCTTAAAAATGTGTTGCTGGAAAAGTGCAGCAGGTCAGGCAGCATCAAAGGAGAAGGAGAATCGACATTTCGGGCATAAGCTCTGATCTCCAACATCTGCAGTCCTCACTTTCTCCTGCTTTCCCATTCTTCCTAAATGTCTCCTTTCATATAAGTATCCTCCCCCATTTTCTGACAGATCTCTCAATCATAGCATTTTATATGGCCTCTTTGTTCCCATGATCTTGATCAATGATGACCTACACCTCTCTACCCTTTTCAATCCATATCCCCCTCTAAATGCCATGTAGCTGCACTATCAAACTGACAACTGCCAAACCTCTGGTCCCAATCTTTCTCAACATGTTTAGAGCTGTCAAACCACTCAACTCAACTCCCACCTTTAATGCCTACGTTCCCACCAAAATCCTGTTTTCTTTTCCACAAAAGGACTCCAGTTTTGCTGCTTAGGTTCAGGACTCCTGAATGTTTCTGACATAAAAGCAATTTGACCGTTTTCACTAAATGAGGTTGGACTGCATTAAGATTACCAGGGTTTTCTATCCTCTACCAAAACCATGCACTCTCAAAGGATAAAGAGAGAAAAAAGCAAAGATAAAATGGATTCTACTCATTATTGCCACATTTCTCTTTAAACACACCTCTACAGCATCCTTCCCCACGCTCCAAGCAAATTTCAGGAACTCATGGACTTTTCTGTTTCGGAGTATTTAGGAGCCTAGCAGCTGCTCCTCCCTCTCACTTGACTATCAAATACTCCTTACTTCCCACAGGTTCTGCCTTCCCCAGCTTTGGACTCATTTTTATTTCTCATTTTTTTCTTTTCATGATGATGCCCAGACTATCTCCCTCAGCCCTTCCACTGCTGCTGTTTTATCAAGGGATTTTCCCAGATGTGTTCTGCCCATGTGATTTTCCTTATGCTCCCTGATCCCATTCTTACTTAGTTGCTTACCTTCCCATTTTGTTTGCTGATCTCTACACCAGTGGACACTGTATAAACCCCACCTTCCTTTCAAACTGCTCCACCTCCACTATTAAACCCGTTGACCTTACAATCCCGAATCTTGAGCTGGATTTTAGGCTCCACTATCTATGGTTTTGAGGGCTGATCTGGATCCTGGGAGAACCACATAAGATGCAGTGAATAGCTTTCTAGTCTTCTATCTGCCCAGCACTGACCCATCTGAAATGCAAATATAGTATTCTATGTACATGCGAATTAGAAGCAGGAATAGGCCATTTAGTCCCTCAAGCCTGCTCTGCCACTCCATAAAATCATTGTTAATCTGATTCTGTCTCAATTCTACATTCCCGACCAACCCTTTTATTTTTTAATGAGGGGTTGGAAGTCTACCCACCCTTGGGGCTATTGAGGCCCGTATGTACACAATTAATGACTACTAAGGACCTTGTTTCATGCACTGGTATTTTACCTTGGGTAAGGGGAAGCTTAAAAATGTGTTGCTGGAAAAGCGCAGCAGGTCAGGCAGCATCCAAGGAGAAGGAGAATCGACGTTTCGGGCATAAGCCTTGGATGCTGCCTGACCTGCTGCGCTTTTCCAGCAACACATTTTTAAGCTCTGATCTCCAGCATCTGCAGTCCTCACTTTCTCTTAAGGGGAAGCTTGTCAGATTTGAAGCCCAGCAGTTTTTAGATTTGTGGGCTGGTGTCAGGCATGGTAGGGGTTGCCTGCTTTATGGGATCCACATCCACCCACCTCAATATCCAACACCCCACCCACTTAAAAACTTTCCACTGGCCTTTTGAATCCTCCCTTCAACAACCCAACCCTTCATTAAACTCTGTTCCTAGATTGACCAGGACTCCTCAGTGAGCAGACTAGCTGTGGTCCAAATAGCACTACTGACTGGTTACTACAGAGCTGCTGACCAATTGAATTGAGTGACGGCTGTCTAAGAAGGGCCTTCCTGAGAAAGGGGGACAAATCTTGCCTTAAACCAATGAATGCTGCTTTCAGCAGTAAATTACTGCTAGATCTTTGTCAGGACAGTGAGTGGGTTTCTCCCAAACTTTCCATTGCGGCACCTCACAAAATCCAAGGGGTTTTGCCATTCACCCTGCACTCTTAAAGGTCCTTGTAATTGCGTTCTCCTCCCAGATCCATGCTTATCTTTCACACAGCTCCACCTTTGAATTGTAGCAATAAGAGTTCCACTCCTCGCTACTTCCCTATCTGATTGTGGTCAGACAACTCCAGCAATGGCTCCTGATCCATCCCCAACATTATGACCAACAGATTCTTCTGAAGTTCATTTCCTGGCTCCATCCTTTTCCTCACACTTCCACTTGATGGTATTCACCTACGGACATAATGATGCTCAGGACTATCTCCCTCAGCCCCTCCATTGCTGCTGTTTTGTCAAGGAGTTTCTCCAACATTATCATTTGCATTGCCTGCAATTTCTTCCAGTTAAATGTTGTGCAGCCCAAAGTGGTCATCTTCAGCTCTGCCACAAACTCTGAACCTGACATTTGAATCTAATCCCCCCCCCCCCCATCTTTGATTCAGGCTGAACCAGACCTTCACAGCCTTGCTGTTTATTTGATTTGAACTCTCAACAGCAGATGGTCATCCACATTTTATTTAATGAACATCTCTGTTCCCTTTGCACCCAATGCTAGTTAGTTCACTGCTCTCATGTCCTTGCTAGATCTTTCCTTTTGTATAAGCATCCCTAATCATATTTATGGACACTCCTTGATTTTTCCATTGCCCATGCCTCCTATGGTTCGATCACTGTCGAACATTATTCTTACCTCATCCAAATTTATTTGCTGCTATGTGAGGTACTGAGCAGATCTCTCCATTGCAGTCAATTATTATAATCTCAGGAACTTCACTAGTCCACCTGCAGCTAAAATTTTGTCTGTGCCTTTGTTTTTAATCTTGGTAATTGTAATCCTATCGTGTCCAGTCTGTCACCCTCTCCAAAGCCCAAATCATGAAAAATTCTACTGTTTGTATCCCATTTCACACTAAGTCTCACTTGCAGTGGTTCAGTGGGTGGCACGGTGGCACAGTGGTTAGCACTGCTGCCTCACAGCACCAGAGACCCGGGTTCAATTCCCACCTCAGGCGATTGACTGTGTGAAGTTTGCACATTCTCCCTGTGTCTGCGTGGGTTTCCTCCGGGTGCTCTGGTTTTCTCCCACAGTCCAAAGATGTGCAGGTCAGGTGAATTGGCCATGCTAAATTGCCTGTAGTGTTAGGTAAGGGGTAAATGTAGGGGTATGGGTGGGTTGCGCTTCGGCGGGTCGGTGTGGACTTGTTGGGCCGAAGGGCCTGTTTCCACACTGTAAGTAATCTAATGACCTTGCAAACCTGCAATGGCAATTAGTCTGCGAACATCTCTGATTTAGGTTTGTTTTTAAATGATTTCAATACGAGACTGTTAAATTGGGGTGTTGTTGCCTATTTCAGTACCTCCTTCAGCCTTGAATCTCCTCTTCCAACTCCTGCTCTTTTCCTTTCCTACATTTTTGATAATCCTCCTCCCATTCACTCAACAAGTGGCAATCCATCTTCAGCCACTCAGGATCATGCTGTAGTATTCTGTTATGCCCTGCATTGCCTGTTATGCAATTCACTTCCTTTAAGACTAGTGAAGAAAGCATTTGGTATGCTTTCCTTTATTGGTCAGAGTATTGAATACAGGAGTTGGGAGATCATGTTGCGGCTGTACAGGACATTGGTTAGGCCACTGTTGGAATACTGTGTGCAGTTTTGGTCTCCTTCCTATCAGAAAGATGTTGTGAAGCTTGAAAGGGTTCAGAAAAGATTTACAAGGATATTGCCAGGGTTAGAGGATTTGAGCTATGGGGAGAGGCTGAACAGGCTGGGGCTGTTTTCCCTGGAGCATCGGAGGCTGAGGCTGAGAGGTTTACAAAATCATGAGGGTCATGGATAGGTTAAATAGACAAAGTCTCTTCCATGGGGTGGGTGAGTCCAGACTAGAGGGCATAGGTTTAGGGTGAGAGGGGAAAGATATAAAAGAGACCTGAGGGGCAAGTTTCTCATGCAGAGAGTGGTACGTGTATGGAATGAGCTGCCAGAGGAATGGTGGAGTCTAATACGATTGCAACGTTTAAAAGGCATCTGGATAGGTGTGTAAATAGGAAGGGTTTGGAGAGATATGGGCCAGGTGCTGGCAGGTGGGACTAAATTGGATAGGGATATCTGATCGCATGGATGAGTTGGACGAAGGGTCTGTTTCAGTGCTGTGCTTCTCTATGACTATGACTCTAAGACACTTCTTAAACATGCATATTTTTCCCAAGCTTTGGTCAAGTGTCCTCTTAATTTTGAATGCCATTTTAAAAAACATTTCTGATTATCTCACCTTTGGACATTTTACTACATTAAAGACATTATATTTAAAGCAAAGGATATTTATTTTAAAACTTATTTTTAAGGCAATGTTTGAAGTGGAAGATGTGAATTGCGTTTGTGTTGATTGGGTACATGGATCGAGAACCTTATATGACCAAGCTGCCAACAACATTCGAGTGGTTGGAGCAGAGGTGGCATATCTTATTAATGTGTTAGAGGTAAAGCCATTCTTACGAAAGAGTTATAGTGCATTATAATTCAGGAAGAACCACACAATCACATTAAGATATATTCTTTTACATATAAATAGAAAACATTTAACCACTCACGTTCTGAGATCCACATTATTGGACATAGCCTGGGCAGTCATGCTGCTGGAGAAACAGGAAGACGCATTCCAGGGATTAGAAGAATCACAGGTAAGTATTTCAGTTGTCAGGAACTACTTACTGATGAGGAAAAGCAAAATGTGAATATTTTATACGAATTTCAAGTTCCTGTTAACTTCACTGCAACAAAAATATTTCCCCCAAGAGGTTCCTCTGACAATGAAAAAAGAAAATATTGTAGGTATGTCAGGAGCTAGTGTTCTGTTGTTCATGCACAGTAGCTGAAGTCTGTCACACTCACTTGATTTGTTAATGTATGTCTAAGAGCAGACAGGTAATTTTCCAAGGCTGCATGTGTGAAGGACTGAGAAAATGTAAAACAGCATTTTGAAAAGCACAGAGATCTCAATGGTATGTTGGATTATAATTTAGTCATTCCACATCTGAAATTTGAATTGGGAGTCAGTCTAGACCAGTGAGATGAAAATCTCTTGTACTGTATCTGCCAATCGTCAGGGTTCTGAGTGAGGTAAATTTGGAAAGTGTCAATCTAGGTTCCTTTGCTGTGTAGTATACAGCATAAAATTACCCATAATGTTACACTAATTGACAGTCTGACTCAGAGATGAAGGCTGTAAAGATTACTGCAACAGGGAATAGATGAAGCATACGGCTGATGTATTACACATGCTGGAGAACTCAATACTAACACCAGGCCCAAAAATATCCAAACATTGTATATTTCAAAGCACTGACAGCTACACCTGGGTAGTTTGGATGTGTGATCTATACCCACTTGGGACTAAATTGAATCTACCATTGGAGAAGGTCATCATAAATGTGCGACAATTAGAGGGGACTGATATGTAAAAGCAAATGTACTCTGCATGTAATATATTACCAAATCGAAATAATAACAAAATATAATGAATACTATATAAAAAGTTGCATTCACTAACTTTATCTCCTTTAGGTCTAGATCCAGCCAAACCTTTTTTTAAGAATACGCCTGTTGAAGTTCGACTGGATATTTCGGATGCAGAGTTTGTTGACATTATCCACACTAATGGGGCTCCATTGATTCCTTATCTTGGTAAGATTTTCTACAAAAAGTCATTGAGCAACAGAAAGCTAAAATTGATTTTTATCACTTTCTATTTGTAATTGAATTAACAGGTTTTGGATTGTTTGAACCCATTGGACACCTTGACTTCTATCCAAATGGTGGAGAATTAATGCCTGGATGCGATAAAAATATTGTTTCAACTATAATTGATATTAATGGCATTTGGGAAGGTACAAAATTTCTTAGTCAACACATGCTTTAGAATTCCAACATTATCTTTTCCTTGTACTAACTTTATTATTTTTGAATTATCTATCAGTTAATAATTGAGAGCCTCTGAAATATGGCTTTGCATTCAAACAATAAACTGTACAAATATTTACTGATTCTTTTACAGGCACTCGGAACTTTGCAGCTTGCAACCACTTGCGGTCATATAAATACTACACAGAGAGCATCCGAACCAAAAATGGATTCGTTGGGATTCCATGTAATAGCTATGATGACTTTACAGCAGTAAGTTGCCTTTTTGCAATTTCTCCAACATTTGAAATGGCACAGTAATTAAGAGTTTCTGAGTTAGTGACACATCTAGTTTTTCAAACTTTACGTGTGGCTCAGTCAATTTTCTTTGTTTCCAGAGAACATCACTGATTTCTGTAAAGAGGATCTTTGCAATTATTGCTATTTAAAACATTTGATTAATCTACTGATTCAAATCATTCAATAATTTGAAGTAACTGATGTAAACAATTCCGCAATATTAAATTTTAGATTTCAAATAACAAAATTATCAGATTATTTTAAATTAAGCAATTTTGACCATAAGAAAGCTAACTGCAATAGATAGACTAGTGCGTTTGGCATATTCTGCATTTATGGTTTCCTTTTTAATTGTAGAACTATGTAACGTTTATGAAGTATAAAGCACCAAGGGTGGTTAGTTGTTCCAGGAGTTAGCACCTACATTTTTGCTGATGCACTTCAAAGGAAGTATATTAGATTATATTACATGTGGCAAGCAGCAATTCTTTCTCTTGTCTCTGAGCCGTTTTCCTTGCCCCCTTGAATCACATGTTTCTTATCAGTTCTTATCAAATATCAGTAAGTAATTAGGGCCAATACCTTTAGGGTGGAAGTTCTGTCCAAATCTCTAACATAGTTACTGGTTTGTGGCAGAGAAGCTGTTGGAGAAGGGAATCAAAGAAAGGGCATATTTGGAATCTAGTTGCACCAGAACCTTTCCTTCTGGAGAGGTGGGAAGAGAATTGTAATGTGGATCGGAAGCAAGATACACCAACACTCCACATCAAGATGAAATTTCTGAGGATGTTCCAAATGAAGGGCTTTTACCCGAAACATCGATTTTCCTGCCTCGGATGCTGCCTGACCTACTGTGCTTTTCCAGCATCACTCTAATCTTGACTCTGATCTCCAGCATCTGCAGTCCTCATTTTCATCCTGAGGATGTTCCCAGGCCTCCCTAAAAGCTTGTGCTCAGTATATCAACTAAAAGAATCAACTGGAACCCATGCCTACTGAGAGCCATCATACTAAGGCCCTATAATGCTTCCTGAAAATTATAAACATTCAACAATTATCTGTGGATTTCCACAATGTGATGTCCAAACCTCAACTGGGTGAGCATTATTGCTATGCTTTCAGAGACACAAACATTAGCTGCCAACCCCTGGTTAGGCCTTCCTCTGGAATTTGGAGCAAATGACTGAGTTATACAGGAGTGGTGTGCTCCCCACCCTCATCTAAAAAGTCAAGATAGAGCTTGCCCAAATGAGTAATGGAAGCCCTGCAGTCATTTGGAAGCAGGATCTCCACTACCCCAGGGACAAGCGAGAGCACTCTAGAGAGATGCCATTCAATCAGAGGCCTCAAGGTTTTACTGTACTGTAGGACTGGTGGAGCTTGGGACTTAAGGAGGTGAGCTATGATCTCTGCAATCTCCTCTAATCCCATAATTCTCGAAGATACTTGTGCTTCTCCAAGTCTGTCCTCTCGAGCTGTCTGACTGTACATTGCTCTACAATTGGTTGCCTTGCCTTCAGTTGCCTAGACACTGAGCTCTGGAATGCACTCCCTAAATTTCTCTGACTTTTGACCCATCTAGGATACATAACAAGTTGGGAATGTAATTTGAGGAAGATGCAAGGAGGCATCAAGTGAACTAGGACAGAAAAAAGCTATGAGGAAGAACATGGCAGATGGAATATAATGTGAATATTCATAAGGTTATCCACATTGATTTAAAAAAAACAGAAAGATAAAATATTTCTTAAATGGTGAGCGGTTCAGAAGCTCTGATATCCAAAGGAGGTGGCACTGTTCATGAGTCACTAAAAGCTAGCATTTGTGTGCAATAATAAAACAGTATGTTAACTGTTTATAAACAGTATGTTAAACAGTATTATAAACTGACTTGACCACAGAACGAGAGATGTCTTGCTGCAATTATATAGAGCCTTGGTGAGACCATACCCGCTGTATTCAGTACAGTTTTGGTCTCCTTATCAAGGGAAAAGATTACTTGCCATAGAAATGGTAACAAAGGTTCAGCAGATTAATGAGAGGTGACCTCATAGAAACTTCTAGAATTCTGAAAGGGGTAGACAGAATAGATAGAGAAAGGATAATTCCTTTGGCTATGGTGTTAAGAATTAGGGGACACAATCTCACAATAAAACGTAAGCCATTTAGGATTGAGATGAGGAGGAACTCAGAAGATGGTGAATCATTGGAATTCGCTGGCCTCAAAGAACTGTGTAAGCTAAGCAAGCCTCATTCCTGATGAAGGGCTTACGCCCGAAACATCGACTCTCCTGCTCCTCGGATGCTGCCTGACAGGCTGTGCTTTTCCACCACCACACTCTTCGATTGTAAACTAAATAAATTAAATATAGACATTGGTGGATATCTATTGCTGATGACATCAAGTGATATGGGGATTGTGCGAGAATAAGAAGTTTAGGTCAGCCATGGTCAAGAATGGTAGACCAGACCCAGGGCTGAATGGCCTGGTCCTGCTCATATGTACCTAATTCCTTATACGGCAGGATTGGTGCAGGAGAGATCAAGGAAACTGGGTCAAAATTCTCTTTTTGATTCATTCGTAACTGTGGACATCGCTAACAAAGCCAGCATTTATTGTCAATCCGTAATTGCCCTGGGGAGAGTGGCAGTGAGTTGCTGTCTAGAACCACAACACTTGTTGGGGTATAGCAACACTAGTAGTGCTGCTAGGAAAGAGGTTCCAGTATTGTGAACCAGTAACAGTGAAGAAATGGCAATAAAGTTCCAAATCAGGATTGTGAGTGGCTTCAAGAGGAGTTTGTAGGTGGTGGTGTTCTAAACATCTGCTGCCCATATCCTTCTAATTGGTTGAGGTTGCAGGTTTGAAAGGTACTGTGAGTTGCTATAGTGCATCTTGCACTGTACATCAATAGTGAAAGGAGTCAATTCTGAAGGTAGTAGATCTTCAACCAATCATGTGGGCTGCTTTGACCAGCACAGTATCAAGTCTCTACTGCTGTTTGGTCTGCACACATTCATGCAAGTCAAGGGTATTTCATCACATTCTTGAATTGCACCTTATGAATGCTGGATAGGCTTTGGGAACGCCAAATGTGTGTTATCCTGCAGGATCCTGAGCCTCACCTGCTCTTGCAACCACTAGAATTTCAAAAAATGTGAAATTATCTTATTGAAAATTTTATCAAATTCTTGCAGGGCATAACAGAATGTATATAGACTTTTCACCGGCTGGTGACACTAGATTCAGATGACTTACACTCAGAATAAGGAGTAGGCCATTTAAGCCAGAGGCGAAAGGTAGGAGGGTGAGTTCTCTAACATAGAGGGCTTTGGAAGCTCAATCAAATATCAAACAAAAATTTTTGAAGATTTCTAGAAATTAATGGCATCATGGGATATGAAAGTAACATTAGAAAGTGGCATTGAGGTAGTTGTTCAGCCATTATCTTGAATGATAGTGTAGGCTCCATGGGTTGAATGGCCAACTCCATCTCCTGTCTACCTGTCTGCTTCTCTGAGATTAACATCTTAAAGCCATCTCTTTACTTAAGCTTTTGGCCACCTGTTCTAATATGACCTTTGTGGCCCAATGTCTACTTTTGCTTCACAACACTCTTGAAGTGCCCAAATGGTTTTATAACATTAGTGCTGCTGAACAAATATGACTTAAGACTCTTTTAAATGCTCGGACATTAATTTATCAACACAATACTTCCATGTTACAAGGGATTTACACCGAAAAGAAGCATATAAATGAACAAAACTCTCGAATTACAGTGAATCAACTCAGGGGTCCTATAATCTTTCAGGGCTGTAAGCTTCACATCTCAATGCTTATGTTAAGCTATTAATGTAATCATTTTTTTAAAAATCAAAAGCAGGATATGTTGAGATGGAACTGATTCAGTGTTTTGGCATTTCGATGAAATGTTCCACAGCATATTTTCCTATATCTTTCATAGGTTTTAATATCAACAAACCTTTTCAAAGACTGATGATTTGCACTGAATATATAAATAGATGACTGACTGCCTAAAACTGGTACTTATTTATCAGCTACTCATATATTCTGCTGACTTTCTTTGTTTAATAGCTTGACATAATTTACCAATGCTTTACTATCACTCTAGTGGAACATAAGGCAAATAGGCACAATATAGCCACATTACATTTGAAGTTTCAGAATTCTTGCCACGAGAGTTTTCTCAGGATGTTTTGCGCTGACCTGCCCTTTCTAGCACATTGAAGGCATTACTTTAGTCCTTTAGTGTCTGATGGTAAGGTAGACACCCCTGACACTTACTAGCCCCACATTTGCTATGCAAGCTGGATATCAGCTGTTGGATTGGCTCATTATCCGAAGTTAGATGGAATGTTAATTCTAAATCAAACTCTCTTGTGGCATTATGGGTTGTTTATAAATGTTTAATGAAGGAAGACAGTTAATGTTAAAATACCTACATGTTTTGTTTGCTTTCTTAAGGGAAATTGCTTCAGTTGTCCACCAAAAGGCTGTCCCCTAATGGGTCACTATGCTGATACCTACCCTCTCGGAAATGATACTACCGAACCAAAATTTTTTCTGAACACGGGTGCTGCTCCAACGTTTGCACGTATGTTATACATGTTACAAATTGTAATGTTTTTCAAATTGCTGTCAAAGTATATTTATTAACTAGATTGCAATATAAGTTATGAATCATTTGCAACAGGTTGGAGATACCAGGTTACTGTCAAAATTACCTGTACACGGAGTATCAGAGGGTTCTTCAATATTGCCTTGTACGGTTCCAATGTCAATACCCAACAATATCAAATTGCAAAGTAAGTTTATGGCTGCTGATCAGGAGGTAACTGTTCTGTGATTAAAAATCCTTCGCATTTTTTTCATTGTACCAGTCTAATAAAACAGAGGTCCCAATTTTATCATTTATTTAGTGAGGATTTAAAATTTGATCTTGTGATGCAGACTGTGTTGATAAGGTCATATTTATTGCCCATCACTAAATGGTGCTGGGTAGATAGGGAGCCATCCAGAATGATGGTTTCAAAACCACTCAGTTACAGAATGGTTATGGTGCTGAAGGAGACCAATCAGCCCATCATGTCTTCATTGGCTGTCTGAGCATTTTAACCTGGAGCCAGTATCTTGCTTCATTCCAATAACCCTGCACAATGTTATCGTTCAAATATTCATTAAATGCCCTCTTGAATTCCTCAATTGAATCTGCCTCCACAGCACCACTATGTAGTGCATTTCAGACCCTAACAACTTGGTGTCTGATTTTTTTTTGTTCTTACCATTTGCATCTTTTGTAGAACACTTTAACTCTGTGCCCTTTTGTTTATTGATCCATTTTAGAGTGGGAACTGCTTTTCTCCACCAACTGTCTAGACACTTCACAATTTTGAAAGCTTCTGTTAATTTCCTCTAGCCTTCTGCTCTCCTAGAAAAACAGCTATAACTTCTCCAATCTTCCTTTATAACCAAATTGATTTATCCCTGGAACTGTTTGTATAAACATCTTCAGCACTGTCCTGTCCTCAGTGCAGTTACATCCTTGCTCCAGAACTGTACACAATACACCAGTTGGTGTCCAGCCAGTATCTTCCATACGTTTTGGAAAGCCTCCCTGATGTTGCACTTGATATGCTCCTATCTGTGAAACCTGGAATACTGTATACTTTAGTAATAGCTGTCTCTACCTGTCCTGCCAGTTTTAATGACTTCTGTACAAGTGTTGAGTTCATCCAGCTCTTGCACGTCCTTTAGAATAGAATCCTTTGTTTTATATTGTCTCTCTTTGTTCTGTTTACCAAAATGTATTACCTCACACTTCTTTACATTGAACATCATCAGCCACGTATCCACCTCCTCCAGCAATTTTAAAAGTGTGCAACTTGTTAGGACACTTGCAATGTACTTAAGCATCAGTTACAAAGTTGGAGTATATAAGCTAGCCTAGTTAGGTTGGCACATTTCTATTCAGAAAGGAACATCTGTATACCAGCTGGGTTTTACTGCAGTCTATCAGCTTTCAAGGTCATTTTATTTTCTGATGCCAGCTCATAAATGACCACAATTGTTTGCCTGAACTTTCTGCAGCAGTTGTTCTGATCACACAAGCACAGTAGAGAAAATCTAAACAGCTCATAGATTGGGCAAGCCTCAGAAAATTATCTACTTAATTTAGTGAATCTCAGTGTAAATATTTACCAGCTCAGTCGTTAAAAACCATTAGGATTGTTTCAATCATTATTGATTCCACTGTTTAACTTGAGGTTGCCCTGTATTATGGCACAGGGGAACATTTGAATGCCACAAATGATTAGGTGCTAATTTTTATGTTTAACTTCACAGAGCACTTTTGGAGTCTGGAAAAACTTTCACAGCTGACATTGATGTGGAGGATAACATAGGGGAGATTACGAAAGTCAAATTTATCTGGAATAATAAGTTACCAAATCTTTTTGGGCCAAAAATTGGTGCTGAAATGGTAACTTTATTAAGAGTGTATGACCAACAAACGTAAGTGCACACTTATGAAATTATGGACCAAATAATGATTCAAATACTGGCTGTAATATTTCATACTATTTTTATATCTAGTGTGAATCCTGGTTACGCAAGTGTATTTAGACATAGAGATTGAGCAGAGAGAAGAGATTCATAAACGTTACAAAACTGCAGATATAGGACCAGTTCAGTTCATCCTTGCTCTGTATCTTTCCATTACAGTTTCTGTGGATAAATCCAGACTGTTTGACTACAATACTTTACCCATAAGCTTATTCGAGGCTTTAATAAGCCTTTGTTGAAGATTGTTCACCTCAGTTGTGGACTTGAACATTATTAAGCCCAGAAACCCAAGTTCATCTCCAAGCTCCACAGTGAACACCTGCTCTGACATCCCACCCTTTACTGAATGAAAACATTCCAACAATCAGAAGTTATTAATTATTGACTTTTTTTCTGGTGCCAGCTCACAAATCAGCAGCCTAATCGTCTGTTGTAACTTCAACAGCAGATCAACAAAAACTCTGGAAAAACAATCTCAACAGATCATAGATTGGGGCGTTTTCAGAAAAGTACCATCTTTATTTAGTAAATCACAGGGTAAATATTTACTGGATTTATTGTCAAAAATCATTAAGTTTCAACCAGTCATTTTTTATTCCATGGATTAATTTGAGATGCTGACTTGTACATTCAGTGCCAGTGAATGACATCTCACTCCCTGATATTCCTGTCATTTGCTGATTTCCGCTGGTATACGGCTGTTAAAAACTGCTTGGGCCTCAAACTGCACAGGCCAGTGGAGATTTTGTGCTTACCTCAGGCTCACTATCTCAGCCTCACCCACCTGATTCCCAGACTCAACTGAACTCAGGTCTTGCAAATACAAAATTCAGCAAAAAACTGATCAGTATATAATTGTTGGAAAGCTTTGATAAAAAGGGTTTTAGAAAATGTGTTTTAAGCATTTTATCTACAAGATCGCACAAGTAATGGAATGAAGTAAAGTTTCACATACTTTTATGTTATCAGTTCACTCATTTCTATAGTTGTTTGATTGGACTTCTAATCCTTTCAAATAAAATGTTCAATTCTTACTCAGTTAATGTTTCCTCATTGTAAAACTGAACATATTTAATTATTGTTTGGAAGAGATATGAAATGCTTTATGAATGTATCACCCTAAAAGAAAGCAAGCACATTTACATTATTTTGTGGAACAGGTACAATCACATTGATAAAATGTGGGAATGTAATGTTTCATAAATGTAAAAATCATTTAAAAGTAACCTTTTGTTTTGCAGCTTCACATTCTGTGGAACTGAGGCTGTTGGTGAAGATGTTCTACAAACTATTTTGCCTTGCTCAAATCTTTAAAGATTATTTCACAATCTTGTAGTTTGGACAAATGAAAATAAAATGATACACTTCAAATAATTTGTTTTACATTTCTCTAGATCTATGATACAATGGAATAATTATCACACATTAGGCAGGCATTCACCCAGTTAAAACAGCAAAGGTCATTGAACTTGATTTAAGGAAAAACAGTACTCTCATTGTACAAATGTATACAGATGATGCCTTCATATAAAGAAAACTCAGATGTGATCATAATCAGCAATGATAACATTAAAACAACAATAAGTTCAGTGTATTATACTAAGCATAACGTCCTCAGCAGCAGGCAGCTGTTATAATGATCAAGTCAGGTCTTGTCAGTTCTTGAGGACACCGATCACATTATACAGTGAGGAGTTCTCTTGTAATGTTCAAGATAAAGTGGGCTGGATTGTTGGAGCTCTCAGAAGTGACCAAAAGTATAGTCAGGCATGGAGAATTGCATGGGACATCATATCTGGTAGTGGGGAACTACTCATGATTATTCAGTGGGAGGGAAATGTCAGAAAAGGAGACTCACCCATCAGAGGTGGGAGATCTGTTGATACATTTAATTTTCCATTTACATATATGCTACTGAATACGATATTTTTTCTCAGCCTCCTCAATTTAGTGAAATGTTCATGTGTATCTCATGCCTCCAGTAACTTGCCCAATGAAATGATGGTTAAATGCATAATGAAGCAGACTTGATTGGGGAGCTTAAGGTGAAGTATCCCTAAGGGGCAGTGACCATATATAATAGAATTCATCCTGCCATTCAAAAGGGAGAAGGTGGAATCTGATGTAAAGGGCATTACAATTGAGTAAAGGTGACTGCAAAGATGTGAGTGAGGTATAAATATCTTCCCAACAGAGAGGGCATCAGAGAGACAATGTAACAAAATATTTTTATTATTCAACATGAGAAATGGGCGTCACTGGCTGGGCCAGCACTTATTACCTAAAGGAACTAATTCAACTGGATCGGTCTTTATTATATGAATCAGAATTTTTCCTATCTTCAACATTTATCAATGTGGAAGCAGTATTAACTGACAAAAAAGTAAAACAAATAAAATACCTGAGTATATTAATTATCTCACTTAGTTACTGCTTTTAAGTTGATCCATACATCCCAAATGGACACTCTGGACATATTACAAGAAATTATAAATGAAATAAAGGAAGATGAGAATGGGATTAGGCCATTCAGCCCTTCCAGCCATTCAGTGAGTTCATGTCTGATATGTAACCCTTCTCCATTTACCCAATTTCTCCCATTGCATAATAGCCCCTAAATCCTTTTACCTGTTCATGTTGTTCTCCAAGACTTCCTATAATAAGACTGAGGCTTATTATACATTAAGGAAGCCACTTTGAGGGCACAATCTCAGTGCAAAGGGCCAACTCTTTAGAAGTAAGGTGAGGAGGAATTTCTTCAGTCAGCGAGTGAAGGCTGTAGAGTCAAGTCAACAAGTATACTTAAGACAGAGATAGATAGGTTCTTGATTAGTAAGGGGGATCAGATGTTATGGGGAGAAGGCAGGAGAATGGGGTTGAAAAACATATCAGTCATGATCGAATGGCAGAGCAGACTCAATAGGCTGAATGACCTAATTCTGCTCCTATATTTTGTGGTCTAAGTATAGAAGGTCCTTTGAACTTCCAGGAGACTTCATCACAGGCACTAGCTTGATCTTAGAGATGTTTTCTTTGTGTGAAATCTCATGGAGCTGACACTCTGAGGAATGAAGATTCAGGCAAGAAATTCAGAACCCAGAAATACCAAGTTCAGAATTTAAAGGGCCAGTGCACAACTGAGATGCAGAGGTTCCATAACTTAAAGAGACATCCCAGACCAGATTCTGAGGGAAGCAAATTAAGGATGCTGCCTACAGGAAAGGGAGAGGAAGAGCAGTTTGGGAATCATCCACTCTGTTTGACTTCATCCTTGAGCACTGGAGGGGTTGATCAGATTAGGCTGGGACATCTCAGAGCTCCATGACCCAGTCGAGACCACCAAATGATCTTGTGTGGTGTTGGTATCTTTGCCCTGGACTTTGAATGTCTTCTTGTGCTGGTGTAACAGAAATGTTCAAGACTTAACCTGCAAGGGCTGCGGGATGATATCCCACTCTAACACAGAGTTGGCTGCTGTTTAAATACAGTCTCAGCTCCTACAATGACCATTCCATGAAGTGGAATCCTGACATCAGAGGCCATGACCCTGCCCTATGATCCAGTGGCACGTCTATGTTACTTATATACATGAGCTTGCCAACATATCATCCAAACAGCCAAAATGATAGCCACATGTCAGATCTATAACGACTTAAGACCATAAGACATAAGAGCAGAAATTAGGCTGCTCAGCCTACTGAGTCTGCTCCACCATTCAATCATGGCTGATAAGTTTCTCAACCCCATGCTCCTGTTTTCTCCCAGTAACCCTACATCTCCTTGATACTCAAGAATCTAACTATCTCAGTCGTAAATATACTCAATGACCTCGCCTCCACAGCCTTCTGTGGCAATGAATTCCATAGATTCACCACTCTCTGACTGAAGAAGTTTTTCCATATTTCCGTTCTCAAAGGTCTTCCCTTTACTCTAAGGCTGTGCCCTCAGGGGTGCACTGGCAGCATGTTGGCCCAGTGGTTAGCACTGCTGCCTCACAGTGCCAAGGACCTAGGTTTGATTCCAGCTTCGGGTGACCATCTGTGTAGAGTTTGCACATCTGCCCCAAAAAGCCACCTTGTAGACATTCCACAAATTCCTTTCTTGCAATCCACTACCAGTCCACCTGCATATTGAAATCCCCCATGATTAATGTAACTTTGCCTTTCCTACACATCTTTTCTATCTCCTGGTATATCTTGCGCCTCAGCTACTGACTACTGTTTGGAGACTGCAACATAAATTCCAACTATGGATTTTTTACCTTTGCAGTTCCTCAACTCTACTATACAGATTCTACACCATCTGACCCTACTTTATTTCATACTATTGATTTCATTTCATTTCTTACTAATAAGGCAACCTCACCCCCTCTGCTGACCTGCCTATCTTTTCAATAAAAGATACGCAGGTCAGCAGAGAAGGGCTTATGCCCGAAACGTCGATTCTCCTGTTCCTTGGATGCTGCCTGACCTGCTGCGCTTTTCCAGCAACACATTTTCAGCTCTGATCTCCAGCATCTGCAGCCCTCACTTTCTCTCATATCTTTTCAATAGGATGTATCTCCTTGAATATTCAGCTCCCAACCTTGATCCCCTTGCAGCCACGTCTCCGTGAGGCCCACCATGTCATACCTGCCAATTTTGATCTGCGCCACAAGCTCATTTACCTGATTCCTTATTTTGCATGCATTCAGATATAACACCTTCATGTCCCTTATTAACAGTAGGCTTCCGAGTAGGTGCTACGAAAATAGGACTTAATCGTGCCCTTATTATTCGTTAACTTAATTTTATTTAAAAGAGTTTACAATTGATGTTTCCCTTTCACTCCCACATCATTTTCTTCATTCATTTACGTGCACCTTTAGTTTAAAAATACGTTTTAAAATATTAACAGTCCAAAACTCTTCGGCACACAAACAGGAAGTGCTGCAGAAATTCAGCAGGTCTGGCAGCAACTATAGAGAGAAAAGCAGAGTTAACATTTCAAGTTCAGTGACCCTTCATCAGAACATCTCTGTACAGATGCTGCCAGACCTGCTGAGTCTCTGCAGTACTTTCTGAATTTTACATTTCCAGCATCCACAGTTCTTCGATTTTATTTTCGTCTGTAAGTCTTCAGCATTCCCAGTTTCTGGACTTTAAATTCACATCCAATCTTCTGAAAGTATAGGTAGCACAGTGCCATCTGCTGTACTAAATATGAAAAAAGCTGTAACTCCTGTTAGCATTCTGGTGTTAGTCTTCCAGAGACATTTTATGTTGAAGCACAGCACTTTTCAGACAGCTTTGGCTGGGAAAATGAATACATTATACAACTGTTACTGATCTGTCAGCCTTGAAAACAATACACAGAGGATGTCGTTTTCAGAAATACCAGGAAAGTACTTGAGAACACAAAGGCAGTTTGTTGTGGGTCTAATGGTGAGGGCTGATGCAGCTGGATTCATATCACTTGAAAGAGGATTTCAGGTTGCATTGCAAGGCACCGTTATCTTTTTAAGTGTGATGCCTCACTAAATTCTCAGAATATTAAATATTTTGAGCTTCATGTGCAGTTGAACAAGTAAGCACTCAGATGACAGCAGTTCTTGTATCCTTTGACATGTTTTGACTGCGGGTGAAGCAAGCACAATATTGAAATTCCTGTAGTTTCTTAATATGATTACTTGTTTCAATTAAATATTTGCTTCCACTTAAAAAAAAAAGTGAGCTAGAAATTAATCAGCTGATGAGGAATACTCTTTTTAATTGCCAGGAATCAATGCTTTGTGTGGCCTCTATGGACATACAAGACAAAATATGTTTCAGAGCCAAATCTTCTGAGAAATGACAATGACATATAAGTTGTTACTTTCCTCCTTTTCATGTACCCTGTCCTAGAGATCTGTGTTTCTGACCCAAACATTTGAATCGGGTAGCTTGAGAAATACGGAGCACAACAGAACTGAGAACAGGATCAGAGTGGAAGGCCGAACCATGTGCCATTTAGTACACCAGTAACTGCCATATTGTGGGGTTGAAATAGAACATAGAACAGCCTGAGGAAGGACTGGGGGCTCTGAAAGCTTGTCGTTTCAAATAAAAGTGTTGGACTATAACCCAGTGTCATATGATTTTTGACTTTGTCCACTCTAGTCCAACAGCAGCACCTCCACATCATAGAAATGTATAGCACATGAACGGTCCCTTTGGCCCATGATGTTGTGCCGAGTATAACACCAAATTAAACTAATCCTTTCTGCCTATCCTTGATCTGTATCCCTCTATTCCTTGCATTTTCAATAATATCCAAAGTCTTTTTGCTAAGCTCTCAAGAAAAGGTCAATGTGCAATGTAAGGCAGTGAGAAGAAGGGTGGCAGGTAGTGGCTGAGGGTCAGGGTTGTTGGCATGTGGGTGAGTGGTAAGGTAAAAGTGGCTGGGTGAAGGGGTAGGATGGCAGGTGAGGAGATCAGGGTCAGGGTGAGTTGACAGGTGGTTGGAGGAGTAGAGGGGCAGATATGTTACTAAGGAGCAGGAGAGTGGGTCAAATGTTGGATCAGGTCAGGTCTGTGGTGTTGGGGTATTGGATCAGTTCAAGACAGTGTCAGGTTAAGGGATAGTGTCAGCCAGAGTAGTTCAGGTCAGGTTCTGGCTGTGAGATGTGAGGATCAAGTTTGTCGGGAGTCAGTCAGATTGGGGACTGTTGAATAGTGGGTGGGTTGGGTCTGGTTAAGTCTGGTGATGGGGCATCTGGATAGGTCAGATCAAGTTGGGGTGGTGTCAGAGGTGTAAAGGGGTGGAGAGCTGGCGGGTGGGAAGCAGGCTCAATTTTATTGTGAACAAGGAGTAAGATCAGGTTTTAATCAATCTGACTTTGTCTGGGTAAGTAAGTCAGTTAGTCAAGTAAATCAGTTGGAACCCTTTGAAGTCTTTGACTCAGACTTAGTTTTGTGGGCCTCTTCATAGAGTCCCAGTCATCTGTGGCCTCTGATCACTGACCCGCTTGTAAGAAGAAATTTTATTTGCTCCATCATAATTGCTCAGAATTTTGAATACTTCCACCAGATTTCTCCTTACCTGTCCGTTTTAAAGAACAAAGCCAGCTGCTTTTCCCTTTCCACTTATCTAAATTTACTCAATCCTGATATCATCTTGATAAACCTCTGTACCCTTGTCATAACCTTGACATCCTGCCTGACTATGAGACCCAGATGTATGCAAAATACTTCAGCTGAAGCCAACGTATGATTTGTAATATTCTTCCTGATGTTTATATTCAATTCCCCAATTGACAAAGCCAAATCACTGCCTTAGCTACATGTGCTGTAACCTTAAAATAATGTGAATATCAGTCATAAACCCTTCTGTTCTTGCACTACTTTAAAATACCCCCTTTAGATTATACAGCCTCTTCATTTTGTTCTTACCAAAGTGCATGACCTTGCAATTATCCATATTAAATTCCATCTGCAATGTGTTTGCTCCTGTCATTAATCTGCTGATGTCCCCCAGAGGTCTGCTCCTACCTTGTTGCAAACTTTTGTATCATCTGCAAACTTCAAAGCAGTCGTTATAACCAAGACTAGATTATTTTAAAATAAAACAAAAAGCTCATTGATCATGCTGCCAATTCCAGTGGGACCTCACTGCAATTCTCACTTTAACATTTATTTCATTTGCCAGTTAGAGCTTTAGCTCTGAATACCTATCCTCCATCATTTTGGGAATATGTTTGGTTTGTATCTAAACTGTTTCACATTACTCATTCACTTTGTGCTGAGCCACTCCTTGCTTCCAGACCACTTGTGCCAGATCCTTTCACAAACCAGCGGAATCACTTTTCTTCCAATAGAAGCAGTTTCACGTTTGTGTTTTGAAACGTTTTCCTCAACTAAGTAAAGCTAATTTTAATGATAAAAACACATTCCATTTGACCTATTTCTTATACCAGATGTAGATCCAGCATTGTTTCTTTTCTTATTTAGTTAGCAGAATTCAGATAAGAATATTTTCCTGTGCACATTTTAGGAATTATTCAACTTCTTTGCACTTTAGACTGTTTTTTCAACTTCCTATACTACTAGTGTGCAGCATTACTGTTTTACTTTTTGTTTTGCTTTCCTCAGCAGTCACAATTACTCTTTACCTAATTTGCTGGCATTTATTCTTGTGGAGCATTTTAATCTATTGGGAATCCTGACAAGACTAACATTTATTGCCCATTCCTAATTACTCACAACAAGATAATAGTGAACTTCTTCATAGACTGTTTCAAATATATTGATGAAGTAGAGTACTCGATGTGATGTATATGAATTTTAGCAAGGCATTTAATATGGTTCCCCATGGTAGGCCCATTCAGAAAGCAAGGAGGCATGGGATACATGAAATTTGGTTGCCTGGATACAGAATTGCCTGGCCCATAGAAGAAATAGGGTGGTAGTAGATGGAAGGTATTCAATCTGGAGCTCGGGTGACCAGTGGTGTTTCACAGGGATATGTTCTGAGACCTCTGCTCTTTGTAATTTTTATAAATGACTTGGATGAGGAAGTGGAAGGGTGAGTTAGTAAGTTTGCTGATGACACAAAGGTTAGTGGAGTTGTGGATAGTGTGGAGGGTTTATTGTAGGTTGCAATGGAACATTGACAGGATACAGAACTGGGCTGATAAGTGGCAGATGTACTTTAACCTGGAAAAGTGTGAAGTGATTCATTTTGGAAGGTCAAATTTGAATGCAGATTACAGGGTTAAAGGCAGGTTTCTTGGCAGTGAAGAGGTCTAGAGGGATCTTGGGGTCCATGTCCATAGATCCCTTAAAGTTGCCACCCAAGTTGATAGGGTTGTTAAGAAGGCATATGGTGTTTTGGCTTTCATTAGCTGGGGGATTGAATTTAAAAGCCGTGAACGTAGGCTGCAGCTGTACCTGGTTAGACCACACTTGGAATATTGTGTTCAGTTCTGGTTGCCTCATTATAGGAAGGATGTAGAAGCTTTAGAGAGGGTGCAGAGGAGATTTACCAAGATGCTGCCTGGACTGGAGGGCATGTCATATGAAGAAAGGTTGAGGGAGATAGGGTTTTTCTCATTAGAGCAAAAAAGGATGAGAGGTGTCTTTATAGAGGTGAACAAGATGATGAGAGGCATAGATAGAGTGGATAGCCAGAGACTTTTTTCCAGGGCTGAAATGGCTATCATGAGCAGACATAATTTTAAGGTGATTGGAGGAAGGTTTAGGGGAGATGTCGGAGGTAGGTTCTTTACACAAAGAGTGCTGGGTGCATGGAATGCACTGCCGGCAGTGGTAGTAGAGTCAGATACATAGAGACCTTTAAGCGACTCTTGGATAAGCACATGGATGATAGTAAAATGATGGGTATGTATGTTAGTTTGATCTTAGAGTAGGATAAAAGATAGACAGGCATCATTCCTGATGAAGGGCTTTTGCCCGAAACATCAATTCTCCTGCTCCTCAAATGCTGCCTGACCTGCTGTGCTTTTCCAGCACCACACTCTCAACTCTAATCTCCAGTATCTGCAGTCCTCACTTTCACCTAAAAGGTAGGCACAACATCGAGGGTCAGAGGGCCTGTTCTGTGCAGTACTATTCTATGTTCTATGTTCTAATATCAGAGGTGTTGCTCTGTACTGAGCACTGTACAGTAATCAGTGGAAATCCTCACTTCTGTCCTTTATGATGAAGGCATGGTCATCAGTGAAGCTGGAGATGGTTGGACCTAGGTACTATCCTAAGTAGCTCCTGCACTGATGAGCTGAAACTTAATTGAATGACCTTTGTGGGTTATGACTCCAACCAATGTAGGACTCCCCAGCCCTCCCCCCCACCCAATGACTCCAGTTTTGCTAAGGCTACTGATACCACATTGGGTCAAATACTGTTATCACTTGTTCCCTAAGTCGTCAATTGTATTGGTAATATTCCTCACATTAATGCACATGTATTCCACCACCATATATGTCAGCTTTGCTATTTGCTGCCATCTAATTCCTGCTATTTCTATATTATTCCATACCCACTGTATTTGCCCTTTCTAGTTTTCTATGCACTTAACCTCTCCTTTCTGTTGTCACTTATTAGTTCCAAATCCCTTGCTACAATTTGCTATTTAATTTTATTTCACTTAGTTTTTTTTAGATGAAAATTCACAATCATGAATTCATAGATCAAAAGTATCTGTGAATTTGTGAAGGACTTGACCCAAAATGCTGCCTTGACTTTATTTTTTATCAACCCCTCCATCATCAATTTTCTTTGTCAATTTTCCTGGACTTTTCTTCTCTCACCACAATGACGTTCACTTGTCTGCTGCAAGCACTTGTGTTATTTTAGTCTAATCCTCTGGAGCTCTGATAGTTGTATCTAATGACATCCCAAGTGCAAATTCTGTGATTTCCTGAACTGTTCCAAACCATATTTGCCAGTATCAGGCCTTCAGTTTTCTAAGAATATTTTGATTTTGATTCAGCTGCACGGTGTGCTACCTGAGGCTTACATTTCAAACTACCTTGCCTTAGCTTATACGATCTCTTGATGTTTTTATGCCTAGCTTAAACCTTAACCTGATAGATTTGACAGTTATGCAATTTCCTCAGGCTTATTGTTGTTGCAATATTGATACTTTGCTGTATATAATATGACTTGTTTTTCTGTTTGTATTTCTGCTCATTTCTCTACTTCAATTTAATACCTGCTGGTGCAGAGGTGTCTTTCTGCCTTACCATGATTTTGCTGCAGATATCAACCTTGGACATGCATAAAAATGAAGTTGGACTCCTAATCTTTGGAAAACAAATTTTGTTGATCTTCTATTAACTGATTAGAAAACTAGACAAAGTAGCTTGATCCAAGCACAATATTGAGATGACTGGATCAAGAGGTAACAAGTTCCAGATGATTATTCAATAGCTAAAATAGTCTGAAATATCTTGTGGTCAGTTTCCAGAGATGGAGACTGTTGAAATGTTTAACCTCGTTGAGATTAAATAACTGGGTAAGCTCCCTATGACAATCAGCATTCACTAGGTGAAAGTGAGGACTACAGAAGCTGGACATTACAGCCAAGATTAGAGTGGTGCTGGAAAAGCACAGCAGGTCAGGCAGCATCTGAGAAGCAGGAAAATCGATGTTTCTGGCAAGAGCCCTTCACCAGGAATGAGGCTGAAAGCTCGGGGGTGGAGAGATAAATGGGAGGGGGTGGGGCTGGGGAGAAGGTAGTTGAGAGTGCAATAGTTGGATGGAGAAAGGGGTAAAGGTGGTAGATCGGAGAGGAGGGTGGAGTGGATAGATGGCAAGGAAGATCAACAGGTGGGACAGGATTAGTGCAGGTGTCCCAGAGATGTTCCCTAAATCGCTCTGCGAGAAGGCGTCCAGTCTCCCCAATGTAAAGGAGATCGCATCAGGAGCAACAGATACAATAAATGATATTGGTGGATGTGCAGGTAAAACTTTGATGGATATGGAAGGTTCCTTTGGGGCCTTGGATGGAGGTGAGGGAGGAGGTGTGGGCGCAGGGTTTGCAATTCCTGTGGTGGCAGGGAAAGGTGCCGGTGGGGGGGTTTGGGGGGCGTGGACCTGACCAGGTAGTCACGGAGGGAATGGTCTTTGTGGAAATGGATAGGGGTGGGGAGGGAAATATGTCCCTGGTGGTGGGATCCAATTGTAGATGGCGGAAATGTCAGTGGATGATGTGGTTTATGCGGAGGTTGGTGGGGTGTAAGGTGAGGACCAGAGGGGTTCTGTCCTTGTTGTGGTTGGAGGGGTGGATTTTGAGGGCGGAGGTGCGGGACGTGGATGGAGGGCATCTTCAACCACATGGGAGGAGAAATTACGGTCTTTAAAGAAGGAGGCCATCTGTTGTGTTCTGTGGTGGAACTGGTCCTCCTGGGAACAGATGTAGCGGAGGCAGAGGAATTGGGAATACAGGACAGCATTTTTGCAAGAGGCAGGGTGGGAGGAGGTATAATCCAGGTAGCTGTGGGAGTCGGTGTGTTTGTAAAAACTGTCTGTGTCGAGTCAATCGTCATTGATGGAGATGGAAAGGTCCAGGAAGGGGAGGGAGGTGTCAGAGATGGTCCAGGTGAATTTAAGGTCAGGGTGGAATGTGCTGGTGAAATGAATGAACTGCTCAACCTCCTCATGGGAGTACGAGGTGGCGCCAATGCAGTCACCAATGTAGAGGAGGAAAAGGTGGGGAGTATTGCCAGTGTAACTACAGAAGATGGACTATTCCACACAGCCGACAAAGAGACAGGTATAGCTGGGGCCCGTGCGGGTGCCCATGGCTACCCCTTTCCTCTGGAGGAAGTGGGAGGATTCGAAAGAGAAAACACTAGTTGAATGTAAAGGCCACAATTAGATCGGCAGTCAAAATGATCTTTACAGAAGGACAAGGTGATGTTATGAATTAATATGATTTTCATTTTTGGAACTTGATTCAAAACCAGTCTGAAATGATGAGATTCAGATCTCATTTGTACTGTACTTTGAGCTGATTCATTCCACGACTAAGGTCAGGTTGGCTCCCTAGAGCGAGTTATACAATGAACGGAAGAGCCTTGGGAAAAGTTGATGGGCAGAGAGATCTGGGAGTGTAGGTCCATTGCACCCTGAAATTGCTGCACATGTGGATAGAGTGGTCAAGAAGGCATATAGTATGCTCGCCTTCATTGGACGGGGTATTGAGTATAAGAGCTGGCAAGTCATGTTAAAATTGTACAAGACATTGGTTCAGCCGCATTTAGAATACTGTGTATAGTTCTGGTCACCACATTACTAAAAGGATGTGGACGCTTTGGAGAGGGTGCAGAGAAGGCTTACGAGGATGTTTCCTGGTATGGAAGGTGCTAGCTATGAAGAAAGGTTGAGTAGGTTAGGTTTATTTTCATTAGAAAAAAGGAGATTGAGAGGGGACCTCATTGAGGTTTTCAAAATCATGAAGGGTCTAGACAGGGTGGATAGAGACAAGCTTTTTCCCAGGGTGAAGGATTCAGTAATGAGAGGTCATGCTTTCAAGGTGAGAGGTGGAAAGTTTAAGGGGGATACACACAGCAAGTACTTCACACAGAAAGTGCTGGGCATTTGGAACATGTTGCCAGCAGAGGTGGTAGAGGCATGCACGATAGATTCATTTAAGATGCATGAGTCTGGACAGATGCATGAATAGGTGGGGAGCAGAGGGGTACAAATGCTTAGGAATTGACCAGCAGGTTTAGACAGTACATTTGGATCAACTCAGGCTTGGAGGGCCGAAGGGCCTGTTCCTGGGCTGTAAATTTTCTTTGTTCTCTTTGTTCTTTGACTACTTAGCCAAAGGAATGGACCTGACCCAGAAATACGAGAATTACTGATGCAGGAAATGGAAAGGATGTTGCAAAGACAGTAAAATGTGTTGCTCCCAGACTGGGATTGAACTATTAGGGAGTTCATTAGATGTTGACATTAATTACAACAGTGATTGTTAAAAAGCAAAGACCAAAGGATCCAATTTGACATTCTAGATAATGTGCCGCCCATCATATTGGATCAGGCTCCTCCATAGGGGTTGAACTGAGGTATTGAAAACCTCATTAAAATACTTCAATAAGGCCCAATTCCAACACCAGACTGACAATTCTTTCTCCATGATCCTTAGTACTCCACTTAATTGCCTTACCTCAGGCCAGCTTGTGGACCATGCTCCTACAAGATGGTTTATAGGAGACTGCAGTTGGGAGGCAGGAGGCTGCTGAGCATCTTTTGATGATGTATCAGGTGGTTGCATAAGACAGCCTTGCTATCCGTGGATTTGTAGGTCACGCGCAACTGATTGAGGGTTACAGGTATGTCAGTCGGGCTGCTAAGGAGACTTCTGTGTAAAGACTGGACCATGATCATTTGGGGGTGTCCTTCCAAGTCAATCTGGTGAGTCTGTCAGTCCTGGGGAGATGCGCTTATGTTTATTTGTGGACAATGAGTGATTATTACATTTCGTCCGCAGAGAAAATAAGCATGTGGACCCGGCGTTCTCTGACTGTGTCAAAAAGTGTGGTGCTGGAAAAGTACAGCCGGTCAGGCAGTATCCAAGTAACAGATGCATCAATGTTTCGAGCATAAGTTTTTCATCAGGAATGTCTGATTTCCAACATCTGCAGTCCTCACTTCCTCCCAGTTCTCTGACTGTGGTCACCTTCTGCAAATCGTACAACCTTCACCTATAATAACAATGGCAGTGTGTTAGTGACATCAGCATGGGGTGTTTAGAGAATGTGTCTGTCACTGTGACTCATTTGTATATCATGTGCAAGATGGGGAGTTTGGGATAGTAGGGATTACAACATTGGCGAGATTAGGGAGCAAATCTTCTGTTGGTGGTCTCTGTTAATCACTCCAAACTGGTGTTTTCAATAATTTATGTTGGCTGCCAAACTGTTCAACGAGAAAGCTACTCACATCTTGGCCTAACACTTGGGAAACTTCAAACACAAGACTCAAAGTTCAAAAGAACTACAGATGCTAGAAATTCAGAACAAAAACAGAAATTGCTGGAAACTTTCAGCATGTCTGGCAGCAACGTGGAGAGAAATCAGAGTTAACATTTTGAGTTGAGTGACTCTTCTTCAGAACGGATGGTAGCTAGGAAAAAGATGTTTTTTATGTGGAAGATAGTGTGGGGGAATGATTAAATGATTGGTAAAGCTAAAGGGCTTCCTGAAGAAGGACTTTTGCCCAAAACGTCGATTTTCCTGCTCCTCGGATGCTGCCTAAACCTGTTATTCTTTTCCAGCACCGCATTCTCGACTCTCATCTCCAGCATCTACAGTCCTCACTTTCGCCCATAGATAAAGCCAAGGAGATAGAAAAACAGACAAAGGAGTGGATAAAGACCAGCCCAAGAGAATGAATAGCTGCTAATGGAGACTATTAGTAGTTAACAATATGATGACAAGGTCTGGTATATGGGGATTGGGGGAAAGCATGGGGAAAGATGTGTCAAGCCTTAAAATTGTTGAATTCAATATTAAGTCCAGAGGCTGCAGAGTTCCCAAGTGTAAAATGAGGTGCTGTTCTTCCAGCTTGCTTCACTGAGCTTCACTGGAGCACTGCAGCAAGCCTGTGGCAGAGATGTTGGCCAGGGAACACGGTGATGTGGCAAGCAACTGAAAGCACAGGGTTTTTTTTTGCAGACAGAAACTAGATGTTCTGCAAAGCAGTCGTCCAGTTTGCCCTTCACTTCTCGAGTGTAGAGGAGACCACTTTGTGAGCAGCAAATACAATAGACTAGATTGACTGAAGTGCAGGTAAAGCGCTGTTTCATTAGGAAGGTGTGTTAGGGACCTTGGATAATGAGGAGGGACAAAGTAAATGGGCAGGTGTTACACCTTCTGCAATTGCAGGGGAAGGTGCTGTGGGGTTGTAGGGGTGTGTTGAGAGTAAAAGAGAAATAGACCGGGGTGTCCCAGGGATCAGGAGTGCTTCAGGAAGACACCATTCTGCAACTTCTGGTAATTTTCCTGCCTTCCCAATCTCTTTTCCAGATCTCAGCTGTTGGATGTTGCATTACCAACCACTAATATGAACTGACACCAATTCCCCTTTCCAAAAATTATTTTTAATCCACCTGTTCAACCATGTTCTGACACATCACTGAGGCAGGACTTATACCGATATCTTCCAACACAATGATAGAAGCCATATCTCTGCTACTAGGACTGTTATCTCCCTGCTTTGGTAAGTCTGAATGCCTATCTAATTTGCAGGTAGAGGATAAACCATTCTTGAGTTGAACAAAAAAGAAATATAATTAAATAACAAGATGTAGTTTAGTGCATGATGCCAATAGGTACAAGTTATATTGACTGGTTAGGTAAAATTACAAAGACTATCCCAGGCCAGAGATGATACATTTGTCTCCATTGAAACCTCATAGCAGACTGCATCTTCTCCATCCAAAGATTGTGTGACATTATCAGATTGGTTAGAACTTACATAATTTCACCATTAACTCTTTCAGAAGCATTAGCACATATACCATCTGTTGACACATTTCTAGTGTTGCTCAGCTGGTTCCGTTGGGCCGAATTTGTCACAGAAGGCAACCAATCTGAACACACTGCCGATCCTTCCAGCAGATTTAGTGAGAATACATAGAGACTTAATTCCTCGAAACTGATTTTGAGCAGGACACACAGTATGGATGATCGACATTTCGGGCTGAGGCCCTTCATCAGGAATCAACCCATCAATTTTCCTGCTCCTCGGATGCTGCCTTACCTGCTGTGCTTTTCCAACAACACACTCTCAACTCTGATCTCCAGCATCTGCAGACCTCATTGTCTCCATACAGGATGGATACCCAGCAGCCCTGATTCTTCACCAAAGAGGATCCTGGACAGGCAGTTTCCTTTGTCTCCATTCCTTTCTCTCCCTTTCAAGTGTTGAAAGAATGAATGCTTCCCTACTCCTGTTCTGAGTTCTTATGTTCTCACATAAATTTGTTTTATATATAATGTGGTGAAGTTAGTTCTTCAGAAACCGGAATTGAAAAGTTGACTTCCTCAACGTCCTAACCTGCCAAATCAGTTGAAATTAAATACTAAGTAAAACTCTTTGACACTTGGTCTTTGTCGTACGTGATGTTTCAAGCCAAAGTCCTTTTCTCAGATAATTATTGGTAATTATTTTATATTGTTGTGATGGCTTTTTCCTTTCAGCGATGTCACCAAGCAGACAGCTTGATCAAGTGCTTGTTTTTCCTTGAATTTTTTGAACTATTGAGAATGTAGCAGGTATTCAATAGCCTATAACATTATTGTGTAAAGGAATGTTATCTGTTATTTCATACTTGAGAATATCTTGTCTTGTAATGAAAATTTAGTGGATAGGAACCACAGATAAGTTCCACATCATAAGCAATAGTGCAAATCAAGCCTTTCATATGAAGTTGAATGATAATTGTGAAAAGTGGTTATAGAAAATGTGGGGATATTGCTGGGGGACTATTTGAGAAATGTTAGATGCTCCAATAGAGGTATGTTTATGTTTTTACAAATTTGAAGGATTTCTTTGAACCTTTTCCACCCTGCTAAACTTTACCTCTTCATCTGTTCATCACACATTAGGTTTCAAATCATCCTATTCCAGGTCTAGATGAAATCTAAACAAGGAATAAAGCTTAAATTTATCATCATGCATCCAATATGAAGAAGGAATCTTAACAGCAATGGTACCCCTCTTTGATTTTTTTTTGTCTTTACTCTTGCTTGAAATAACAACATAAAAAGTTGTGCTCTAAAATTTCATCTGATTTCTTTATCCCTATTCCTCACTGCCTGAGTAGAATATATAAATATTTCCTCTACCTGTGATAAATCATACAAAGTATGAAATCCATCTTCAGATTCATCAACTAAATTACCTTGAGCAGTACATTGATATTTTGAATATAATGCATAACAATATTTGGCCATTTATATGCAGAACACAACCTAGCTTCATATAAAGTCACCTACCACAACTAATTGAACTCCTTATCTGATTTCCTGTGTGTAAAGCATAATACAGTAAACTTGTATGTGATTAAGTATTTGGCAAGAAACGTTACACTTAAAAGCTGAATTTCTACATACAATGGATAAAATAAGTGCTTTACAAATCTTTGAATTCTAATTCATTTCCTATTTTGTCTTTTAAAAATCAATTGCTGTACATTTTGTATTTTGTAGTGTAAATGGTGTTGCTGGCTCTAAATGGAACTTGGCTCTTGATTTATTCCATTTAATGCATTGTGGTTGGACAATGTTCAAAGGTGTACTGTTAGCAGAATTATATTGGACATGGGACAGGTATAATTGCACATAACTACTATACTAAGGGTGCTTGAGAATGAAAGACCGATTGTTGGTGATTGCCTGATGTACTAATGTTGGTGCCTGTTTCCTTCCAGTAATTGTAATACTTGAGAGTTCAAGACTTTAATGTGTCTGGCTAGCTGATAGCAGTGTCATTTGAACTTCTCCACAATCTGGGTGCTGCATTATACACAGTATAGCATTATAATATCAATCCAGTAAAGTTTAATCGGAGTTGAACTGACCTAGAATGACAATCTTTGTTTGGAGCATCCTCCGAACTTCATGACAGAATTTAGTGCTTTGGAATTTGCACATATAAGGCTGTAACTCAGCTCCATCCTGTGCAATGGGTAGGGGCATTATTTCATTATAGACTCGATTTGCAATTATAAATCTTCGCAAACTTTAAAATATAGTTTTATAGCAATAACATTTCATTTTGTCACAAGGGTCTTTACCAGTAAGTGGCATCTGTACTTTCATTCAATGTCTTGCCTCCAGCTTCAATGTTTAATCAACATCGGAGTCATTTACTGCTTCATAAAACCCTGATGAGTGCATCGGATTTTTTTGTCCTTCTGTTTTAAAAATAAATTGAAATTGGATCAATATCCTGATTCAGCCACAAGTGATAGAAATATCACCGAAGTAGTTATTTTAATGTTATTAGAACAAAGTATTGAAGCCCTTTGAATTAAATAGCATTGACAGCATGGATAAAAAAATCAGCTAAGGGGCAGAAATCAGTGACTAGTGGTGAATGATTGTGTCCCACAATTGATGGAAGTGTGCAGTGGTGTCTGCCAAGGTCAGTATTAATATCACTGCTCCTATTGATATATGTTAATGACCTGATCTTGGATATCCAGAGCAGAATTTCAAAGTTTCCAGATGAGATGAAACTCAGAAGATGTTTAGCTTTGAGTACCAATCTTTAGGAGGTCATAGACAGTGCCTTGTATAAATTCATAATCTATTTCAATTAGATAATAGAATTGAACAGAGCTGCAAATTTAAATTTCTTAGAAACTGCTTTAAATTTTGTATAACTGGAAGCAAACTTCATGGACAGATTATTCTTTGTAATGGTCATTGGCCCAAAATGGAACCATAGCTAGAAAAATCCATTAATAGATAACACTACAATGCAGTTTTTTAAATGTTTTCCATGTAACCTTGCTTAATTAAGATACCTGCTGGTATGTAAAGTTCACTGGCATTTAAAATTTAGTGAATCACTATGGTCTGCTAGTTTGATTAGGAATAAAAGCAACTCATTGACAGGTACCTTTGCCTGCTTTGGACTGTTCTGGAACAATTGAGCCTTGGAAAGTGAGTTGAAAGCTGGAGATGGAGCATGTCTTGGGATGGGTCTGATCAGGTGGAACAGCATGAAATGAGATAGGAAAAGGTGATGCAAAGACCACATAGATCAAGGGCAGTAGGTATTAGAAATGATCAAGATCCTCTTAGCAGGTAGATACTATGAGGGTGGACCTTTATCCCATGATTTAGATGAAGGCAAAATTGATTATTTTGCAATAGATAAGGTCCTTCCAGGACAGTGACAAGGTCCACCCCTGAAGGCAGCATTTAAAACAGACTGTGTGTGGTTTTAGTGCAATTACTGCTGGAAGAGGACTCTAAAAGATAGCTATAGTCAAACACTTTTGGGTAGTTTGAGGACGTAAGATATGCGGATTTAAAAAGCTAAGACGTAAAGGAAGGGCTGCTTATGCATGCCATCCATTGTGCCCAATCTGGTCGGTAAACACTACTTGTCATAATCTTATATTTTTCGTGCATAACAAGTGTCTTATATCCCATATCATACTCTGATTAAACTCAAAATTGTCAACATTTTGGTTGCAGTCATTTACGTCCAGGCTTAGTACAACATCCTGCTGAAATGGGACCTTTGTGGCACAGTGGCAATGTCTCCACTTCTGATCCAGGAGGTATGGGCTCAAGTTCCACCTGCTCCAGACATGATAATAATATCTCCAAGAAGCTATAGGACTATTTGAGAAGGCAGCTAAAGTGTAAGTCAAGATCTTTGGTATTATAAATAGAACCATTAAGTACAAAAGGCAAGACATTATGTCAAGCTTTGTAAAACACTGGCTGGACTCCAGCAGGAGGATTGTGTTTAATTTCCAACACTGCATGTTAGAAGCAAATTCAAGGCCTCAGAGAAGGTGCAGAAGAGAACTGAATCCGATGTAACCTGATGATCAACCTGAAATTTCAGCCTGACTCTTAGCAGATGCATTGAGTCCGTTTTAAGATGGAAAGTTCCTGTAGTCAGCAAGCCGTGAACTGATTTAGTCTGAACAATCTGTTGGTGGGTGAAGGTGTGTGCTGTTGGTGCCTCAGTCGAGGAATCCTCTAGTTATAACTTCCTTTGCTAAAAGTGAGTGAAGATGCTGTCAAAAGGGACTAGGACTAGGGTCTTTCAGCTGCTCTACAAAGCCAAGCCAATATCAAGTCTTTAACTTAACTGTTCACCTGCCAACTTCAGTGCCACTGGTATCAGCCAATGTAACAATCACAGCATCCCATCATCTACTTTTCACAGAATTCAGAGACTGCTTTCTATATTTTCTTAGCTTTTACCTTTGTTTGTACTCATCTCTTATTTCTAAGCTGTATGCATGGATGTTGTGTATTATCTCTTGCATTTAGTAACTAATAGACTCACTCTTTCATTACTCGAGAATTCCTGGCTATATTGCCTCCTGTTAGAAGATAAATTAATTTGGTCCAGGTGAAAGGCATCCACAGGGAAAGGGTCCTTTTTAACTTAACCTTGTTGCAAAGAACAACATGAGTGGGTGAGTAAAGAAGGGGAGACAGTTCATCCTTCCTCATCCAGAAGCTTGGAAATTTAGGGTATCCGATCTGGAACCCTAATGAAAGTGAGAATCTTGTATGGGAATACTCATAAGAAAGTCTACCCAACAAAAGGCCTGCTTTCCTTGAATCTCAAACCTGAACTAGATTTTGTGAGAGTCTTTGTGCATAAGATGCAGGAATAGAAATAGGTTATCCTTCATTGAGTCTGCTCGGCCATTCAATAAGATCACGCTGTGTAATTATGAGCTTAACCCCACTTTCCTTCTGAACCCCATACCCTTTCAGTGATCAAAATTCATCAAAAAATAAAGTGAAATGGATCAGGTTCCAGAAGGTGAAATAAGAGTAAGAGGCTAGTTTTTTTGTTTATTTTCTGGCCAGCGCAGTCACAATGAGCTGAATGGCCTCGTACTATATTGTAAATTATCCCTTGTGCTGAATCTATCTTATTTAGCCATTGATAGATTCAATTACTTAGCCTTCACTGCTCTCCGTGGAAAAGCATTTCAAATACAACTCAGACAGATTAAATTCCTGCTCGTAATTCCTCCTCCCATCCTTGCCTTATTTGGGAGCCCCCTATTTTTCACATTGTATCCTCTAAGTCTAGATCTTCCTCTGAGAAGAAATATTTTCTCAATACGCCCCGTCAAGACTCCTCTGAATTTTATGTGTTTCAATAAAATCATTTCTAAAGTCTAATAGATGATCTGGTGCTGGTGGGCTCCTGCCAACATTTACTTTAACTCAGAGCCTATTGACCAATGCCAATGAGGTCCTGTGGACCATTTGGTTTGGGTCCTCCAATTGGCATTATTTGTTTGACAATATGCTGGTCAGCTCACCGAAAGCCATCAAAATTCCCACCACAGTTTTTTTTTTAATGAACAAAAGAAAAACAGCTGACAAATTACACCATCATCTGTTTTGGATAGACTAAACAAGAGCTCGTCGGCCAACATATTATTGCCTTGACCTACCAGCCTAATGAGCATACATTGACTCACCTTGCAAATTTGGTGCTGTAATTTGTCACACTTACAAATTACAAAATGAAGTAAAAGAGACAAGGTCAATGTAATACTGGACAGGGAACCAATATTGTCATCACAGCAAAGCAGCACTGCTTTCAGGCACAGCTTCTGGATTCGGAACTGTGACTACTATCACCCCATGATACAAGATCAGCTCATCTTCATGTTCAATAGACATGCTAAGTAAATAGCTCATCATGTGTTTACAATAAAGGCAAGGTATCCAGTATTAGTTGTTCTTCAAATGTTGCTGACTACCCTCTAGGATAGCTGTTTTTTCTTGGTCAGAAATGGGAACAGAATGGCCTCATTCAGCAGAAAAAGAGTAGGTTTTACTGAATGGCAAGGTGAAGAGTCACAAAACAGCTACTTGCATGTATCTGATGCCTTAAAGTAAGAAAACAAACATTGATTTTCACAGAAACATTACTATGTAAAGCTTACCACCAAGACAAAGAAGGCAAAGTTGGGCCTGGTGACCAAAGGCCTTATCAAAGTGTCTTCAAGGAGGAGAGAGAATTAAAGAGCAGAAGGAAGAAATTCCAAAACTTACAGCCTAGGACAGGCAAAGGCACAGCTACCATTGGCTGGTGTGAAGGCAGGTAAGAACTCACCAGAAGCCAGAGTTAGAGGAGAATGGAAACCTCACAATGTTGTTGGGATAAAGCAGGTAACAGAGTCGCTGAACAGGGAGGTCATAAAGGTACTTGATCCTAGGGAAATGAATTTTAAAATTGAGGAAGCAGAGGTGATAGTGTAGAGTTTATGAGAAGGATACGATGGGAAACAATGTGGAAAATAAACAGAAAGACACTTTCAAATGTCTTAGGAAGACAAACCATTTTTATTTTTGTTTTCTTCAGAAAGCAAGACTACAGAAATGAAACAGTTTGGTGTTCCAATTCTGGGGTTTAGACAGAGCTATTTTGTAAATGATGAATGGTTGAAGTTATCAAAAAAATTAGGTTGAAGTTGATTGATCTTTTGTCCAAAGGTAGAGCAGACCTAGAATTTTCAAGGACTATTCCCACATTTATCAAAGTGTTGC
This sequence comes from Chiloscyllium plagiosum, assembly GCF_004010195.1. Taxonomy (NCBI): domain Eukaryota; kingdom Metazoa; phylum Chordata; class Chondrichthyes; order Orectolobiformes; family Hemiscylliidae; genus Chiloscyllium; species Chiloscyllium plagiosum. The sequence continues at coordinate 38,710,912 of NC_057731.1, forward strand.
TGACAATGAAAAGTAAAAGGAAAAGACAGAAGGGCCGAATTCACCATTGCTCTCAGCCTTTCCAACAAGCGTTGCAGCACAGCACTTCTGACTAAACTCTTCCCATCCCAGCCCATTTATCAGAGATCTTTCAGTGTCTTGGATGTCTGCTCATGTACTTCTGTTGTTGTTGAGTGTGAAGAGAAAATTCGCTGACTGTCTTTTCTCAAAAAACACATGCAGCCAAGTTTTCAATTTAGCAGAATTTTTATTGGAATTTATCATTCTGCCATTGATTGCAGTAAAGAAAACCAGACATTAAAAATTGAACATCCTTCCAACTCTTTAAAAAAATTGGTCACCGGGGATGCATGTGTTCCACGTGCATCTATCATTACCAATGCACAAAAGATGACAATTATGTCAGAACAAGCTTAATCCCAACATAAATACTGATGGATAGAGTAAGGGACAGGGAGGTGAAAAGATAAAATTCTGCTACATATTACACCCCACCAGAAAATCACCCTTTTTCACTGCGGGATTCCCAGAATTTCCATTTTTCCAGCTAAGGAATGGAAATTTCAGTGACAGAAAATTCAATTTTTGACTTAACTGGAAGTCAGGGAATGTATCCCTTTTTTTAGTCCTGCAAATATATAATGATAATGTCACAAAATGATATTTACAGTAAAATATTGGATTAAATTTTACATTTTCTTCCCATCAGCATGTTTAAAGGAGGGATGGATCATAAAATGCAGCTTCTGGCCTTCCTACCACTTCACAGCCTGCTCTCACCTGTCTCCCAATAGAGTGCTGACAGGGATACCACAGGCCACCCGTCTGCCTTTAGGTCTTTTCAGGCACTTAAGTGGTCAATTAATGGAAACCTGAGTGTCTCATTCCATCTCCAACACTCCTTCACCCAGACCAGGGGGAGCACATGCCTGGAGGGTAGTCTGACAGCTTTTACTGCACAGTCTGGTGCAATGGTCTCATGTTTTGTGTGTGCATGTATATATACATATATATGTATATGTGGAAACAGGCCCTTCGGCCCAACAAAGTCCACACCGACCCGCAACCCACACAACCCATTCCCCTACATTTACCTTTTCACCTAACACTACAGGCAATTTAGCATGGCCAATTTTCCTAACGTGCACATTTTTGGATTGTGGGAGGAAACCGGAGCACCCGGAGGAAACCCACGCAGACACGAGGAGAATGTGCAAACTCCACACAGAGAGTCGCCTGAGGTGGGAACTGAACCCGGATCTCTGGCGCTGTGAGGCAGCAGTGCTCACCACTGTGCCACCGTGCCACCCATTTTTAAAAAAATATTTTTTATTCTAAAAATAAACATTTACAATTTATAATCATTGTATTTCAAGTGATATGCTTCCAAAACAAGAATGGATTATCCTTTGGCAAGAGTAATGAAATTCATTGTAAAAGTTTGTTTACGACAAGACTACTGTACAGACATTGCAACAAATTGGCCTCAGATAATTCTTTTGAATTATAGTATTAGTTAGGTTACACTTAATTTCTTCTATAGAGGATACAATAAATGCTTCCAAATTCTTTTAAAGGGCAAACAAAGATGTCCTCGCAAATGGTTCAAAGGCACATAAGAGAGAAATGAGCATGTATATACTGTACCACTGGGAAACAATACTTTTAAAAACATGGAATTAAATTTGAACAAATGTTTCCATAATTGAAGCGCTCTGGTTGGATTTACTCAATTTTAATCCATTGCAGCCAAGATGAAATTTCTTCATAAAATGCTCCGTAATATTTCTTTCATGCAATGGTTGGTCGTGTGGCCACGTAAACAAACGAAACAATCAATAGGACAACCACAACTAGTGTTGGAAACACTATGGTGGTAGGCTATGGTAAGCTGGTAGCTCTCCGAAGTAGGACTCCTTCCTGAGATGGGAGTAAAAGTCTTGACCTTAGAGAACTAGTACTGCTTTTAATGTAAAGCCAGCACAAACTTTTAAGGAGTGGGGTTCCTGCTGCTCTATGTAAAATCCAGCCCAATATTCCAGTAGGTTCACTTAGAAAAAAACAACATTTTTACAATTAAAGATTCTCTGCACTTGGCAGCTCTCTTTGCTATTAGACTTTAATAACTCACCAAAATGGAGACCTGTTCATTATGTTGCAACTCACAGTCAGTATATAAGTTTACTTTTAGGAAACATGCACAAGGTATCATCACTGCATCATAGCATGTGACCTGGGGGTATGAAGAACTTGTATGCCATCTTATCCCAGGATCACTTGAAGTATGACATGCTACACAGTGGTACTCTTTGTAAACAAACAGATGAATGTGAGCTTCAAGACTGGCTTGTCTTTGGAGTGCATTGTTTGTACATAATCATTACAATTAACATCTATCAGACTCTTTAATATCAAAGTATCCCTGTCCAGTTTCTTACATTATGGGAGATAATATAAGCGCTGCCACATCAACTAAAATACCCTGTTAGAAGCAAAAATCACAAATGTTTTCAGAAAGAGAAACAAGATGAGTTGTATCAATTAGTTGCTTTAATGCTGTTGCTGCTTTGCCTTCTGAAGACCACATCCTATCCATGGTAATAAACAGGAAGTGGGCTTCACACAAACATCAGAACTTGTACAGGTTTGTGTTCATTGCTGCATTTTCAAAGTTCCCTCTCACAATGCCCTAATCAGCTCATCAAAAGTTAGGCTGAAGTCATTTTCTCAGAAAGAACTCTAACACTGCAACAAAATCAAATTCTGCAGCCATTGATTGAAATTGATCAAGACAAAACACGCTGATAATAGTCACATAATATCATGTGAATTGCAACAATGTGTGTATGGATCAGTGGAGTTTATTGATTTCCCTCGAGGCGAGTGTGGAGGCAGGAGGACACTAAATTGGGCTTGAGGGTGAGAGGTGCCTTTCAGCTTCTGTCCTGACTGTGTCTTGGGCTGAAGGCTCATGGATGGGTTTCCTGCACCAATACCAAATAGGACCCTTAGAAAAGCAACTAAGGGCTACATCCCATTGGCACTCAACCAGCAGTGGATGGGGCAGCCGGGAAAAGCAAACCCCTTTTGCTCGTGGGTTCCTGCGGTGGAGTCCTTTGTTGTCAGGCACTCAGGCCTGAAGCTTTCCAACCCCTGAACAATATGAGCATTGACAAGATAGTTGGGAAAATCCAGTAAGATCAGCAGTGACTAGATTCCCAACACTGAGAGCAAAACATCCCATTTTCCAAATAAGCGTTCAACAGCGAGATGGGATTCTCGCTGATGAGCAGTAGGAGGTCTATATATACGGTCCATTTGCATCTCATTACTGATTAATCTCACCTGATTAATATACAGTTTCCCTTTCCCTTATTTGTCAGATAGAAACTAGATAGTGACACTTCCCAACATGACAGTCAGCAAGTCATTAGTGTCTCCAGCTCTCTGACTGCTCCTCAGGCCATCCTTCTTGGAGAGCAATCAACCATGCTTCTTGGGCAGCAAGCGCCCACACACCCCATTCACAGAGGTTGGCACTAAGCTGGTACCAATCTCACCACATGCTCAGGGCACAGCTCCAACCTGTTTATAATATGATTCTGCTCTCCAATATGGCACTTTGAAGTGTACCAGCACCTTTCCTTGGAATACTGCTGCCAGGACAATGGCAAGGAGAGGCATTCATCTCAAAGATTTAGCCTGGACACTTCAGGACTCTGTGCTTGTTCTCTTAATACTTACTCACTTTGTCCCCACTAGATGCTAACAGCATCTCTGCCTTGCTCTTTTACACTTTGCCCTCTCAGCCAGAGTTTAAAGGCTGACAGTATTTCTGAGTTGCCATGATGTTTAGTGGAGACACAAAGGCAGACAGCTTGTTCTGGTTGTCAGCAGTCTTCAACCAAAGGGTGGACATGTTGCTTTATGGCAGTGAGCTACATCAATCTCACACTTCCACCATGTAACAGAAAACACACTGTATGTGCATCAACCTAACAGCCCATGTCTCAAAGTGGAAGGGGAGTAGTCCTCAGTCAGGCTAATGGAGGCAGCTTTTGGTCAGAGGGTCACAGCACAGTGTCAGAAAGTCTTCATCCGCTATCAGTCCAGGGACTTAGGTGTGATCTATCAGCCTCTTGCAATGCTCGGGGTCAGGGGCTCAATATGTCTATTGTCTGGGTTCTGGGCCATGGTTAACCCAATGGGTCCAATGTAACCATGATCAATCAGTCAGGGAGCTGTAGAGTGAATGGTCAGGGAGAAGATAAAATCAGAGGTAAGGGTATTACAGCTGAATAAAGAGAACTATAGAGGCATGAGGGAGGAGCTGGGTAGAATGACCTGGAAAGCAGCCTAGCAGGAAAGACAGTAAAACAGGTATGGCAAGAGTTTCTGGGAGTAATTCAGGAGACAAAGCAGAGATTCATCCTGAGGAAAACGAAGCATGGTACAGGGAGGATGAGGCAACCATGACTGACTAGGGAGATCACGGATAGCATAAAAACAAAAGAGAAAGCACATAATGTGGCAAAGGGCAGTGGGAAATCAGAGGATTGGGAAGCATACAAAGACCAACAAGAAAAGAAATAAGGAAGAAGATGATTAAATATGAGCATAAGCTAGCCAGCAATATAAAGGAAGACTGTAAGAGTTTATTTAGATATATAAAGGGCAAAAGAGAGGGAATAGTGGACATTGGACCACTATTTGAAAATGATGCTGGAGATAGTAGTGGGGAACAAGGAAATAGCTGAGGAACTGAATAATTACTTCATGTCAGTCTTCACAGTGGAAGACAGAGTGATATCCCAAAAATTCAAGAGAGTGAGGGGGCAGAGCTGAATATGGTGGCCATCACCAAGGAGAAGATTCTTGAAAAACTGAATGGCCTGAAGGTGGATAGATCGCCTGGACCAGATGGACTACACCACAGAGTTTTATGGGATATAGCTGAAGAGATAGCAGAGGCATGATCTTTCAGGAATGGCTAGAATTAAGGAGGGTCCCAGATGACTGGAAAATCATTAACATGACGCCCCTGTTTAAAAAGGGAGCAAGGCAAAAGACAGAAAATTACAGACTAATTAGCCTAACCTCGATCATGGTAAGATCCTGAAGTCCAATGCGAAGGATGAGATTTCTGAATACTTGGAAGTGTATGGAAAAATAGGGCAAAGTCAGCATGGTTTCATCAAGGGGAGGTTATGCCTGACAAATCTGCTGGAATTCTTTCAGGACGTAATGTGCAGGTTAGCCCAAGGAGAGCTAATAGATGTGATCTACCTGGACTTCAAGAGGGTCTTTCACAAGGTGCCGCACAGGACGCTACAGGTAAGATAGAAGCCTGGCTGTCTGGCAGAAAGTGGGATAAAAGGGTTCTTCTCAGAATGACAGCTGGTAACAATTTGTGTTCTGCAAGGCTCAGTGGTGGGACAACAACTTTTCACTTTATACATTAATGATCTGGATGAAGGAATGGAGGGCATTCTGGCTAAAGTTGCAGACAGTACAAAGATAGATAAAGGGACAGGTAGCATTGAGGAGGTGGGAGGCTGCAGAAGAATTTAGACAGGTTTGGAGAGTGGGCAAAGAAGTGGCAGATGGAGTTCAACATGGGCAAGTATGAGGTCATATACCTTAGTAGAAAGAAAAGAGGCATGGACTATTTTCTAAATGGGGAGAAAATTCAGAAGTCTGAAGTGGAAAGAGACTTGAGAGATCTAGTCCAGGATTCTCCCAAGATAAACTTGCGGGTTGAGTCAGTAGTTAGGAAGGCAAATGCAGTTATGGCATTTATTTTGAGAGGACTTGAATATAAAAGCAGGGATGTACTTCTGAGGCTATATAAGGCTCTGGTCAGACCACATTTGGAGTATAGTGTACAGGGTTAGGCCCCATATCTCAGAAAGGATGCGCTGGCCCTGGAGTGTGTTCAGAGGAGGTTCACAAGAATGGTCCCAGGAATGAAAAGCTTAACATATGAGGAAGGTTTGAGGACTCTGGGTCTTCACTTGATTGAGTTTAGAAGAATGAGGGAGACCTAACTGAAACATACAGAATACTGAATGGCCTGGACAAAGTAGATGTTGGAAAGATGTTTCCATTGTCAGGACAGACTAGGACCCAAAGACATTACATTGAAATAAAAGAATGTGAAGGGCAGTGGGGTGGTTCTCTCCAATGCCCCATTCCTCCACTTCACCTCTCCCTTTAGTATTTACATTGATCTCAAAGACATACATAAAGACTCAATCCTGTGCTAATTGTGAGTTACTCTAGCTTCTGATGGGTCTGTTTATGTTTGTTCTCATTTTTAGGGATCATTCATACATTCACTCAAATTTAACATCCGTTAAAAGCTCCAACAATTTCACAGTGGAGCTAAACTCAAGAGACTAAATCATGTGCCAAGGATTAAGTTGAAATTAAAGAGAGCTGAAATATCCAGGCAGTTTAATGAGAACACACTGCCTGACCATTACCTAATCCAAGGAAATATTGGAAAAGCTACCTCAGCACATCATTGCTATTGATGTAAAAATTTTTTGGAACTTTACTCTGTACATAAAGTATTGGTGAAAAACCAGTGGAAGACAATAACATCATAACGTAGCTTAAACTTGTGTCTTGTAAACAATTGGGAGTCAGCAGTTTCAGGTTATTTTGGTACTAAAACATGTCATGGAAGAAAAGAAGTTGAGAAAGCATTAAAGTCAGTTTTTAATGCATGTGATGCTCATACTAAATAGAATCCTGGGGCCCATTTACTCCATAAGTGCAGCATCTGTAGAAATCAGCCTTGCTTCAAAGCAATTTTGCTGTCTAAATCGAGCGTGTGCTTGTATTAGGGACCAAGCTGATGGTATAGTGTGATAGTCATGTGTTTTCCTATAATGTTAAAGAATTAAATTGTACCATCTTTCTGGATAGTAATGTAATGTTAAAGGGTTAAACTGCACAGTCTTTCTCCAAGAAACAGTATTCTGGAAGTGGGTGGGCCCGACATCTAGGAGAAAGTGAGGACTGCAGATGCTGGAGATCAGAGCTGAAAAATGTGTTGCTGGAAAAGCGCAGCAGGTCAGGCAGCATCCAAGGAGCAGGAGAATCGACGTTTCGGGCAAACGCCCTTCTTCAGGAATGAGGAGGGTTTGCCAAGCAGGCTAAGATAAAAGGTAGGGAGGAGGGACTTGGGGGAGGGGCATTGGGAATGCGATAGGTGGAAGGAGGTTAAGGTGAGGGTGATAGGCCGG
>NC_057731.1:38718832-38799063 GCF_004010195.1 Chiloscyllium plagiosum
TTTTACAGGGGGCAGGGTGGGAGGAGGTGTAATCTAGGTAGCTGTGGGAGTCAGTCGGTTTATAGTAAATGTCCGTGTTGAGTCGGTCTCCCGAGATAGAAATGGAGAGGTCTAGGAAGGGGAGGGAGGAGTCTGAGACGGTCCAGGTAAATTTGAGGTCGGGGTGGAAGGTGTTAGTAAAGTGGATGAACTGTTCAACCTCCTCGTGGGAGCACGAGGTAGTGCCAAAACCGACATCTGTCTCATAGACAGCATGCAGGAATTTAGATGACTGTCCATTGTAATCCACACTTTATTTGGGCAACCATTTACTACTATTCTATTGCTGTTATCAAATTAAACTCTCATTCAGTCTCTTTCATTCAGAAATGTTTTCATGGCCATTCCCCCAGCCAATCAAGTTCGTTTGCATGATCATCCCCTGATACTGAAGTATATCACATCTATATTGTCCAGGGAAGTAGTGGAACCAGAACCCGTTTGCAGGGCTGACCCGAAGCTAAAACATATCACACCTACATTGTCTTGGGGAATCACTGAGTCAGAAAATCGTTTGCATAATGATTCCCCAAGATTAGGGCATTTACATTTACATTATCTCCGAGGATGACCTCATCCTACCATTGTACCTGGGGTAACATGTGGTTATTGGGGGGGGTGGAGTGGCCGGAATATCTGTGAGCATTTCCACCTGACCTGTTTAAAAGGGATGTGTTTCCTTTGTTTGGGGCCTCTTTTGACCCAACTTCACACGCCTGTGAAGAGTGGAAAAGGGGGTCACCGAGTTTGTGCAGGCTTTAATAAACTTTAACTGTTTACTGAAGTTGGTGTGTGCAAATTGCATCTCGTGTGTGAAACCTTGGGAAAGAAACCTAAGATTTCCAACCTGCGGTTAGACTGTCAGCTTTAGTTTCACTTGGTGAGATCGTAATATCTGATGACTTGGAACTGAGAACTTGCCAGAGGAGATTCAAGAAATTATTGTAAAATCATTGCCCAGCATAATAAATGTGAAAGCAGGGACCAAGTGGTTAAGTGACAGAGATCAACACTCCAAGCCCCTATTCAATGGCTAATAAAATAGAGACAATGCAGGGGGATGTCATCAGTCAGGAACATATGCTGCTTGTTATTTTAACATCCCCAAGGAACAAGAATGCAGTGTGCCTCAAAGGAGGCAGAGAAAGAGGAATGGATTAAAGTAAAAGATACATTTATTTACATAGTGTCATTTAGGCACTGGATGTATCACAGTATTTATTGAGCATTGAAGTGGAGTCATTGTTATCAGTGGAATGTGGCTGTCAATTTGCACACAGAAAGTTCCCATGAACAGCAATGTGATATTGCTGGCATATTCTGTTTTTGTGAGGTTGGTTGAGGGATAATAGAACCAGCCATCAGGAATAACTCTCCCACTCTTCTTCAATATAGTTCCTCAGGACTTTTTACATCTATCAAAAAGATCAGACAGTATCTTTACATCTCTTCTCACCCAAGAGGCTTTTTGTCAGCTTAGTCAAGTCTCTCTCCATGAGGCCGAGCGAGATTTTTCGCCATGTCTTCCCAAACTGGCCTCATTAACTATCTACCCCATCCTGAATGTGCCCCTCTCACCCGATTCCAGACTCATTCTACTACTAGGCATTCCCTGAACAACTCACCGCTCACCAGAGAGCCAACAGAGGACCAGCATCCCTGGTGGCCGTGCCAACTTTAAAAGGCCGCTATGCACCCGGATGAACACTGGCATTCCGGTGACGTCCTGCTCATCGAAGGGCCGTCATTCCAAAGATGTTTGAATAGGAGAAAATTCTCTGACAGAGACCTGGAGGTCCTGCTGGATGGGATAGTGGAAAAGGGGGTGAGGGTCTGTTCACAGAGGACTGGCCATTAGATCCTGTCGGCCTGCTGCAGGTCACCACCTAGGTCAGTCCTGTTTCAATGGTCCAGAGGAATGACCGGATGAAAGGAATGGAAATAAGTTTCTTTGTTCCACTAAGGTAAGTGCTACACTTCTCTCTCTGTCACCTTACACTCGCTCTATCTCTCTCACTACACTCACCTTCCAACAAGGCTCATGCTGTGCCACTCAGTGTTGCCTGCACTACCTTCCCTCACTCACTGTCAAACCCCTCCACCCTCACACACCCAGCCTGGCCTCCATGCTACCTACTCACTCCCTTGGGATAGCTCACCACCTTTCAATCATTTGCACCAGCACCAGTAGCATTGCTACGCACTTTAATCACACTCAATCTCTCTTCTCTCCCATGACAGGAGAAAAAAGCTCATAACAGGGATCTTGGTGTCCATATACACAGATCTCTGAAAGTTGCCACCCAGGTAAATAGTGTGGTGAAGAAGGCATATGGCGTACTGGCTTTTATTGGTAGAGGAATTGAGTTCCAGAGCCCTGAGGTCATGTTGCAGTTGTATAAGACTCTGGTGTGGCCGCATCTGGAGTATTGTGTGCAGTTTTGGTCGCCATACTATAGGAAGGATGTGGAGGCACTGGAACGGGTGCAAAGGAGGTTTACCAGGATGTTGCCTGGTATGGAAGGAAAATCGTAGGAGGAAAGACTGAGGCACTTGGGGCTGTTTTCACTAGAGAAAAGAAGGTGTAGGGGTGACTTGATTGAGGTGTACAAGATGATTAGGGGGTCAGATAGGGACGGGTAGGTATAGGACAGGTGTTAGTGGTAGATTCTTTACTCGGATAGTCGTGAGTTCATGGAATGCCCTGCCAGTAGCAGTGGTGGACTCTCCCTCTTTATGGGCATTTAAACGGGCATTGGATAGGCATATGGAGGATAGTGGGCTAGTGTAGGTTAGGTGGGCTTGGATCGGCGCAACATCGAGGGCCTGTACTGCGCTGTATTTTTCTATGTTCTATGTTCTATGTAACAGAGTGGAAAGAGCTAGGACAGGTGGAGTGGTGCCTGATTTTAAGCTCCCCAGTCTCCACAAGGAGAGAATTCTGGCTCTTGCGGAATAGATCCTGTGAGGACATTAAGATATCCTACTGACTGAGTGGGACATCACCAAGTTATTGCTCTTCATTCCACCGTGACTCTCACAGTGACCTTGGTCTGTCAGTCTCATTCATTGCACACCATTTCTAACCATTGGCTATGACACCTTCTCTCTTTTGTCTCTTGCAGGTACCCGTGGAATGTCTGCAGCCTCAGTGCAGAAATGGGTCTACTCTCCCAGAAACTACCTCCTTCACTTCCAAGGAATCATCAGCCTCCTGCACTCCCCACCAGCTCCGATACTGATCCCTCAGTGGGAGTCTCATACCCAGGTATGGCAGCACAATCTGGTGAGCACCCCACTGTTTTAGCTCTGCAGCTGCCCAAAGAGGCAATGCCCCAGGCTGAGGGTAATCAGAAGTACCTGCTGAGTCCCAGGCAGGAGAGGCTCCTGTGGTATTGGGGAGGAACAGGAGCAGCAGACAGGGATGTGGGATGCAATGACCCTCCTAACACATAGGTTGCAGGTGTCGCCAAGCTGCCTCAAGTATGTGACTGTCTGGCTGACTCCATGGACAGGTTGGTGCTGCCATACAGTGCCAGTCCTGTACCCTCAGGGTCAGCTGAAGAGACACCCACCTGCACTCTACCACCTTGTCCATTGGTCCTCAGGACCAAAGGGATGGTAGCAGGGGATATGCAATCCAGGTGCCCTTTCTTTACAGGGAGACAGCATTGTGGCAGGATGCACCCAGCTGAGGGCGCCTCAGAAGTCTCTCTCCAGAGGTGATTGAGTCCTACACCTTCTCCCTGCCTCCCACCCTCCTTACCTTGAAGGTTCACTTATCTTTGGTTGGAAGAACCTCAGAGTGTCTGAGCTGTTCAGTCACAAATGGCCCAGGATCACCTGACTAAACTTCCAGGGCCAATAGGTTTCTTCCACCCCAGCTGCAGAGCCATGGACTGCACTGTGGGAGGGAAAGATAAAAAAGACAAGGTATTGAGGGCATACATTAACGGCTAATACTTTTACACTATACCTATTTGTTTTAGTCTCTGTCTAGTCCTGAAGGGAGCTATGCCACAACGACGCTTAACATCAGGTCCATGTGCGATGTACCATGGAGAGATGTCTGCATAGAGACGCTGCTGCAGCCCCCAGAAGAAATATGTACATTTCTTAATGGCAAGTGGTTCAATTGGAAACTGTATATTAATGAGTTGAGTTGTGCAGTGAATAAAGTCATGAACAAGCAATAATGCCCCTTAATAGGCAACTCACTGCTGCCTTGTGAGAACCTTGCTTCAACACTCATGTTCCTGATGTTAACTACGTTGGAATTCCCATGCAATTCTGCCACATTTCTCTCTATAGCCCATGTCATTCTGGCTCCTATAAATTCCACCCGATGGATAGCAACAGAGAGCACACATCAGACAGTGGTTTCCAGCCTCTGCCCAATGTGTGGGTGAACATCCAGATCCCATTCCTAGTAACTCTTCCCACGAAGCCCAGAGGCTTCGCACCTTCCTGGGCCCCACTCAACCCATCTACATGAGCCTATTTCTGCCACCTTCCTCCCCATGACCCCCAGCTGGCAAAGGAGGTGACCATGCCAGGTGCAGTGATGCACTATCCTTCTCCTTGAGGCTAGGGTGCTCCTGACATGAACAAACCTTCTTCCTGTATTTCTCAATTCCCATTCATGTTTTACCAGAAACCTCTTTTGTAGTCAACTCCTTCACACCATCTGCTTCCCACTTCCCCAAACCTACAGCACCCAGTCTCCATATATTTTCCCCAAGTCTTCTTCCCTTAGCATTTGGCCACCTGAACCCCACCCCCACTCCCCTTAGTTTCTCTTGGACAGACTCCACAGACTTACTCAGAGGTGAGAAAACCCCTGGCGTAGCCGCAGCTGAAAATAACAGAAAGGGATATGAAGGAAATGTTCGGCAGGGAATCAAACCTGATCTTTCCTCAGGCTAGAAAACGTTAAGACTTATCAATTTGGGAACATGTCAATAAATAATCTGATGAGCATATCCTGTTTTAGAGAAAGCCTTAATATTGTAAAAAAAAGGAACAAATCTGCCTGCTCCTGCATTCTTTAAGTGTCAATATACTTTAGAGGTGATTCTTGGCTCAGGGAGATGTGGTACTTCAAATATGAATTATATTCCCAGCTTACATCAACCTCTAAATATCCAGGTCAGGCTTGAATTAGGCTTCTGACTCCAGAGGTAGGCACACTACCACTGAGCCACAAAAACCCTTCAGATTGCTTTTCATTGGTAAATCTTAGAATTTTGTATTAGTTTTCTGTAAGACTATACAACGTAAGGTTACCCACCTGGGTTGGTCAATCTCTCTTGTTTCATGTGATCTGGGTACGTTCACAGCAAATCACATTAGTCAGTTTACAAAGCCATTTCTTAGTGCAAACTGTGCAGGTAATTAGTTTATTTACTCGTGTGTTTAAAACTCTTAAAAATGAATACACAAATTTACATCAGAAGAATATTTCTTGACCTTACATGTAGAGTTGCAGCTTTAAAAAAGTTCATGATTACACTCACGTTGAGAACAGTAGGAGATGTTTGTTTTTACTGACTTATTTGTAATTCAGTAATGCATTTTCTAAAGCAGGTTTCAAGTTTAATCTACTAAACAGGTATGAATGTAGCATGACAGTGAATGCAGCAAATGCACTGTGACAGCAGCCAAACACAGAAAAATTAATTCCCACATAAATCTCTAAACCTGTTTTTCCAGGCCACTGTGAGAAAGTCATATTGTGTCCTAAACAAATATCTTGGTGTGAGATTATGTAACCAGAAAGGGGTGTACTTAAAAAAATCTGCTGTCGTGTTCCCTCATGTAAGCTCAGATCTGCTGAAAACCAACACCATAACTCCCTTGTTGGAGAAAATGATGCCATCCAGTTGCAGGTTTGCTGAAATTATTCAAATAAATTGCATCAATGACCCACTCGACCGATGCCAATGATAAACCTTATGACACCAATGGCGATTAAGGGGATTAATGGTGAGTAGATGAGACACAGATCATCACTCTTCAATGAGATGCACCTGGGTTTTATTAGTTGTCGAGGACAGGAAATTGGCAATGAATCTTTTGAACCATTTGTGTGTCAGAACAGAAAAAGGAAATGGCCTCTGATTATTTTTTTCTAACATTTATCATATTGTCCATCTGGATAATACAACAGTACAATGGCACACAACACCAGGGGCCTGATTCCACCCTTGGGTGACTGTGTAGAGTTTGCACGTTCTCCCCATGTCTGTGTGGGTTTCCTCTGGGTGCTCCGGTTTCCTCCCACACTCCAAATATGTGCAGGTTAAGTGAATTGGCCATGCTGAATTGCCCATAATGTCCAGGAATGTACTGGCTTGGGTGGATTAACCATGGGAAATACAGGGTTACAGGGATAGGGAAGGGCTGTGGATTTGGGTGGAATGCTCTTTGGAGGGTCAGCGTCAATGGGCCGAATGGCCTGCTTCCACACTGTAGGGTTTCTATGATCTGTGGTCAGATTTAGATACAGGGGAACCTCGATTATCCGAACGTGACGGGCGGGCATTGTTTCGTTCAGATAATCGATTATTCGGTTAATCGATCAAATGCCTTTCCTCTGGGGCCTGAAACCCATCCAATACAGCTCCCCGCCCGCCACCCCTCAACTCCGTACACACCCGTCCCCTCTCCAGGGCAGCTGACCTGGACACCAACAAGATTGCTGCTACTGCTGTTTGTGGGGTAAGTCTCCAAATAGCGCACACACACACACACACGGCCAGCCAGCCACAGTCACACACACACACACACACGGCCAGCCAGCCACAGTCACACACACAACTTTTTACTGCAACCTTTTGACAAGTTCCATCTTTGCCCTGTACAGGACAATGTTGGAGAGATTGTCTGGGGAATGGGGGGGTTTAGGGTACACACCTCAGTAGAATTCCAGGGAAAGTGTGGGGAGAGAGAGAGGGTGGGAGGTCAGTCATTTGGAGATGGTCCCTGTTTAATCACTGTAGACAAAAGACGCGATCACTGTTGCAAACACGTCTTTGACGTGATGTTTCCATTGGGACCAAGAGATCTCTTTCGGATAATCCGATTTTCAGATAATTGGTATTTGGATAATCGAGGTTCCCCTGTGCATGCACATTTCAACATATTGCCATCATAAATAAGAATAAAGCACAAATGAAGAGATAGGAAACATACAAATGAGTGAATAGAGAAATAGGAATCAAACATATAAATCTATCAATGAGAAACAATTAATCAGCAAGTAGCTACTGATAGCAAACACAGAACAGGAGACAACAGGCTCAATATTTAGCCTCTGATGGGGTGTGCACAGAGCTGGGTCGACTAGGAATTCTGCATCCTTTGGTCGCTTTCACAACTCCATCCTGCTCCTGGATCATTTCCTTTGGAGATGATCTAAGCTGGCATAGGCAGGCTTAGAGGCTGTTCCTATCCGCCTGGTTTCAGCTTCACCTTCACAGAGAGACCACCCTTTGGAGAAAGACAGTCTATCCCAGACACTGGTCAGGCTGCCAAATCTGTTGTGTACTTTTGTTTAAGGTGCACACTGTCTCACTGCTAAAGCAGTGTTGGAGCAGTTCCTATTGTCCTTGTAGTTTCCAGAGCCTCCCCACTGTCCTTAACTGAACATTGATCCTGGCCTCTGGCCACTCTTTGGCCAATTCAGGATAAATCACAGCTAGCGACTGTTCAGTAAACAGTGCAGCTTCTGTCACCAGTTTGACCTTCACTGCGGGATTCCAAAGCCAACAGGGAAAAGCATGTCCACTAAAGCTGCCTCACATACTTTTGTTGAATTGTGTTAGTCACTATTTTGCATTTCTAATGTTTACTCATCAAGCTGCAGACTGAGCACTGTAAATATGGGGTTTAAATTCACAAGTGATTAAATCCCTACAGTTTGAAAACAGGCCATTTAGCCCATCGAGTCCACACCAACCCTACAAAGACCATTCCTCCTAGGGCCATTCCAGCTGTGTAACCTTGCATTTCCCAGGACTAATCCACCCAGTTTGCACACTGTGGGTAATTCAGCGTGGCATATATACCTAACACACACATCTTTGGACTGTGGGAGGAAACCCATGCAGACACTGGGAGAATGTGCAAACTCCACACAGACAGTCACCTGAGGGTGGAATAAAACCCAGGCCCCTGGCACTGTGAGGCAGCAGTGCTAGCCACTGAGCCACCATGCCACCCAATACTAATGATGCAGGAGAAAATTCTGACAATTGTTAAAACAACTGCTTTATGAGATTTTCTTTAGTTCCAAAGACATGAACCCTTCAGCAAGATGGTGGCAGAGTAAGACGGCCCTGCTGGAGATCCTCTGCTCCATCTGTTCGTTTCCTTCTCCTTTCTTCTCTTTTTCTTTTCTTTCCTTTTTCTCTCCCCTTAGCTCCAGAGGCAAATCCTGAAGCAGCAGCAGGCATGGGGCAGTGAGTCTCGGAGCATCGCGAGGTCAATGAGTCCTGGGCAGAGACCCGCGCAGGGGAGTCAGTTCTGGAGCTTAACTTGGAGTAGCTGAATGTTGGTGCAGAACAGAGCAGACTGGCGGCTTGGAGAGGAGGGTGGACAGCTGTTGGTCTGATGTCTGGTGTAAGCAGCCTGACCACATGCGGGGTTCCTTGCGTTGAGCCGCTACAGTGTCACGTTTATTTAAAATCTTTTGCCTGACTGTAATATAAATCCTTTTGCGCTGTCTTATTTCTAACCTTTTTAAAATTCTGTAAAGTAGTACAACTACTTTTTATTCCTCTGTTGTATCCAAGATTTGTACCGAGGTACTTGTATCTAAGATGGCGCCATAAGAAGCAGCCACTGTAAAATCTTTTCTCTGGACTCCTTACAATGGCATACACATGACAATAAAGGATATTCTACATTCTATTCTCCAAAGTCTAGACCTATTTTGAGGTGGAGTAATGAGTGAGTACTCTACTGTCGGAGATGACACCATTCAATTGGAGAAATTGAGGTTCCAACCCTCTCAAGTGATGCAAAAAATTCTCCTGACCTTACTTGGGGAAGATCAGGGGCTTCTCACCGTTGTCCTGGCTAATATTGATCAATCAAACAAAGTAATTAAAATATAATTTTCTAGTCACGACCATATTGCTGTATATTGCTGTGCACATATTAATTGCTGCATTTCCTGCATTACAACAGCATCTACACTTCAAATGTATTCTTGTAATCTGAATAGCATCATGTAGGATCTCATCACTCATTAATAACATTGCTGTAAAGTTCTTGAAGATGATAGAAAAGACCCAAATACTCCAAAAGATGGATGATTGTTGATGATTAGATTCCCTACAGTGTGGAAACAGGCCCTTCAGCCCAACCAGTCCTCACCGACCTTCCGAACAGTAACCCACCCAGACCCATTTCCCTCTGACTAATGCACCTCACACTATGGGAAATCTAGCTCGGCCAATTCACCTAACCTGCACATCTTTGGGTTGTAGGAGGAAACTGGACCCACCCGGAGGAAACCCACGCAGACATGGGGAGAATGTGCAACCTCCACACAGACAGTCGCCTGAGGCTGGAATTGAACCTGGGACCCTGGTGCTGTGAGGCAGTAGTGCTAACCACTGAGCCACCGTGCCACCCTAATTATTAAAGCATTACAGAAATAAAATGCAAACATGACCTACAGAGGGACGCAACAAGATATGTGGACATATTCTTGGTCATCTGTGAAGATGAAAATTCAAATATTTTCTCTCCAGGGCAAGGATGACAGCTCCAAGATGATAGACTCTGAGTAAGTGATACAATAATGATTCCTGTCTGATTTAGTCATAAATAAATATCATCCTATCAATGCCCCAAGCCCTCCTGTACTATTCCTGTGAACAAATATTAGTGACAGCTTGTTATTCTTCTGTGTCCATTTTCTTTTGCTGTGTTTCACTTAAATAAATTATTTAATATTATTCCCTCTTCTGTAGCGATCAAATAGTAAAACAAACACAAGAATTCATGCACAACGCAGTACCCAATATTGAACAGTGCCTCTAATTTCTCCACAGTCAAGTCTAATTCCAGCCATTTTTCCAAGGCTTCAAGGCATTGCATCAATCTCCTATGGGAACCTTACTCCTAAAGTTGCTTTTTTTTGACACCAGCTCACATACATACGGAACAGTCTTTTTTTAAAATTAGAAGCTGCATAAAATCTTTGACAGTGAGTGAATTACATCTGAATTGCAATTAACCTATAATATTCAACAGTGGGCGGCACGGTGGCACAGTGGTTAGCACTGCTGCCTCACAGCGCCAGGGTTCAATTCCCGCCTCAGGCAACTCTCTGTGTGGAGTTTGCACATTCTCCCCGTGTCTGCGTGGGTTTCCTCCGGGTGCTCCGGTTTCCTCCCACAATCCAAAAAAAATGTGCAGGTCAGGTGAATTGACCATGCTAAATCGCCCGTAGCGTTAGATGAAGGGGTAAATGTAGGAGAACGAGTCTGGGTGGGTTACGCTTCGGCGGGTCGGTGTGGACTTGTTGGGCCAAAGGGCCTGTTTCCACACTGTAAGTAATCTAATCTAATCGAAAAGTATTGATATATATTGTCAATTATATAATGATATTTTAAATGGCTTCTCCTGTAAGTCAGTCAAGCAGAAATTTTGAAAATATGAACAGTGCACAAACTCATTTGAGGTAGTTAAAGAATAAGGTCCTGGAATCTCGAGAATTCAGAGCATTTCCAGGAGATTCCTGTTTTGTAAGATTAGAAATCTTCATCTCTCTCTTACTAACAGCAAAGGGAAGGAACTGGCTTCTATATGAATACATAATTTTCTTGTCTAGTTAAGTGGACAGGTGGATCTGAAAGCATGGGATCCATTCAACTGCAGATCAGGCTTAACAATATGGCAAGGGGAAAAACTACCTGATGTGATCATTAAGGAGTTTGACATAATTCAGAAGGCACTGATTACTCAAGGCTCCAAGGATTTACCACAATTTCCCATCTCAAAGCATTAATGGAAAAAGATACAAAAGACTTTGTGTAAATAAACATTTTGAATATAATAAAGATAATGCAAATAGATTAATTGCTTTCACTCCAAGCTCAAGAAATTCCAAAAGTTCTGTGAATTGTTTTCAATTTCTTGTAACTGACTAAGGCTTCGGGTGAGCTTACCAGTTAGTTCTCAGTTCTGATTAAATCAGTAAATCAATGATTTATTAATAGTATCATGTTGTGGATTCTGACTCAGTCAGAAGTAGATTCAGACAGAATTCATTGAGGAACCTTACAGCTTTGAGACAGGAAACTGTCAACACATTAGTCAGAGTCAATTTTGAATCTCACTCTTAAGGTAAAGACAAAAGACAGTTTGCTAACTCAGTGTGCATCAAACACCACTCATAATCCTCTTCATCGTTACAGTCTGAAGAAAATTCCATTTCTGCTACTATTTTTAATATTCTAGGTTGGCTGTCTGTTGATTAAAAAAATGAATATCATGTTGAGAAATTTGGGGATTAAAACTGGTTCATACAGGCAGTCAGGACGGAAGCTCATGGATTACAGTTCTGGTGGAGGTGGGAAGCTGCTCATTTGGTGCTGCAAAATTATTTCCATGACCAAAGCATAAGGCTGAGCCTGTACCATACTGCAGCCTCCCTCCGTGCTCAGTAGGCAGCCCAGCACCACCATGCTAATACAATACAACCTGCCCTCTGTGCTTGAAAACAATCTGCCCCTCATTATGGGGAACTGCAATTTGAGATTGGAGACTTCTAAATTCTATAACTGCAGTTGCAAAGAAGAGAAGTGGAACACCGAGGGTTCCAGGGATAGAAGTGGTGCTGGAGAATTTGGTAGTACATATGGATAGGAGAAGAAATTATGTGGTTCCATGGAAAGCCAAGAGGCACTCAGGAGCAAACTTCAGAAAGGAAAACATTCAGGACAGATGGTTTGATCTTATGCTATTCTCCTTATCAACTTCCAGCTCTTTCTCATCCTGCTCATTATCATGATGAGTAAGTTGCAAGGGTGTGACCATAAACCACTTGCTCTTCACCGCACTCTCCAGTTCCTCAAGCCAACCTTTTCCTTCTGATTTTCTGCTTTCCAATATCTAGGAATCCCAGGAGAAGGAGGGTGAGTACTTGACGAAGAACCACTGCCACTTGATTTGTCCCTTGCTGTTACCAAGCCAGATACTGAATCTGAGTGTAGCCCAAAAGTCAGTACAGAGGAACCTAGATTATCCGGCATTCGATTATCCGAATTTCAGTTATCCGGCCAAGATCGCAAGGTCCTGATGGTTGGCTAAACTATGCATTTGATTAACTGACTGAAATACTCCCCGTCCATGTCCTTTGGATATCCGATAACTGTACACCTTTGTTATCAGCACCTGATGTGCCACCAGACATTAGAAGGCTGTTGTCTGGCCAGGGATAAAGGCTAGTTCTGGTAACAGCTCACCAGGGAGTGATGTTTCACATTTAGTTACAAGATTGGATGGGTATATGAATAGGAAGGGTTTGGAGGGATTATGGGCCGGGTGCTGGCAGGGGGGACTAGATTGGTTTGGGATATCTGGGTCGGCATGGATGTGTTGGACTGAAGGGTCTGCTTCCATGCTACACATCTCTATGACTCTATAAGGAGAAAGATCTTGATGGAGCTCCATAGGAGTACACTGAGAGTACACTGAGAGGCATTGTGCATTCAGACACTGGTTCCAAGGCTTGGTCTACCAGCCAGCTTCCTATCGATATCACAGAGAGGTCCAGATTCACCTTGGCAGAAGGCACTCTACAAGAACTTTTCTTCTTTGCAGCCACTGGACAATCTTCTTGTTATGTTGCTGGCCTCATACCTATCGGAGCTGGTGTGAGGTTACCTACTCTCTGCCATTCCTGCGAGGATGCTGCAATAATCTGTCAAATGCCAGAACCCACCAGGTCACCTCCAAAAACAATACTTTTAGACACTCTGTAAATTCAGACATGCTTTCAAATTACCTTGGGTGCCAGGCCATGTAAGTAACACTGGGCCCTGTAGCTCCTGCAGCTGACTGTTTGGTCTTTGGTAAGTGACTTGCAAATCATGGTCCAGACTTCAAAAGTGGACATCAGATCAGCCAATGGTTGTGTGAAATCACAAACAGAAGTGCAGGCCCTGTGATATTATCATGAGACTATTAATCCAGAGACTCAAGTAATGTTCTGGGGATCCAGATTCAAATCCTGTTATGGCAGATGGTGGAATTTGTATTCAATAAAAAAAATCGTGGATTAAGAGTTTGATTATGACTCTACTGTTTGCTGGAAAAACCATGACTCACCAATGAAATGTGCCATCTTTGCCTGGTCTGGCCAACATATGACTCAAGATTCACATCAATATGGTTGACTCTCAAATGTTCTCTGAGCAATTTGGGTTGGGTAATAAATATTAGGCTGACCAGCAATGTCCGCATCCCATAAATAAATAAATCCAGACCTGATTGGTTGCTACCAGCACCTGCAGTGAATGTCCAAAATGCTTTACCAAGCTGTTGGTCAGCTTAAACCTGGTGGGCATTTACCACTGCTGTCTCCAGCCTTCTCCTCTGTCCTTGTGATATGAATTTTTTCACATGAGAAATTCAGAACATTGCTGTAGCTTCAGGAAACTGGAGTTCTCTTAAAAATAAGCTGTTGAAATTAAGTACCAGTGTCATTAACATCCTTTAGGAATGAGGCCTGCCATCCTTCCCTGGTCTGGCAAATATGTCTCCAGACCTACAGTAACATGGCTAACTCCTAGATATGGCCTAGTAATCCATTCAGATCAAGAGCAGTTAGTCATGAGCGCAAAACATGGTCTTGTCCACATCTCATGTAAGAATACAGAAAGAAGTAAATAATACTATTTTCTGAAGATAGTGTTTGGGAATAGTATACTGAGAGATGACCATTAACTGAATTTTGTTTTATGCAGCCTCGCAACACATAATCAAGAAAGACAACAGCGTACTCACTACACTCTGCACACAACTACTTGTCTGAGAGTTCAAATACAAAATACACACACCAGAATAAGGTTGAATTTCAAGGACCAGTGATAAGATCAGTATTAACTGGTTCTGGAGCAAAATCACTTACATTTAAATCATCTATTGAGATCACTAACATAATTTACTTTGTACATTTCTTTGTATCTTCTTTTTATCTTTCTGTCTCGTTTGCACTCCTTTCCATCTTCAATAGTTGTGCTTTATTTTGACCTGATAATTTATCAATGTTTCACTTTCTTTATTTGTGTCAATGTTCTCCCCCAGATTGCTCCATTTAAGACGTGACTTCACAATGGTACAAGAGCCCACATCATTAATCAGCTTGATTCTCTTTTCAGGTAAGTTTGCTGTTTATTGCTGTGTTTTTCTCAGACTGGAAATATAGGCAGAAACTGCTACCTTGTGGATAAATTGTGAATTACATAATGTCAAAGGCTCTGAAGAAGGAAAGATTTAACCTGCATTCACAGAACAGTTTTACCAACATCTTGATAAGTGATTTATGGACAATGGATGTTTATCATTTGCAGTTACTATTTTAATGAGCCATAACACTCAAGGAAATAGGAAGAGAAGTTGAGCATTAGGCCTCTTGAGCTTGCTCAATAGAATCATGGCTGGTCTGACATTCCCCATTTCCACTTCCTTTCCCTTTCCCCATAACGTTTGATTCCGTGACTGATCATGAATCTATCTATCTCATCTGTAAATATACACAAGAACTCTGTCCCACAGCTCCCTTTGGCAAGGAGTTCTGAAGATTCACGACCTTCTGAGAGAAGAAATTCCTCCTCACCTCAACATTAAATTGGTGTCCCTTAATTCTGAGACTACACCACCTGGTCCTGGACTCTTCCTCTCAGCATTTACCCTGTCAAGCCCCTTAAGAATCCAATATGTTTCAATGAGGTCACCTCTCATTCTTCTAAACTCCAGTGAGTAGGGTCCCAACCCATTTAGCTTTTGATCATCAGACAATCCCTTATAACTAATTTGTCCAAACAGCTGTTAGTTAGAATGCTTCCTGGGATGGTAAAACTAAGACAATTTTAAGTACATTTTCTAGATAATTACCAACAATGGAAACTTGAAATGTGTACAGTGCTTTAGCTGAACTATGGACAGGATTGCACGATAGACTTTTGGAAGTATTTGGAAATGACAATAGAAAATGGTGATGACAGAGATTCCAGCTACATTTTTTTAATGTCATAAGCATTCAGATTTTTAAACTCAGATTATTGTTGATAAAGAGAGATATGCTGTTGAAGTTTTTCACCTTGCACTCTTCAGGGCAGATTCAGGAAAACCAAATTTCAAAGAGAGCAATAATTTATACTGCATGAGAAAACAGTGCTGATTGGTTGGCAAGATCACTCTGATTAGTCAAAGCATTTCCATGGAGAATTTACCCAGAAATTATTGTTCCCCATGCTTTGTTTCATTCAAAAATGGTGCCACGGCACATGATTTTATCTTGCAAGAGACATATAGCTGCTCATGAAATTATGTAGCTTCTAGGAAGTATCAGTGTGAGCCCAACTGATAATCTTAAATTGGTTGTTCAAGTAATTCTTGGGGTTGTTCAGCAAAAGATGTCCAATCACCGAATCACACCTAACATTAGACATTATGTTCTAAGTTTTGCAAGGAGGGGCTAGTTCAATACAGTCAATGCTCAGCCTATTGCAAACAGCCATAGGAATGTGCTTTTGATGCAATCAGCCACTCATAGGGACATACATCATACATACTGCCTACTTGTCTCCTACATGACTGAATAATGCAAAATGTGAATGTGAGTTTTGGTCAAACAGCAGGGTATACAGTCACTGGACTCATACACCCATTACATCTGAGAACACTTTGGTTGTACCAATAAGGAATGTTATGTTTTCACCTGGTGACCCATGCATTACAAGCAAAATGAAATGTAGTATTAGTGTAAGGGCATTTTTCTGTACTGTAAAGGACATCGGTGAAATTACATCTGGTAGACTTGTAGTTGCATATGGGTGCATTACATAACATTGGATGGTTAGGATTCTGTCAATTTTTTGTTTAGTATACATATTATTTGTTCCTTCCTTGCTTCTGCATTGCCCATTTTTTGGTCACTGTCTGGAAAGTGGCCTTTTTGTTTGAATAGCAAGACATTATGATGCAGTGGGGTAGCAGACCATAAATCATGACCCACTGTTCTCAGAGTTGTAACAAATGGTAATGTTATTTTTACAGTACCCCAATTTACTTGAACTTCAGACTAATTGTCAAAACCACAGACCAGGTCTCAACTGTAACCAAGAATTACTACTTATTACAAGTAATTAGACCCTAAATACAGATAAACAGATATAAACCAGTAGTATATAATATTGCTAACTAAAACTCTAATCCCCTTATAATCATGTACATACACAAAGGCATCAAACAAACAAATAGGGAAATGGATTATTGGCAGAGGTAGGAAAACTGGAAAGTCAGCTCAGTGGTCTCTGCTTCCTGGTTGCAATGTTGAAACGATCCTTCTTCAGCTTGTTGTTCAGAAATCTTTCTCTGGGTCCCTCTACTGGTTTGTAAGATGTACAGAGTAACTGATTCACTTGGAAAGTTTCACTGATTTATCAATTCAAAGGTCACAGCTTACTGCAACCACGACAGGATGCTTGCAAAACCTGCAATGGGTATCAGGCTCCTTGCAAACTTGCAGCCACTCCTTCAAACACTCGTTTTTAAACCTTTCTCATTGCAGTTCCCAGGTTTTAAATAAAAGGGTACAGTCCTTACAAAAGATTGATTGAGGCCTAGAAGAGTTAAATGCAGCTGTTTGCAGAACTGTCTTGTATTGATGAAGAGAATTGAGAGGAAAATATGTGACTGTTGGGTGAGTGATTGCAACTGACAATAATGGGATCATCCCAGGCAGCAGCTGGTCCTTTACCTCCTTCTCATTCTTCTTCCTCCTTGGAATTATTACAAGAGGATCTGTGCTTTGTGCTTTTTCCCTCCTGAAGGTGCGAACCTGACTGTTGTTAAGGATCTACACACCATGTTCATTCTGGAGGTCCTAGCCGGTGTGTATTGAATGGCGTTTCCAAGTGCCTTCAAAATGCTGATAGCTTGTTCGATGGTGCGTCTGGCCACTACACAGTTTTCATTCAGTTCAGTTGAGGCATTCAAGAGGCTGTTGGATAATTATTTTGATAAAAATAAAATGGGAATAAAGCAGAAGTTTGCCACATGGTAAAGATGTTCATTAAATGAGTCGGTGCAGAATCAATGTGCTGAATTGGCCTCCTGTGTGCTGTAACACAGTGGTCCTGTGGTTTGTGCCTCCTGGAACACATTCCTCAGGCCTTTATGATGTGTCATCATCCTAATTTCAAACACATATCTCTTGTCTCCCAAATAGCGAACTGTTAATTCCGCTTCAAAAACAGGGAGCGTGGACTGGCACAGGATGAAAGTAGAGTTTAGATCAGAGTGGTGCTGGAAATGCACAGCAGGTCAGGCAGTATTCAAGGAGCAGGAAAATCGACATTTTGGGCAAAAGCGCTTCATCAGGAAGAGAGGGGCTTTGGCCAGAAACGTGGATTTTCCTGCTCCTCAGTTGCTGCCTGACCTGCTGTGCTTTTCCAGCACCACTTTGATCTAAACTCTGGTTTCAAGCATCTGCAGTCCCCACTTTTGCTTACAGGATGAAAGTAACTGATTAGGAATCTTCTGCACACCCACGGAAACATCCCTTTGTGGTTGCAGTCCAGCTACTAGTAGATGAGGTGGAGGTGTTTGGGTCTGGTGGTGGATTTCAGGATTATGGGATGAGGTGGCGAATACAAATTGATGATATGTTAGGAAGCTGACTTCAATCTGCTAACTTCTGCCATTGAGCAGTACGCTAGACTGTGTGTGAGCAAACCCCTCAGAAGAGGCTGTTAGTCAACTTCACTGTGTTCATTGGTTGATTAGAAAGGCATTGGTAAGGCCACTTCTAGAATATTGTGTACAATTCTGATCACCCTGCTATGGGGAGGAAGTTGTTAAACTTGAAAGGGCACAGAAAAAATTTACAAGGATGGTGTCGGGAATGGAGCGTTTGAGTGATAAGGAGAGGCTGAATAGGCTGGGACTTTGTTCCCTGGATCATCAGAGGCTGAGGTGTAACCTTATAGAGGTCTATAAAATCATGAGGGGCATAGATAAGGTAGCTGGCCAAGGTCTTTTCCATAGGATAGGGGAATCCAAAACTAGACAGCATAGATTTAAGTTGAGAGGGAAAGGATTTAAAAGGGACCTGAGGGGTAACATTTTCACACAGAGGGTTGTGCATGTGTGGAATGAGCTGCCAGAGGAAGTGGTGGAGGCTGGTACAATTACAACATTGAAAAGATATTTTGACAGATACATGGATTGAAAAGGTTTAGAGTGATTCGGGCCAAACACAAGCAAATGGGTCTATTTCAGGTTAGGAAACCTGGTCGACATGGATGAATTGGCCCGAAGGGCCTGTTGCCATGCTGTAAGACTCTATGACTCTATGATAATATTATGATGGCCTTTCAAAACAAACTGAGAAGAAAAGGGGATGGGAAGTAACAATGGCACAGGAAAGACTCACGCACAGCTTAAGAGTGAAGTGAAAACATATGACTTACCTCGGGACTTGACTGTACATTCAGTCTCAAAGAAAAGGATGTTTGAGGAAGTGGGTGATGAGCGAGAGTAGAAAGAAGTGAAATCCAAAAAAAAGGCCTGTCTTTTAGAGCTTGCTATGACAGAATCGCTCGAAGAGGCTGAACTGACAAAGAAGAAGAAAGAAAAGAAGCAGGAGGTAGAAGTAAAACAGGAAGAAGAGGAGCCATCAACTTCCTTTGTTACAAAGGTGACCCAGAAAAGAAGAAGAAGAAAAAGGAAATGAAAAACCAGTGAAATATTTCCAATAATGAAAGGCTGTCATCTTACTGCCCCTACTGAGCTCTGGCAGGATGCTCTTTTTCAAAAGGTGGGAAATGTTTTTATTATGCAGGATTTTTTTTATGGCAGTTACCATGACCATTTGATTGAAGAAAGACTCTTCAACTGTTTTTCTGTAAAACTGGTTTACCTTTAGAGTGAGAAATAAACCTTAATTTTCTTTTGAATTTCTCTTGTTAATGTATACACCCACACCCCCATCAAATATAAACTGTGGCCCAAAACATTTCAAGATTTCCTGTTAACAGTAATGCTTATAATAATGTACACGTGGTCAAATACATTTTCCTTTGTGCAGACAGAATGCACTAGGATAGACAGTGTTTTGAAAATAATTGGAATCCTTTTTAACTGCTATTTTTTATAAAAGTAACAATGAGCTTAAAAAAATTAAAACTGAACACAACCAAAATTGAATGGGTTTAAGACGTGACACGAAAATAGGTCAATAGGTAATGCAGCCCTGTGCCTAACTGTAGAAGGCTTTATTCCCCATTTTCATGCTGAAAGATCATTCTCACAACTGGAGAGGTTTGCAGGGCTCCCCTGCAGTGCTGAAGACTAGTGCCCTACAGCCTTCTCCAAATTATCCCACCCACACCAAAAACTCTTAGTATGTCCCTCCCCTCTGAATTAGATTAGATTCCCTACAGTGTGGAAACAGGCCCTTCGGCCCAACAAGTCCACACCAACCCTCCGAAGAGCAACCCACACAGACTCATTCCCCTACATTTACCCCTTCACCTAACACCACGGGCAATTTAGCGTGGCTAATTCACCTAACCTACACATCTTTGTACTGTAGGAGGAAAACGGAGCACCCAGAGGAAACCCACGTAGACACGGGGAGAATGTGCAAACTCAACACAGACAGTTGCCCAAGGCAGGAATTGAACCCGGGTCTCTGGTGCGGTGAGGCAGCAGTGCTCAGCAGTGCTAACCACTGTGCCACCGTGCCACCCCCAATTATTTTAGTCTCTCAATAAGCCCAATACTCCTTTGTCCTGATCATTCCACCCATTCAATTGCTTTGCCTCCCCTGATGACCCTCTCCCAACCAACTGTGATTCTTCCCCTCTATCCCAGGACCTATCTGACAGCTATGCCTGATAATGCACTGGCCCAAAATTGTCTGGCATCGGTGGGAAAGGGAGTTAAAACCACTCACGAGAATGCCAGTCAACTCTCCTTCAAATATGAATTAGGTCTAGCCTCTCATAATGCTAGGCACATGGTCCTGTCATGATCACTTCATATCCAGGACAAGAAAAGTACCCACAGCAAAGCACCTGTGTTTGGTATGGCAAGCGGAGTTAAAATTGAGGCCCAGTATCGACTTTATTGAGCAAACTCTTAGTCAGTTAATTCTCCTTTTATGAACATCATGCCATCTACAGATTGTCAATGAGCAATAAGGTGCCAATAAAGTGATTATGTTTATGGCAATTTTCTCAGCATTTGGTTAAATGGCTCTTACATTGGATGTAAATTTCTTTAGAGATGCAAGGTTTATGATCCAATTTATTAAACCTGGTACACAATCAAATGCAATCGTGCAAGGAATAATATTCTGCAGCAGAGATGTTAGCTCACTGATGTGAAACAAAGAACGTCTCTCCTTGATTAAAGCAGAAGGCATAATGAACAGGATTGGGAACAATGCTGAGTTGAGAGATTATTTGGTTATAGCTGTCTGTTTGTCCTGTTAGAAAGAAAATCCTCAGTATGAAGGCTGCAATCTGCTAAGTCTCTGGCACTAACAGACTATAATTGCACATTTTGTTCGCAGTCACAGCAATTCAAGTTTACTACCAATACAAAGTAGCTTCTTCAATTCTCTCTGATTGCACTCAGACTGTTTCAATTGCACAAGTTCATTCTTCACTCTTTCAGTTCATCATTATTATACAACACAAAACGTCAAGAATATATATCCCTTAGCATGTGCCAATTATGCAGTTGCATTTTTAAAATTATATTCTGTTCATCATTTGCCTACCATCCCTTTCTTGCACTGAATTCTTCAGCATCTAGGTTCAAGGTAATCCTTATCCATTCAAAAAGAGGAAAATATATCTTCATGAACTGCGTCCTGTGATAAATCTTTTCATGTTGCAGTTTAACAATTGTAACAATGCTGTTATAAAATTTTTGAAATTCTGCTTATAATTGTTGTCAAATAGGGGTATCAATGGAAAAATCTGTTCTGTTGCCATTTATTCTGTTTAATTCCAAAATTCCATTAAAACTTTATATTCATTGTGTAAAGTATTAAAAATGTCTTGTCAGGGAGCCTTGAAAATGCTTTGTGTAGTTTTGTAGATGATGGTAGGACCTGAAAATATGAACAATGTACCTGAACTGAGAGACCATTCAGAATGTATACATTTCCCAAGTCTGTTAGCAGTTTTGAAAACTAAAGTGCAAAAGTTAAATAATTTAGAGATGCCTTCAAGGTAAATAAGTATTATAATCTAAGCAGCACAAGAAAAATTGTAAATAAACCAATGGATCTGTCAGAGCAGCGCTCGTGTGATATTGGAGAATGCAATCTATCTCATAAAATAAAACAAAGGACTGCAGTTGCTGGAAATCTAAAACAAAAACACACATTTATTGACAAGCTTGGTAGTTCTGACAGCATCAATGGAGAGAAATCAGAATCAATGTTTCAGGTCCAGTAACCCTTCTTCAACTTCACAATCTATCTTCTGTTTATTGCTTTGTCTCCAAGATTCCTCTTCTGCTTTTGTCCCTTTTCCTAACACTTCTTGATTTGTTTTATTCTCTTTTCTTTGCTGTTTCTTTAATTGCCCTTTTACATGTTTTGCCTTTTCCTTTAAGACAGTTGTAGGTAGCATAGGTAAGGGAGGAATCACCACAAATTGCGGGAAAACTGTGGCCTACATTTGTTGAAGACAATTGTGTTAAGTGGTCAGCATACCTTTAAGAGATGCAGTATGTCAGTATACCTTCAAGAGACAAGAGACACAGTATGTCTGCATACCTTTAAGAGATACACTATGACAGTATACCTTTAAGAGATACACTATGACAATACAATATGGTAGTATAACTTTCAGACATGTAGTGTGTCAGAATAACTTTAAGAAGCACAGTATGTCAGCATAACATTAAGAGATGCAGTATGTTAGTGTCCCTTTAAGAGACATTTTCATGATAATATTAATGCCTCGTAATATGTGGCCTGAGGGTATGAAGGTCTGGTACTCCACCTTCTACTGGAAGCATGTTCTCTAGCTGTAACCTAATAGCTTAATGTCAGCGTAGGTACTGTTGTGTCTATGAATGTTGTGTTTGTATATAATAGCTAGCTGTAATAATCATCTGTTGAATTCTTTAATACCATACTATCCATGTCCAATTTCTTATGTTGTAAGAGATAACATTAATATTGCAGCATTGGATAATATATTAGAAGCAAAATCACATCAGAGGCTTCTGCCTTATTCCCACTTTTTACCTCATCCCTTCACTCTCAATCCACCCTTGGTGCAAGTCACAGGCCTACATACAGCACCTGTGTGAATTGGCAACTTCTTCATTGTAGCTCGTTCGCCTCTGCTACTTTTCTCTGTGTGTGTACATGCTTCCAATGATGTGTAAATAACATAATCCCCTGCTGGTAGTGAGCAGATGCATTGTGGAACATGGTGAAAACCCACCATTGAGCAGAAGCATGTAGATTAGTAGCCAAATGAAATTTGCCAATTGAAGTGAGTGATAATAAACTCACTTTGAGACAAGAGAGAATCAGATAGCATAGACTGTTTCCTCAAGGACGGTACAACAATTTTGCAACACACTCCAAAGTGGGGCAAAAGAGATACAGAGGCAGAGGTTGATGCAAGACCCTTGCATGAATAGTTTTCCATCTTAACGATGTTCCACACTTGATGGGATAATCCCTGAGTATACCTTCCCAGTCACTGGTCCCAAAATGTCATTGAGATTCTGAAATAATAGTGCATATGTACTAACCATGTACATGTACTCAATGATGGCACCAAATTTGTTGGAAACATTTAAATCCTATCAAATACCAGATACTCAAAAGACATGCGTAACATTTCCATCAATATTTAATCCAGTACACTATTTTAAGCAAGCTTTTCAAAAGATTACAAAGTATAATTTTGTCATTGATATTTTTTTCACCAGAGGATTGTTTGCTCGACTTTAGTACAGTCACACTTTGAAAACCTTTCTGCAACAGTTGGCAAAATTCTTTAAATAAATCCAAAATCACGAAGCAAAATTTGAGAAATCATCCACATGTAGATACCATGTTAAAACTATATATTTAATCCCAGTATTAGTAATCTATTTCTTCATCTCCTCAGAAAAAACTTGCTATTTTAGAAGGAGTGATCATGGAATCCCAGATATCACTTTGTTACTGCCAATTCTCTTCAGTAGCTGTCCACTGTTCGTACAAATTATCTAATTGTCCCTATCTCTATGTTAAATTGACGTGCGTCTGCTTAACGGATCACTAGCCTGAAGCCAAGAAAATGGAGAACAGTGGACATGTTCAAAGGTCAGAATCTACTCTTGGCTTGTCATGTCAATTCAGGAATGATTAATGCTGCTGGTTCAATTCATTAATATTTAACAAAAGTAAGTATTCATATCACGCACAGCTTTTTTTAAAAAATTGCTGTTAAATTGAGCAATCTACCTGAAACGCCAACATATAATATAATCCATAACCAACATAAGATAGCCACTAATAAAACAAATAAGGAATTCAGGAGAAACATCTTTCTACAAAGTGGATAAAATGTTAAGTTTTTGAGTACAAGTAGTAATTTCTGGTAAGCACCATGGATACATTTAAGAGGAAGCTAGATAAGCATAGAAAGAAAAAAGGAATTAAAGTTTATGCTGATGGACTTATTTACAGCAGGAACGCCAGCAGCCACCAGTAGGCTGAAAAGCCTGTTCTGTGTTGTACATTCAATGTAATACTTGGAGCAGTTTGCATTATATGAAAAAAAAACTCACAACTTACACACATTGACCTAGAAATTGGTAAACTTCACAACAGTTTATGGACGAAAGCAGGAGTCAAATGACCTAATTTGGCTGAAAACATTCACTTCCTGAAGTACTGTGTCTGACATATTCCTCAAGTTAAGAGAGGTATCTGGTTTCTGCGCCTAAAACAGGTGACTGTCCCTCTGCTCACACAAAGGAGAGAATAATGTCTGCTTCTAGGTTCTGTTTGTAAAATTGGTTTACGCTGAATACAGCTAAAGCCAGGCTTGTTGTACTCATATGTCAGAGAACCTCAACAGTGCAGAAAGAGGCATTCGGCCCATCAAGTCCTGCACTAAACCTCCGAAGAGCATCCCACCCAGATCTAAGGCTAATCAACCTAACCTGCACACCTTTAGATTGTGGGAGGGAACCAGAGCACCTGAAGTAAATCCATGCAGACACAGGGAGAAAGTGCAAACAGTAGCCCGAGGGTAGAATTGAACCTGAGTTCCTGACACTGAGGCAGCAGTGCTAACCACTGAACCACAGTGCTGCCCTAACTAGATGGTCCTTAAAGGGAAAACTGCAAGCTATGACCAAAATATATATCTGTTAAAAAAAATCCTGACCTGATTACTCACCAAACACTGTTGGCAGCTCTCGCTCTACTCATCCTGAACACTTCTCTGAGCCCGCAGACCACGTCCAATCACCTTTGTCCTCTTGATGGTATTCTTAGCCTTGATCAACTGCCCTTCAATATCACAATCTCCTTTTCCAATAGCTGTTTCCCTCTCTATCACCTCTTGAAAACTGCCCTACCTCCTCATCACTGTCTTCCACTTTCTGGGCACCTACCTGAAGATTGCTGTCAGTAGGACAATCAGCCAACAGCCAAGGCCACTTGCAGCTAATGAAGAGTCTGATGAAGATTCAGCTAGACTCAAAACATTAGCATGCTCTCTTCATGAATGTTGCTTGACCTGCTGTGATTTACAGCATTTCTTTTGTTTTCAGTACAGATTCCAGCATTTGCAATAATTTTCTTCTTTGGTGCAGCTAAGATGCTTTAAAGGAGATGTTCAATATGCATCTGCCTCTTGTGGCTCGCATTTCAATGAGAGGTAAGGCCCAATGTCAGGTGTGCCTTGGGTCAACTTGTTCCAGTGAAGTGATGGACTGCAGGCCCTTTAATTTCTCGGCCATTTAGTTAGATTGATTAGTGCATTCAGCTTCAAGCATTGTAAAGTATGAAGTCATGACAACACAGCAGGTGATATCTGAGAATAGGCCCAACTGTACGACTGATTTATCAATATTTCCACAAACCCAGTTACGTACAGCAGCTGCATAAACACTGCATGCTTCCCATCTTAAAATACAGTTATTTTTACATCAGGCCTGAAAAGTATCTCAAAATATCTCACGCACAATGAATCACCTTGCATCGTTATGGTATAAATGTGACATGTTTAAGTGGAGGAAGATCCTCCAAACAGCATTGAAATTAATGACTATTTAATTTGTTTTTGCGTCTGTTGGTTGAAGGAGTGATGTTGCTCAAATTATGAAGGGATTTTTTCCTTATTTTAATGTAATCTAATAAGAACTTCAAATCTACAGAGAAACCAAAATAAGGTCTCAGTGTGATATCTAATCCAAAACTGGGAAATCTAACATGGTGGAGAGAATGGGATTATATGTGGTTGGGGGGTTGGGGGAATAGTCATATTAAAACCCATGAAGCCTTTTGGTCACAAAATAAAACCCTCCCAATTTCTGATCTTCAATTGGGTGAGAGAAAAGTGCAGACAGTAACCTGTTCTTATTATCGTTGTTGGACGGAAAATAATGAGGGTGGATTTGATTTATTATTGCCACGTACTGAGTTACAGTAAAATTATTGTTTTGCGTGCTATCCAGATAAATCATACCTTAGCTAAGCATGTCAGCATAATAGAACAGAATGCAGAATATAGTGTTACAGCTAAAGAGAAGATGCAGAGAAATATCTACTCTAATACATGAGAGGTCATGTTAAGAGCAGGGAAGAAACTGTTCTTAAATCTGTTGGTATATGTTTTCAAACTTCTGTATCGTCTGTCTGATGGTAGAGGGTGGAAGAGAGTATAACTGGGGTGGGAGGGGTCTTTGATTATGTTGGGCTTTCCTGAGGCAACAGGAAGCCCCAAAATTTGTAGGTTTAACTGGGGATGTCTAGGAAACAGACTTTTCAGGGCAGGAAGAAGATACATGCTTCTTCCCAGTGCTCCTGAGCATCTTTGCATTCCGACCTCACTCTGATACAAATCCGGGAATTGGATCTTTCATTAGAATCTAATTCTTTCTGGAATCAATTTCTGGAAGCATTTCCCATCACCCCATTAAGGAAGGTCATTAGGACCCTGGAGCTGCCCATCATTGAGTGGAAGTACCGCAGTGTGGATGGCGTTAGAACAGACTGGAAGGAACACTACAGTAAACTAGACAACACTGTCTGCTCTTTGGAAGCACGCTGACAGTACAACGAGACATGAAGAATATAGATTGCTCCTTACCAAATGTAGCTATAAGTCAGAACCTGATATCATTTTACAAGATGATCAGAGGATTAGATAAGGTAGACAGTGGAAGACGTTTTCCTAGGATGATGACGTCAGCTTGTACCAGAGGACACAACTACAAATTGAGGGGTGATAGATTTAAGACAGATATCAGAGGCAAGTTCTTTACGCAGAGAGTCATAAGGGTGTGCTATGCCCTATCTGCTAAGGTAGTCAACTCAGCCACATTAGGGAGATTTAAACAATCCTTAGAAAAGCACGTGGATAATTTTGGGATAGTGTAGGGGGAACGAGCTGAGAATAGTTCAGAGGTCGACACAACATCAAGGGCCGAAGGGCCTGTTCTGCGCTGTATTGTTCTATGTTCTATGTTCTATAATTACCACACATTGCAGTAGTTAGGATGAATGTATATTGAATAGTATTCCTTTGAAGTGGAAGTATGCACATTGTCTTGACTTTGCATTCTCCCCATTCAGTCTGGAATGAACCCAGGCTCATATTGTAGCATCAAGTCAGGTAATAAAAGACACCCAATCACTACCGTCACTACCCTATTCCCATTCACATCGGATGCCCCAGACTTGTTCAGGAGGTCCAGATACAACTTCCGTAAAGCCATCAGGAATGCCAAGAGGCAGTACCAGACCAAGTTAGGGGCCTAAACAAATGAAGCAGAGTAAGATCGCGGACAAAGACACATCCCTCCCTGACGTGCTCAATGCTTTCTATGGTTGGATTGAGCAGAATGCCAGCAGCGTGGTGAAGCCTGTCACTACTACCCCAGATACACCTGCTCCCTCAGTCACTGCTGCAGACATCAGATCAGTCTTCCTGGCAGTCAACCCAAGGACAGCGACAGGCCCAGACAGTGTCCCTAGTCAAGTACTCAGAGCCTGTGTGCACCAACTGGCAGACGTTTTCATCAACATCTTCAACTTCTCCTTCCGACAAGTTGAAGTTCCCATCTGCTTCAAGAAGATCACCATCATCCAGGTACCTCAGAAAGCACATGCAATCTGCCTTAATGACTACTGCCCAGTGACTCTAACCTCAATAATCATGAAGTGCTTCGAGAGTCTGGTCATAACCCACATCAACTCCAGTTTCCCAGTCTGCCTCAATTCGATACAATTTGCCGACCGATATAACGGATCCATAGTGGATGCCATATCCCTAGTCCTGCATTCATCCTTGGAACAACTAGGCAATAGGGACACCTAAGTCAGACTCCTGCTTATTGACTACAGCTCCGCCTTCAACACCATTATTGCCTCCAGATTGATCTCAAAACTCTGTGACCTTGGTCTCAGCTCCACCCTCTGCAACTGGATCCTTAGCTTTCTGATTCACAGACCACAATCAGTGAAGCTAGGTAACTGCACCTCCTCCACGATAACACGCAACACTGGAGCCCTCCAAGGATGCGTTCTTGCCCCCGACTATACTTCCTGTACACCCACAACAGTGTAGCCAAATTCTGAAGAATGCCATCTACAGGTTTGCTGACAACACCACCACAATAAGACGGATACCAAACAACGATGAGTCAGAATACAGGAAGGAGATAGAGGGCTTGGTGTCACCGTGCAATCATAACAATCTCTCTCAATGTCAGCAAAACA
The DNA here is from genome assembly GCF_004010195.1 of Chiloscyllium plagiosum. Classification (NCBI taxonomy): domain Eukaryota; kingdom Metazoa; phylum Chordata; class Chondrichthyes; order Orectolobiformes; family Hemiscylliidae; genus Chiloscyllium; species Chiloscyllium plagiosum. The sequence goes on from NC_057731.1 coordinate 38,747,100, forward strand.
AAAGAACTGATCATTGACTTCAAAAGAAAGGTGGAGAATATGCCCCCATCTTCATCAATGGACCATAGGTTGAGAGGGTTGAGAGAGTCAATTCCTAGGAGTGCCCTGACTTCCCATGTAAATGTGATGGTCAGGAGGCACAAAAATGCCTCTTCTTCCTCAGGTGGCTTAGAAAATTCGGCATGTCCATAAGCTCCCTCACCAACCATTACAGATACACCATAGAAAGCATATTATCTGGGTGCATAATGGTCTGGTAGCGTAACTGCTCTGCCCAGAACCATAAGAAACTACAGAAGGTTGTGTGCATAGCCCAGACCATCACGGAAGCCAAGCTTCCATCCAGTTACTCTTCTCATTGCTGCAGAAAGGCTGCAACATCATCAAAGACTAATGCTCTCCTACATCCATCAGGCAGAAGATACAGAAGCTTGAATACACACACCAGCAGGTTCAAGAACAGCTTCTTCCCTGCTGTTATTAGAGCTGAATGGACCTCGCTAACTTCAAATAATGTTGATCTTGCTTCGTGCACCTCCTGTGCAGTTGTAACCTTGTATGCCTCACTCTGTCTAAGCACCCTATGATCTGTATGTGCCTGCTTTACTATGATCTGCCTGCACTGCTCACAAACAAAGCTTTACTTAGGTACATGTGACTACAATAAATCAAATCAAATCAAATCCTAGATATTGGACACATTTGGGATTTGTGCTTGAACAGATCTATTGGCTGTCCCTGGATTTGTCTCCTTTACCCTAGGGGTGTGAATGAGGCCTTCCTGGAGCTGCAACCTCTTTTTCAGGGCTCCCCTCAGATAGGAAGCAACCTGACACTTATTCTGACTTCTGGGTGAGAACCTACCAGTGACGTCACATGCAAACTGCAGCATTCCAATTCCAAAATACATGAGGAAATGTATGAGGAGATCTTCAGGCTTTTCATCCACACTAGAGGGCAACACTGATCCCTTGCCTCATTGATTCAAAGGAATCTGTCAGAATCCATGTCCTGCTGTGCAGCTCCAGTTTAACATATCTTTGGTAAGCCACAAATGTTAGCTTTCATGGAAAGTATTCTGGAATTTGTCTAACTCACTTATTGTTCAGAAAATGATTAATCAAAATAGTGAGTGGGAGCACATTGCTCATGTGTCTTAATTAAATTGTTACTTAGATCAGTTATATTTGAAGTACCATGAAAATATACCAAATTTACCATCCAAATTACTAAATTTAGGTGTGTGCTGATTTTGAATTCTCAAATTATTTACTTTTGTAGCCCAGGAACTATTGCAAAGTTTTCCCTAACCTCTCCAGATGAGTTTTAAAATAGAACCAGAAAGTCCATCATAAATTGTCCAGATCTAAGGACCAGCTGGTGTCATATGTCACCTGGGATTTGTCGGCACAAATCCTAGGGCCTTAACTTCACTCGAGTCTCCAGAATTCAAACCAAATCTTATCAATCCCCAAGCACATCACTAGATGGAGCACAATTTATGAGGCAACTGTGAAAATGAATTTTGAAATGAGTTGTCTCGGAGTATGATTTCCAGTGGGTGAATCATGATGTAAGCATTGCCATCAATCTCAGGCACAATCAGACTCCTATGCACCTCATTCCATTGACTAAGGAGGAAGCAGTGGAAGTAGAGGGTCAGGGATGGGAGGCAGAGTAAAGGGAGCTGGGGTAAAACTAAGGCAAAAATTTAGCGGGCAGAAGGTGAAATAATTGCAATTTTTAAAAATTCATTTGTGGCATGTGGGTAGCTGGCCAACATTTATTGGCCATCTCTAGGTGCCCTTAAGAAGGTGACGGTGAGCTGCCTTCTTGAACTGGTGCAGTCCATGTGTTGGTAGACCCACAAAACTGTTAAAGAGTGACTCTTACTATTTTCAATTCTATGCTTTCTTTTATTTAATAACACACGTGTAGGCTGACTCTTATCTGTTTTTGGCTCCGTGTGAGTGGTGTTGAGTTATATGGAGAAGTTGCTCTGTGCCCAGACAAATGTTGGCAATCTGCTGTATCCCCACATTGGCAATATCATGGCACAGCAACCACAAAGCCACAGTACCCATGACACATAGCTGGCATGTCTGGCACTCCCTCACACATACAACCCCAATCTCTCAGCCCAGTTACCGGTGACGCAGACAGTTTACCTGTCATTAGCTATATCATGCTATATCATGTCTGAATGCCTGATACTCTTTCTCCAGTGCCCAGAAATCACCTGAATCTTGACAGTGTCCAGTCAGGTAGCATCACTTCCAAGCAAGCAATCGGACAAATCCAAATTGCCAGCAAAAGGTGGGGGGGGTGGGGAGGGGGCTTTTGCCCGAAATGTCGATTCTCCTGCTCCTCGGATGCTGCCTGACCTGCTGTGCTTTTCCAGCACCGTACTCCCATACTGACAAGCAGACTGGCTGTCTATGCAAAAGAACACATCAATATGCCGGTACTGGTACCCTCGTGTCATTTCATCTGTGACTGTGCGGGGGAGTCTCATCTCGATTATATAGCACTTCATCCCCAATCATTGAAGAACAAACCTCACCCTTTCATTTTAATAAGTTCAGCAACCAAAGCTACTTACAAATTGTCTGAACTTTACAGTAACAATGAAGGAAAACTGCTAGTATTCACTATTCTTCTAAAATGGACAACAACTTCTGTAGGTGACTAATGTGTAGAGTAGCAGAGAATCCAGCAGTTGATGTCCATGATTCTATACCACCCTGTTTAAAGTTCTACACACCACAATCTATTAGAAAGCACTGAACTGACAAAAATCTGCCCTTCTATGCTACTAGTTTCATTTTAACAATGCTTGGAGAAGGTTACACTTTATTGAATATCATTAAAGTAGATTCTGTATGGCATACTAACTGCAGAATCACATCTGAGCCACATTAGAAAAACTAATTTTCCATTTGAGGAACTTAATATTTTCCATTATGGCTAAAAATGTGCAGTTTTTTCAAATTAATTGCATTTTTAAAAAAGTTTATGCTTTTTTGGTTTCTGTCTAACCTTGTCCATTTATTTTAATCATGAAAAAATTGATTAAAAGTGAATGTTTCAATGGATTTTATTTTTTGTTATTGAGTCATTTTTCAAATTTAACTCACTATCTATGAGAATGCTTTGATGTTTACCTTTGTTGTGCTGAGTTTAATCTTTTGAGTCACGGCTACAATTATTATAGATTTTATTCTAGCATGTATGTTGGTTTCTATGGCAACTCAACCTTCAGTTTTCCTTTATCTCCATGGTCTGTCTGGTAATGGGTAACTGTTACAGCTTACATTCTTAGCTAGGTTTTCCCAGGAGCAGAAACGTAGCCTGTCACTCAAGACTGAGATTTTTATGCAGTAAAGGAATCAGAAATACAGGGGAAAGGCAGTGGAGTGGGGTTGAGGGTTATCAGATCACATATGATCTCAGTGAATGGCTTAATTCAGATCCTACATCTTACGGTCTTATTCCTACAGTTTTGGCTACATTTCCCATCATGCTTCAAGAAAGTGCTCAAACCTCCATTTGTCTATTCTACGCTATTAGTGCACATTTAAATACTAATCTTATTCAGTTGCCTTACTTTACCTTGCTTGTCGAAACAATTTTTGCTGGAATCCTCAGGATCCCTTTGACTTGGCACCAGATTCAAACTATTGTTGTGACACAGGAAATCTTTTTCATTGTATTAATTAAATCTTTATTGATTACTTTCTTTGCTCTTTTGCTGACCATAAAACCCAGGCCTTTAAAATATTGGGAGAATTAGGAAATGGAAAAGTACCAAAAACAGCAAACTAATGCCTGAAACAAAATGCAACTGAAAATGCTAAAGTACCTGACTATAAGTTAGACTAAACCTCCCTTTATGATTAGATTAGATTCTCTACAGTGTGGAAACAGACCATTTGGCCCAACAAGTCCACACTGACCCTCTGAAGAGTAACCCTCCCCAGACCCATTTCCCTCTGATTAATGCACCTAATACTATGGGCAATTTAGCATGACCAATCCACCTGACGCAGACATGGGGAGAATGTGCAATCTCCACACAGTCACCCGAGGCTGGAATCAAACCCTAGTCCCTGGTGCTGGGGAAGCAGTGCTAACCACTGAGCCACTATACCACCTCCATGTTATGTTATGTATGAAGCAGTGCCCAAAATTGAAGAATCTTCCAAAAAAAATTAATATTAATCTATGATGTTTCAATCCTTGGTGACAAGCCCAAAGTCTTTGCAAAAATGTAGAGAACTAATATTCAGATGTTATTTTCAAGCCTTTTGGTTGACTTGTGCTTCCAGTTATGATCATTGCATCTGTTCTGAAGAAGAGTCGTTGGACTCAAAATGTTCATTCTGTACCTCTCTCCACAGATGCTGCCAGACCTGCTGAGTTTCTCCAATATTTTCTGTTTTTATTTCAGATTTCTAGCATCTGCAGTGTTATAATTTTATTTTAGAGATCATTGCATGTTTTCTCTGCACTCGTTATTTAAATGGAAAAAATTCAAGCATGCATACAGAAATGTATAACTGTTTTTTAAGAAGTGATTGTTTGCAGCTTTATGCGGCTCTTTGTCAGTGATTATTTAAAGATTTTTGACCAGTACTTGCCTAAATTTTCTAAAATGTGCCAAACATTTTGAATCATTGAATCAAACTTTTTCACTTGAAGTATTGAATTCCAACCAATGATCATCACAATATGACAGGAGGCAAGACATACTCTAAGCTTCTGGTTCAAAGTTTAAAGTGACAATACGCCAGGACCATCAGACCTACTGCACAATTGACATTCTTGAGTCACAATAAGATGAACTGAGAGTGATAGCACCTGGACCTTGAGGTCGCATTTGACCAAGTGTGGTATCAAAGATTGCTGAGCAAAATTACAGCCAATAGATATCTGAATGGCTAGTCTTGAGTTGCTGTATCTGTATGAATGCTGTCCCATTTAACACAGTGATATGAGTCACACAATGAGAGGTGATAGATTTAAGACAGATGTCAGAGGCAGGTTTTTTACTCAGAAAGTGGTAAGGGTGTGGAATGCCTTGCCTGCCTGTTTTAAAAAATTCTCAAGGTCAGGTTCGTAGGAGATATGAGTCACACAATGAGAGGTGATAGATTTAAGACAGATGTCAGAGGCACGTTTTTTACTCAGAAAGTGGTAAGGGTGTGGAATACCCTGCCTGCCAATGTAGTTAAGTCAGCCACATTAGGGAGGTTTAAACAATCCTTGAGTAAGCACGTGGATGATGATGGGATGATGTAAGGGGATGGGCTTAGATTAGTTCACAGGTTGGCGCAACATCGAGGGCCAAAAGGCCTCTTCTGCACAGTATTGTTCTATGTACTATGTTCTAACACAACAGAGGATATTCTCAATGTGAAGATGGCACTTTGTCTTCACGAGGACTCTCATAACACTTGTATGTATACTGTAATGGGCAAATGCACCTGCAGCAGACAGATTGCTGAGGATGAGGTCAAATATCTTTTTCCCTCTTGCTGGTTACCTCACCATCTGCCATCCACCCTGTCCAGCAGTGATGTTGTTTCAGACTCAACTAGCTCAGTCAGTCATAGTCCTGCCGAGCCAATCTTGGACATTGAAGTTCCTCCAGCAAAAGTACATTTAGTACCTTTGCCACCTCTCAGTTCTTGCTCTGAATGTTTTTCATGAGCTAAGTAGGATGGTTGTAGTATGTAGTAATCAGCAGGGGATTTCCTTGTCCAGATTTGCCCTGGTGCCACGAGATTTCAGGAGTCAATGTTGAGGAATACCAGAGCAACTCCCTGCTGACTGTATACAACTGTACAACCAGTTCTGCTGCGCCTGCATATCCAGGGATGGTGATGGTGGTGTTTAGAACATTGTCTGTTAGGTATGATTCGATGAGTATCAGTATGTCAGGCTGTCGCTAGACTAGTCTGTGAGACAGCTCTCCCAATTTTTGCACGAGCCCCCAGATGTTAATAAGGAGGAATTTCAGGGTCAACACAGTTGTATTTGCTGGTTGTTTCTGGTGCCTTTGTTGAGGTCAGGTGCTCTGTCCAGTTTCATTCCTGTTGTTTCCTTTCTAGCTTGCATAATGTTGACCACTTTGCTGTGGGAACATTCGTCACTCCCTGGGCTGATAAATAACCAGCCCCCTGACTGACATCTGTGCCCCCTGACTGACTGACATACTGTGACTCCCAGGACTGATTGCATAGCATTTCAGGATTGGCTATGGCCCACCTGCAAATTGCACAGACTTGGAATCCTGACCCTGAGCTCCCCAAATAGTCAACTGACTGTGCCAAAGCCTCTGGACTGAGATCAGGTGCTGCTCTTAACTAACATTGGCAGGACAACCTGACTGACAATGGGCCCCCTCAACATGACCATGGACTTAGACATTGAGATATAGCCAATCGGCTGAAGCACATGCAATGTGTTTACAATGTTTGCTGTTGGTACATGGCGCAGATCGAATATTGATTTAGCAGGGTGCCATAAGCAATGTGCCCACCATTTGATCACTGGTGACATCCAGGAGAAGCTTGTGCCTGCATACCTAGCAACAACATGACAATGTAAATGTCAATGGGGCAGTGCTAAAGTGGGTAACTGTGATTTAAGTGTGTTGCAGAGGTGCCATGATAATGTAGAAAGTCTGGTGCCAACCTCCATGGACAAAGAATGCAGGTGGTCACTGCCATGGAGTGCACCCTGTGAGCTGTTGGCAATTGCAGTCTGAGATGGAGGCCCAGAGGGACAGCAGTCCAGCTGGAGTTGCCAGCTACCCTATCTGACTTTGTCAGAAACTTTTGCCATCTAATTTCTCTCCGCCACCTGGGAGAATAGCAGCCTGCTTATACACGAAGTGAGCTGAGATAATAATAACATGTCAATACAGGCTAATAGCCTTTTGAATGCTCATGAACAAGATTCCCAGCTCATGTCAAACCCTTGACAAAATCAGATTTTCTTTTTTCAACATTGAGAATCTCATTTTTCAGACTGTGTTGGGGGTGGGGCCTCTGATTTACAAACATCCAACTTATGAATGCTCATACCTACAAATGTGATCCTATATAGCAGTGTAATTTTAAAGATTGACATACGAACATTTCCGAAACTTAAAAATGGCTAATTTACATTGTCCTGATTTGTGTTCCAACTTGTGCACAAATTGACTTACGAATAGACTTGAGAACCTGGGGACTGCCAGTCTTGCAATATTTTAACAAATAACTGGTTATTGCCCACACTATTCAGGGTCTGGGAAAGAAAATTGAACCCATAAATTTCAAACCGATGCAAAATGAACATCAGATTCAATGGCTATTCTCCAGCATTGAATACGTCTTTTGACTTTCCTTTAGTTTCTTCAAATAAAATAACTGGAAGTTGTTTGAATCCCATTTTATTTTCTTGCACTAAAACAGTGCCCCGAATGATGTTGCTAGAATCAACAGCCAGTTTGAATGGCTTCTCATTATTCTTTGCTGCTAAATTGTCATAGTTGTCAGCACAGCTTTCAAGTTGTCAAAGACACTCTGACATTCTTGCACTCATTCAAATCATAAAACCCCAATATTGTCAGAGTAACCACAAATGTGGAAAGGCTTAGTCAAACTAAAGTCCCCAATTTACCTGAGTGAACAATTCCAGTTATGTTAAAAGTCTCACTGTGTTTCTGTACTTAACGAGAAAATGTTTATTGTGAACAAATTATCATTAGTCAATGACAATGGAGAAATATGAATTTCTAATTAAATGGGCAGCACGGTGGCACAGTGGTTAGCACTGCTGCCTCACAGCGCCAGAGACCTGGGTTCAATTCCTGCCTCAGGCAACTGACTGTGTGGAGTTTGCATGTTCTCCCCGTGTCTGCGTGGGTTTCCTCCAGGTGCTCCGGTTTCCTCCCACAGTCCAAAAATGTGCAGGTCAGGTGAATTGGCCATGCTAAATTGCCCGTAGTGTTAGGTAAGGGGTAAATGTAGGGGTATGGGTGGGTTGCGCTTCGGCGGGTCAGTGTGGACTTGTTGGGCCGAAGGGCCTGTTTCCACACTGTAAGTAATCTAATCTAAACTGATAACTCTATAACTTAAACTCTCGCCCTCCATTACCTCCTTCACAAACAAACAGACACACAAAGGCAGACAAGACATGAACATTAAGGGTGGAAAATGAAGGGGGAAAACACAGTTTGATAGCATCAATCTGAACCGGATAATTTGATGAATCATTAATTTTCTCTCCCTTTCAGTTTTTTGATGTTGACACAAGGTTGTTTGTGCACAAATGTGTAGTTTTTCATTCCCTAGTTGAGAATTCGCTCTTTCAGAGTTCCTGAAGGTGATTTTTAATTTTCCAACACAGGGGAGATTTTCTGATCCCTCCACACTGGAGAGAAAGACAGAGATTTTTGGTACTTTCTCTTTGAAGGTTGTAAGTTTCCCTGCTACAATGGCCCCACATAAGTCATGGTCAGGAGCTGATTGAAATTTTGTTGTCAAGCAATTTCCCCATATTCAGGATTTACTGCGTAACGCCTGTTTTTCCTGTCTCAGGGAAAGGGGATATTGCATACAACTCATATGTGCTCCAGATAGCATTATTTTTAAAACCACAGTCTTTTCTTTGCACAGCTATAGAGGCATAGAGTCATAGAGATGTACAGCACAGAAACAACCCTTCGGTCCTACTTGTCCATACCGACCAGGTATCCTAAACTAATCTAGTCCCATTTGACAGCACTTGGCCCATATCCCTCTAAACCCTTCCTATTCATATACCCATCCAGATGCCTTTTAAATGCTGTAATTGTACCATCCTCCAGCACTTCTTCTGGCAGCTCATTCCATACACACAACACCCTCTGCATAAAAGAAGTTGCCCCTTAAGTCTCTTTTGAAGTTTTCCACCCTCACCTTAAACCTATGCCCTCTAGTTCTGGACTCCCCCAACACAGGGAAAAGACCTTGCCCATTTACCTTAGCCATGCCCCTCATGATTTTATAAACCTCTATAAGATCACCCCTTAGCCTTTGAAGCTCCAGGGAAAACACATCCAGCTTATTCAGCCTCTCCCTATAGCTCAAACCCACCAATCCTGACAACATCCTTGTAAATCTTTTCTGAACCCTTTCAAGTTTCACAAAATCCTTCCGACAGAAGGGAGACCAGAATTGCACAATATTCCAAAAGTGGCCTAACCAATGTCCTGTACAGCTGCAACATGACCTCCCAACTCCAATACTCAATGCTCTGACCAATAAAGGAAAGCATACCAAATGCCTTCTTCACTATCCTATCTACTTGTGACTACTTTCAAGGAACTATGAACCTACACTCCAAGGCCTCTTTGTTCAGCAACACTCCTCAGGACCTTACCATTAAGTGTATAAGTCCTGTTAAGATGTTTCTTTCCAACAAGGAGCACCTCACATTTATCTAAATTAAATTCCATCTGCCATTTCTCGGCCCACTGGCCCCTTTGATTAAGATCCCGTTGTATTCTGAGGTAACCTTCTTTGCTGTCCACTACACCTCGAATTTTGGTATCATCTGCGAACTTACTAACTATACCTACTATGTTCACATCCAAATCACTTATATAAATGATGAAAAGCAATGGACACAGCATCAATCCTTGTGGCACACCACTAGTCACAGGCCTCCAGTTTGAAAAACAACCCTCCACCACCACCCTCTGTCTTCTACCTTCGAGTCAGTTCTGTATCCAAATGGCTAGTTCGCCCTGTATTCCATGAGATCTAACAGCACAGCAGGTCAGGCAGCATCCAGGGAACAGGAGATTCGACGTTTCGGGCACAGGCCCTTCTTCAGGAATGGGCCCTTTCCTGAAGAAGGGCCTGTGCCCGAAACGTCGAATCTCCTGTTCCCTGGATGCTGCCTGACCTGCTGTGCTGTTCCAGCAATAAAGTTTCAACTTTGATCTCCAGCATCTGCAGACCTCACTTTCTCCTTCCATGAGATCTAGCCTTGCTAACCAGTCTACCATGAGGAACCTTGACAAACACCTTGCTGAAATCTATATAGATCACTTTCGCTGCTCTGTCCTCATCAATCCTCTTTGTTACTTCTTCAAAGAACTCAACCAAGTTGGTGAGATATGACTTCCCATGCACATAGCCATTCTGACTATCCCTAATCAGTCTTTCCCTTTCCAGATACATCTAAATCCTATCCCTCAGGATTCCCTCCAAACTCTTGCCCATCACCAATGTCAGGATCACTGGTCTAGAGTTCCCTGGCTTTTCCTTACCACCTTTCTTAAATAGTGGCACCACATTAGCCAACCTCCAGTCTTCCGGCACCTCACCTGTGACTATCAATGATACAAGTAATCTCAGCAAGAGGCCCAGCAACCACTTCCCCAACTTCCCATTTGTTTAGGTTAAAACAATATTTTTCTTCCAAAAAAAACAAAATGCAAAGAAGTGACCTTTGCATGAAATTTTGCAGTTTGTCTGAAGCATGGAAAAATATAAAATAACCCTTTTGCTTCTCTGGACACTTCTTGACCTTGTCCCACACTATAGCCCAAATCAGCTCACGTTTACTTTGACAATTTCATTTTTAGCAAATTTATAACTAATTTGGCTCTTAAACTGAGCTGTTTAAACATTACAATCAGTGCAAATATTGTTCCCAGCTTTGGCTGAAAATATCCAATTCATTGATGTAAACTATACAGTAATATCATCCCTCAGTGATTTTACTGATAATTATCGAAACATTGCTACTGCATCTTTCTTTCCAACTTACATGACTTTGCCTCAATAATATCCATCTGGTGTTAGAGGAGCTTCTATTTCTCTAGCTTTATCAGTCAATGGAACTTTCTGATATCCTGTCAGGAAGTTAGCTTTGATGATGAATTATGGGATTCCAATTAATTCAATGCAGTCCTTCAATCTTGGAATATAATAAGAGTCTACTTCTGTTATTGTATTGACTTTATGATACTCAATACAGTACCTTTAGATTCCATCTGGCTTTAGCACCATCATGATATGTGAGCTCTAGCTACTATGACTAGGTTTACTTATGTCATTATCTATCATGAATTTAATACCTTCCCTAATTTGAGATAACTTCTCTGGATTTATCTACTGTAGTTTTCATTATATGTTCAGAGCTCTTCATTTTATTTTGGCTAAATCACATACTTTGGTTAGTTTCTCTCTGAAACTCGAAACAGAGGTTAGAAGAATGGTGACTTAGCCTTGGTTTATCATTTTTAAAAAATGAACTTAAGTGGTCCTCTAAACTCATATTGATTTATTAGTTTAAAAAAGACAGATGCCTGTAGACTTATTAGAAGCATCGCTAATAGCAAACAAAAAAGGCAGTTTCTTTATCCCAATCATTAGCACATCCATGACAATAAGACCTTTATGGTCTTCAGGGTTTGATGCTATCGTTCCAATGCACCTTGATTTTGTGGGTGAAAAGAAACAAATATAATTTGCTTGTTCCCAAACTGGTTATCTTTTATTTGAATATTTATGGCAAAAAGTTTGAATCTTGATCTGATTGTATTTTTGTGGGAAATTTATATCTTTTCCACTATCATTTCTGGAGTAAACTTTCATAGAAGTACTGTTTCTGCAAATTTTGTTGAAACATTCATAATTGTTTAAATATAACAATTCCCATTCCTGTTTTTAGGTAGGGGTCCCATGCAATTTATTAAGACCCTGCAAAATAGTTATTTGAAAGCTGCTATCAGAATTAAAGATATTAGTTTAATTGAAGTGGGGTATCCCCACTTTCTGATGTATATGATATGTCTGGCAAAATTTGACCACCTCTTTATATAATCTTGATTCATAAATTTTTTTAAAAAGATTTTAGCTTGTGTTTTCCTAATACCCTAAGTGACCTTCCATTGATCCTTTGTGAGCCACTCATAAATCTTCATTTCAAAACTCAGATGGAAGAATCACCTAATGGACAACTGCCCATTCCTCATCACCTGGTATTAGAGGAGGTCTCCATTAGTATTTTGTCTTTCAAGTAATGATATGCAGATAGTATTTCTATTTAAATTTATGATTAGGCTTTTGATATAGTTCTTCCAGTTGCATTTTTACAATTTTTAAAAATGGAATTAAAAGTCATATGGAAGAATGTGGATTGATTTGGAATAGTCATCATAGATATGGTAAGGGAAAATCTTAACTAATTTGCTAAGATTTTTAAAGATATAACAGTGAGGGTTAATGGTAGGAAGGCTGTGTATGTGGCGTACATGGACTTCCAAAAGGCATTCCATTCAAAGACTCATAACAGATTTGTGAGGAAATTATGGGTCATGAAATAAAAAGGACAGTAGCAATATGGAGTCAAAATCAGTTGAAGGATATGAAGCAGCAAGTGAATGGGTATTTTTCAGGCTGGAAGAAGATTTGTAGCAGAATTCTCCAGGGATCGGTATTGGGATCCTTGTATTTCCTGATATATGTAATATATATGAATGATCTAGATCTTGGTGTAAAAAAGACAGTTTCAAAGCTTACTGATGACCCAAAACTTGGGAGAATTGTAAACTGTGAGGATAACTGTGCAGAAATTCAAAAGCATATTGACACACTGATGGTGTGAGCAGATAGGTGACAGATGATGGCCACTGCAGAGAAGTGTGAGGTGATACATTTTGGCACAACGAATATTGACAGACAGCATGCAATAAAAAATATATTATTCTAAAGTGTATGCATGTGCAGAAAGACCTGGGACATATGTACCATTAAAGGTGGCAGGGCAGATAGATAAAGCTATTAATAAAGCGTACGGTATTCTAGACTTCATAGGTAGTGGCATAGAGTATAAAAGCAGCAAAGCTATAATGTGTATGTTTTAGATGTGTATCCTATGGCACTAATTAGACTTTAGATGGGGTATTTATTCCACTCTCTGGGAAGGATACAGATGTAGAATACATTAATGAAATCAATTCCAGGAAAGAGAAACTTCAGGTATGAGGAAAGATTGGATAGGTTGGTGTGTTGCTTTGGAGAGGGAAAGGTTAAGAAGGGATCTGATAGAAACTTTCAAAATTATGAGCCATCTAGACACTGCGGATTGAGAGGAACTGTTCTCACTCATAAACTGATTGAGAACCAAAGGGTACAGCTTTAAAGTGTTTTGCAAAAGAGAGTGATGCAAGGTGCGAAAGAATGTTTTCATGTAGCAAGCAATTAGGGTCTGAAATGCATGCCTAATGTGTGATAAATGCAGATTAAATTGAGACACTCAAGAAGGAATTGGATGGTCATATAAACAGGAACGATGTGCAGGATTACGGGGAGACATCAGGAATTTGGCTCTAAGCTAAAATATTCAGAGAACCAGTGCTGGCCCCATTCATGATGGACTGAATGACTGTGATTCAGTAAAACATTTTCATTTCTCTTTCTCTCTTTAAGTTAATTTTTTTTTAAAATATCTAATGGCATCTTAATTAGCTGTGGCTTCTTAAATTTAGGTTTCCCCACTTCCAGCTCTAAATGCTGGATAATTATTTTATGTATCTGCTCCATACAAGATCCTGCTTTCACTTCTACCTACAAATTATCTGCTAACTCTCTCAGTTTACCTTTAGTACTCTCACAGAATTATTAACAACATTCAAAGCCATTTCTCAAATCCAACGCATACAATAATCTTGTGTTATGTCCTGCACCTTCACAACCCACCGTGTTTAAAGAAATGCAGATTTCTCTCAAACTCAAGATCTCCCACAATTAAAACCAAACCAAGCTATTTAAATATAGAACAGAATAGAAAGAGTTTAAAATATACAGCAAACTAAAGTTTCATCTATTCCCCAACAGGATTACTTTACAGCATTTCAAATCCATAGAAATTATCCTTAGAAATTAAATTGCTAGATTTGACTTAACTGCTTCTCCCCACTTCTGTCCTTTAAACTGTGAAGTTTTCCTACATGAAGACCCATGAAATTAGAAGTTTAGACTTTCTCAGTCTTCTAAGAATCTGCTGATTTCTCACCAACCACTCCTGGTCTGTAACTTTCACAAGTTAAACTTTTACACAATGGGTAACGGAGGTTTCCTAGTACTTATGTTCCCTTTCTGGGAGTGAAACTTTATTTGCTTCTGACCCTACAAGCTTTGACAATATAGGTGTTTGAAGCCAAAAAAAAAATTAAATGTCCTAAAACAAAAGCAAGCTACTACCTTCAATCTTTACACTTCCTGTTATGAATCCCACAGTAGCAACAATCTTCCATTAACATTCGAGGGGACTGGTAGCCAGTTAGGACTCTCTAACCTTGTATTTATTTAAATCCTTCAAATATATAATCAATACTTACATGCCACTATCTTAAGATCTGAACTCTAAAAGTTATATTAAATGTCACACACATTTAATCACACTTTGAAATAGTTACTTTTCCTATTAAGTCTGATAGGTTTCTTTGTCGTGGCATGCAACAGCAGGATGTTGGATTGGTTTGCTGCTTTGGGAAGGGCTCCCATTTGACTCACATATGTGGCCCCAGGATAAAATAAAGGAATAACTGTCCTAAAGAGGAGTGTGGAGAGGTAGATATGGAGAGCTTAAGAAGATTTAATATCTCATTTGAGATTTCACTTTCGCATTTACCTAAGTAGTAAACTGAACACTTTCGAGGGTTACTTCTAGTCTTCCCAGAGCAGAGATTTTTAAAAATGTGTTCAATTAAAGAACAAAGTGTTTCCCTCAAAAAAATTCAGTGCAATCAATATGTAAAACTTACAAAACATCTGTTATAAATCTATCGGTTTCTAACATCTCTGCGACATATCATGAAGCAGCAATTCATTGTCTCTAAACAAAGTGTTAATGATAAATGAAATCAAAAATATTGCTGTTTTAAAACTGAATGCATGCTACTGTCAATGCTAGCAGTTAATAGAAGGCATTTTAATGTTTAACCTGGGGAATTGATTATAGTTGTATGAGATGTACTAACATTCCCATCGTGTTGTTATAGAAAGGCATTTCTGCTCTTTTCAAAACCACAATAGCACTGCTCTTTGTACATAACCTCTCAAAGCAGTGGTATTAGTTTTCATAATGCTTCTCTACTGATGCAATTCACTTTTGACAGCATAAATGTTTACACTAAATGGCATGATTTCATTTCTAAGTTGCATTGGCTAACAGCTGGATTCAACCCAACGTGCTATTCATTTCCCATGTAATAGACTGGCCTCGAGCACTTTTTTATTATTATTTCTGAAGTGTCAGATGCATAATGGGGGAAGTGATTGTGGTACATTGTTTTGGTGCATTTTATTCCCATTCACACCCTACCATCACAATCTTCCAAATAGCCACTAAAAAGATGCTATTCTGGGTTTATTATGCCAGCAATATAACTCATGTTGCTGTGTCTGTGACAACTGTTATTGTCCTTTCTTTTTGTCATAGATTTGCCATTTTATAAAGGTTATATATTGTGTTATATAAAGACTTTTGTCTCTGAAGATCAATGTTGAATGTTGCAACCAAAGTAATTTTCTTAATGAAAATTGCTTGCTTTACGCATACTGTCACTTATCAGCTGATGTCACATTTTGATAATTGAATATTGAATGGCTGATTCCAGTGTTGGAAAGCAAATGAAGATTATGATAATTTGTCTTGCTGGAAGTAGTGCAATATTTTCACAAAATCTTTTGCTTGTTAATTAAAATCTGAAACTGAATATTTGAAGCATAATACAATGTTATTCCATTAATATAAACTCCTTTGTTGTCGAGGTTATAATTATTATGCAATGCGATAATTTGTCTTGTTGGAAGTAATGTAATATTTTTGCAAAATCTTTCACACATGGATTCAAATTTGAAATTGAATATTCAATCAAAATACAGTATTTTTCTATTAATATAAGCTCCTTTGTTGTCTAGGTTATAATTATTATGTAATATCTTAAAGTCAGCACAATAGCTCAACGGATAGAGCATTGACTGTGTGAACCAAGAGAGATGAGCTTGACCCTTGATTGGGTCCACCACGACCAGTTGACAGCAACACTTAGTAAATTGTGCATTCAAGTCCCACTCTAGAATTTGGCAATAAAATTAAAGCTGTCTCCTTCTAATAGTGCTCAATGAGTGCTGTGGAAGATTGTCATCTTTTGTTGAGATTTTGTACCAAAGCCCTATAGGTCCTCTAAGTGTATGCAAAATATTCCATGGCATAATACCAAACAAGACTGAGGAGTTACCCCCTGGTGTCCTGGTGAACAGTTTTCCTTCAATCAGTAGCAGAAAAATAGATCATTATCACAATGGTCCTTTTGGGAGCTTGCTGTGCACATATTGGCAACTGTTTCCTACATTATTACATGTCATGTGGTCATGAAAAATGCTATATAAATGTCAGCCTTTCTTCAACTCAGCAAGTGAGGAACTGTAAAGTGAATACATTTTTACAACGTGAGAGGTGGTGTTTAGATATTTATGAAATAAAAGGTTTGAGATAGGCATGAGCTACAGTTTTGAGATTTACGCTAAACTACTGCAATGTTTCATTGTTCAAATGACTTTTTAGAATTATACTAAGGCATGGGAATTTAAACTTGAATTATGAAGCAAATTGTATTTTTAAAGGAAGTAACTGGTTTCGAGTTCATGAAGGAACATGCACAACTAACTGGCTAATTTAAGTCAATTCTTATTCGACAAAACTGACAGTGTATTGCTATAAACTCCTGTTGTTTTTAGTCTTTTACTGCAGGAGGTAATTCAAAGTCGGACAACAGTAATTAAATGAGGGAGCTACCTAAATCTAAGCTTGGAAACCAATGACAAATAAGGTTTAGAACCTTCTGGTGCCCAATTTTCTGCTTTCTTTCTGCTTACTGTGATGCTTTAGTGTCAGCTTTCGTAAAAGCTTTGTCTTTGAATAAGAGGTTGTAAGTTCAAGCCACTATTTTATCATATGAGCAGTGTTGATACTCTTGAGATTTGTTGGATTTGTTCCCTTCATTAAGTTGCACATGCAACCGGTAAGTAAAGAGTAGAAGCAGAAACTGCCAGTGGTTGGGTCAGATGAGCAACAAAGTGGCAAATGGAACTTGATCCCAAGAAATGAGAGGCATTTGGAGAGGCAAATGAAGCATTATTCCTCATAGCACTTATTGTGGAAAATGCTGCACAAAACACTGCCCCCCACAGGTTAAATGCTGTCATGGAAGATGTTCAAGCATTTCAAGGAAATTTAGCAATCTCTGCATGTACTGAAGCATTAATAGTTCCAGGTGAAGGAAGGATCAAAAAAAGCCATGTGAGGATTCCTGTCAAACTGGTGGGACACCACTACCCATCATGCAGATGTCATATCCTGATAGCTGGTTTTAGAGCTACATAACCATAAGACATTAAGACATAGGAATGGAAGTAAGGCCATTTGGCCCATCAATACCATTCTGCCATTTAATCATGGCTGATGGGCATTTCAATTCCACTTACCCACATTCCCCCCATAGCCTTTGATTCCTTCAAGATCAAGAATTTATCGATCTCTGCCTTGAAGACATTTGACATCCCAGCTTCCACTGCGCTACGTGTAAGTGAATTCCACAGGCCCACCACTCTTTGGCTGAAAAAATGTCTCCTCATTTCCATTCTAAATTGACCACCTCTAATTCTAAGGCTGTGCCCACAGGTCCTAGTCTCCCCGCCTAACGGAAACAAATTCCCAGCATCCACCCTTTTTAAGCCCGTGCATTATCTTGTAAGTTTCTATTAGATTTCCTCTCAACCTTTTAAATTCTAATGAGTACAATCCCAGGATCCTCAGTCATTCATCGTATGTTGGGCCTACCATTCCAGGGATCATCCGAGTGAATCTCCGCTGGACACAATCCAGTGCCAGTATGTCCTTCCTGAGGTGTGGGGCCCAAAATTGGACATAGTATTCTAAATGGGGACTAACGAGAATTTTATGAAGTCTCAGAAGCACATCACTGCTTTTATATTCCAACCCTCTTGAGATAAATCTTCGAGGAGAAAGTGAGGGCTGCAGATGCTGGAGATCAGAGCTGAAAATGTGTTGCTGGAAAAGCGCAGCAGGTCAGGCAGCATCCAAGGAACAGGAGAATCGACGTTTCGGGCATAAGCCCTTCCCCGAAACGTCGATTCTTCTGTTCCTTGGATGCTGCCTGACCTGCTGCGCTTTTCCAGCAACACATTTTCAGCTCTTGAGATAAATGACAACATTACATTTGCTTTCTTAACCATGGACTCAACCTGCAAGCCAACCTTTAGAGAATCCTGGACCATCACTCCCAGATCCCTTTGTACTTCGGCTTTATGAATTTTCTCACTGTTTAGAAAATAGACCATGTCTGTATTCTTTTTTCCAAAGTGCAAGACCTCACATTTTCTCACATTAAATATCATCAGCCATTTCCTGGACCACTCTCCCAAACTGTCTAAGTCTTTCTGCAGCCTCCCCACCTCCTCAGTACTACCTGCCTGTCCGCCTAACTTCGTATCATTGGCGAACTTCACCAGAATGCCCCCAGTCCCTTCATCCAGATCATTAATATATAAAGTGAACAGCTGGGGCCCCAACACTGAACCCTGCAGGGCCCCACTTGTCACCAGCTGCTATTCTGAAAAAGAACCTTTTATCACAACTCTCTGCCTCTGTCAGACAGTCACTCCTCAATCCATGCCAGTAGCTCACTTCAAACACCATGGGCCCTCTTTTTACTCAGCAGCTTCCCGTAAGGCACCATATCAAAGGCCTTTTGGAAATCTAGGTAGATAACATCCACTGGGTTTCTCTGGTCCAACCTACTTGTTACCTCTTCAAAGAATCCTAACAGGTTTGTCAGGCACAACCTCCCCTTACTAAATCCATGCTGACTTGTTCTAATCCGAACCTGCACTTCCACAAATTTAGAAATCTCATCCTTAACGATGGATTCTAGAATTTTACCTGTAACCCAGGTTAGGCTAATCAGCCTATAATTTTCCATCTTTTGTCTTGATCCTTTCTTGAATAAGGGCATTACAACAGTGATTTTCCAATCATCTGGGACTTTCCCTGACTCCACTGACTTTTGAAAGATCACACCCAAGGCCTCCGCTATTTCCTCAGTCACCTCCCTCCGAACTCTAGGATGTAGCCCATTGGGTCCAGGAGATTTATCAATTTTTAGACCTTTTAGCTTTTCTAGCACATTCTCTTTTGTAATGACTACCATACTCAACTTTGCCCCCTGACTCTCCTTAATTTTTAGGATATTACTCATGTCTTCCACTGTGAAGACTGACACAAAGTACTTATGAAGTTCTTCAGGTATTTCCTTACCTCCCATCACTAGTCTTCCTGCATCAATTTGGAGTGGCCCAATTTCTACTTTTGCCTCTCATTTGTTTCTTACGTATTAAAATAAACTTTTACTGTCATTTCTAATATTACTGGCTAACTTACCTTCATATTTGGTCCTCTCCTTCCTTATTTCTCTCTTTATTATTTTCTATTTGGTTTGGACCCTTCCCAATCTTCTGATTTCCCGTGTTCTTGGCCACTGTATAGGCTCTCTCTTTTTCTTTGATACATTTCCCAACTTCCTTTGTCAGCCATGGCTATGTAACTCCCCCCACACCCCCTTCCCTCAGATAATCTTTCTTTTCTTTGGGATAAGCCTCTGTACTGTGTCCTCAATTACATCCAGAAACTTCTGCCATTGTTGCTGTACTGTCTTCCCCACTAGGCTCTGCTTCCATCGATTTTCGACAGTTCCTCGCTCATGCTCCTGTAATTACCTTTCTTTAACTGTAACACCATTACATCTGATTTTGCCTTCTCTCTTTCAAACTGCAGACTGAACTCTACCATATTATGATCGCTACCCCCTAAATATTCCCTTACTTTAAGATCTTTTATGAAGTCTGGCTCATGACATAGCACTAAGTCCAAAATACCCTGCTCCCTTGTGGGCTCCATCACAAGCTGTTCCAAAAAGCCATCTTGTCAGCATTTCATGACTTCCTTTTCTTTGGATCCACTGACAACATTACTCACCCAGTCCATTTGCATATTGAAATCCCCCATGATCACCATGACCTTGCCTTTCTGGCATGCCCTAGCTACTTCTTGGTATATCTTGCACCCCTGGTCCTAACCACTGCTGGGACGTCTGTACATAACTCCCATTATGGTTTGTTTGCCTTTGCAGTTCCTCAACTCCACCCACACAAACTCCACATCACCTGACTCTATATCATTCAGAACCATAGATTTAATTTCATTCTTAGCTAACAAGGCAACTCCACCCCCTCTGCCCACCTCCCTGTCTTTTCGATAAGTTGTACATCCTTGGATGTTTAACTGTCAGTCCTGAACCCCCTACAACCACGTATCTGTGATGCCTACCACATCATAATCATTCATGATGATTTGTGTCATTAATTCATCCAATTTGTTATGGATACTACGAGCATTCAGGTAAAGCACCTTAATGCTAATTTTCTTACTCTCATGATTTCCCAACATCTCTAGTAATATGTTGTAAGTTATCCTTCCTTTTTGCTTTATTCCTAGTCTGCCTCGAACTTAAACCCTGCACACATGCTAACCTGCTGCTTATCTTTCTACTTGACTCCATATTCCCTGTTGCTTTCCCTTTCCCTTCCCCCGACTCACAAGTTTAAAGTCCTGGTGACCACCCTATTTAAACTTTTCTCCAGAACACTGGTTCCAGGTCGGTTCAGGTGGGGACCATCCCATCGGTACAGATCGCCCCGGTTCCAAAACTGATGCTGATGCCCCATGAAATGGAGTCCCTCTTTCCCATACCAATCTCTTAGCCACAGGTTTACTTCCCTAATTTTCTTATTCCTATGCCAATTAGCACATGGCTCGGGCAGTAACCCAGATATTATGACCCTCAAGGACCTGTTCTTCAATTTCCTTCCAAGTGTTTGATACTCCCCAACCAAGTCCTCCTTCCTCGCCTTGCCTATGTTGTTAGTATCAACATGGACCACAACATCCGGATTTTCTCCCTCCCGCTCCAATATCCTTTCAAGTCAGTTGGAGATGTCCTGCACCCTGGCACCGGGCAGGCAACACACCATGCAGGACTCCTGATTCAGCTTGCAAAGGATACTATCTGTCCCCCTAATTATAGAATCCCCTATAACAACTACTTGTCTTTTATCTCCCCCCTCCTGAATGGCCTGCTGCACCATGGGGTCATGATCAGCTGGCTCATCCTGTCCATAGCCCTTTCCCTCATCCGTACAGGGAGCAAAAATCTTACACCTGTTGGACAAGGTCAAGGGCTGAGTTTCCTCCACTCCTGAACTCAGAATCCCCCTGCCTGCCTCACTTACAGTCACACCCTGTTGTTCCTGATCACTAGCTGAACAAAGCATCCAGGTAACTCTCCCCCTCCCAGACGTGCCGCAGTGTTTGAAGCTCAGATTCCAGATCATCAATTCTGATCTGGAGTTCTTCCAGCAACCCAACACTTGCTGCAGACGTGGTCACTGCTGTTCACAATGGGATCAGCCAGCTCCCACATCATACAGCTACAGCACATCACCTGTCCAGCCATCTTTACTTATTTAATTAATTTATCCAAATTTATGAGTTAAATAATTTCTAATACTTCTCTGTGGTCTTATTCAACAAACCAACTAATAGTAAACTTTTAATCAATCACACTTAATTACACAAGAAATATCAATTGAAACGGCTTACCTTAGCAACACACGAGAGTCCTTTTCTTTTGGTTAGAGGAGGAGGGTGGGTGGGAGACACTACACATGATTCAGCCGCTGCCCAAATATATACCCAGCAGTCCTCTACGCCTGGCTGTGGCCTTCCCCTCTGCTGCTCCTTTAAAAGCCTCACTTACCCAGCAGTCCTGTGTCCATTCCTGCTCAGTGTTCGCTCCGCCAAGGTAAGTTTTTATACTTTAAAGTTACCTTCCTGTCAGGCCTCTGGTCCTCGCTGTCAATCCTCCCACTCCAACTGCCGCTGAAAAATGAAGGTTAACGTTAGCACGGTGAGCTCCATGTGATGTAAGTGCACTGTTTCACTGCTGCTTTTTATCTAATGATGGTATAGTTGTGCATAACTATTGTGACATCAGATCATCTGAAGATATAATTCGCACATTAACATGCATCATTTACTTTGCAACATAGTGAAAAACTACAAAAAAAAGTAAGTTTGATGTGTCTTTTTCATAAGCAGAGAATAGCTGCAAGATGGGCAGCAGATTTGTAGACAATCAAAAAGAACTCTGACCCCAGGTCAGTTGGCCTAGAAGCAAGTAGCTTTAAGATTTTCTCTCTCTTGACTTTGCAATATGTTTTTTTGTCATTCTTTCTTGGATGGCCCTTCTTGTTGATGTTCTGATCATGTATCTGATCTTCATCTTGATCCCCCGTTTGTCCACACCAAGGACATCCGTCACTTTGTTGACTCCACTTATGAAGGATACAGTACATCATGATGATGCAGGCCACCCTATTCTCAGATATTACTGTTCCACTGTTTCCGTGGTGGAAGTGTGTGCCTTCATTCTGTATTCCTCTGTGGATTTATTAATGTGATGAACCATGTTTGCAAGAGGTACCCCTTATCTCCCAGCAGTCATTTCCTACACATACTAAGGATCTGGGAGCATTCCAGCACATAATAAGTCATGGAACCTCCAAGGGTATCTGGGGCAGATCTCCAAAATCTGCCTCCAATGGTCACAAATTCTTTGACAAATCCTTTCCTGTTCAGAAAGACTCCAGGTTGGCCATGTGGTGTTCTCAAATAAACCTGGGCCCAATTGATCCTGACTTACACCTAAGGGAAGCCAGTGACATTGGAGGGCCTCAATGCCCTACTGGCCCAACCATCATTATCAAGGGAAAAGGACATGAAGGATTAAGTTCTGTTGAACATGGCACCATTGGCATCCCAGATGCAATAAAGACTGGAGGTTCGGGAGATGCCATAGATATCTTCAGTTGTTTTCTGAAATGAGCTACAAGCATAACAATTAAGGGTAGTTGTGACCTTAGTAGTCACCAGGATGTGGTTGACACCCAGTTCTTGTGGGTGCAAGCCTTTATCTGGCAGATGCCATAGCTTTGAGATGATGGAACAGAACATTCTCAATCATCAGCTTATAAAATGACTTTTGAAAATAACAGGAAGCAAACCTATTAATCCTGGGACTCTCTGTTTGCCTGTGCAGCCATGAAGGATTCTTTACTTGCTGAGTTTGCTGAAGGTCTTATGAGTGCTATTTCCTTCTCCATTGCTTTTGCATTAAGCTCAAGGTCAGGAGGAGCCAAGAAAGCCCATTTGTCATTTCAATTATGTGAGTAGATAATCTGTGAGGATAGTGAGAGAAAAGCAATATTATTGAAAGGACACCCAAAATGTCACATCAAGCATAATGTTAGACCCTCATAGAGTGTGCCTTGAAGGCTTCCTAAGAAATGTCATTGTTATGTCTCAAGGTGATGCTCTGACATGTGACCTTGCTCAATTACATGGTGGACAATCAAATTGTCTATGTTACATTGGGAGGAGATGTTTAGCAGTAAGCCATTGTAACTCATTGCTATAGCCTAGCTAATATACAGAGGGTATCTGTCCCTAATAAAAGTCTCAAAAACATTGTGCATGAAAAAGCTAGCAAAGACCCATAAAATGCCCGGCTCTATGTCTGAACAAATAGGCTGGCA
Source organism: Chiloscyllium plagiosum (assembly GCF_004010195.1). Taxonomy (NCBI): domain Eukaryota; kingdom Metazoa; phylum Chordata; class Chondrichthyes; order Orectolobiformes; family Hemiscylliidae; genus Chiloscyllium; species Chiloscyllium plagiosum. The sequence goes on from NC_057731.1 coordinate 38,770,886, forward strand.
TTTATATGAAATGGCTGGCTCTCACTGAATGCAAAGGAACCCAACAGACGTATGCAAGTCCAAGCCATCCCGTAACTCCAAAGTTGATGGGTGAAGTCCTGAAGGGGTGACTGAGTTGGTCTGTGAGCAATGCAATGTCATTGTTAGACTGGTGATTTGCAAGTTACATGGAGGAAGGGCTGAGGAAGATGGTCACTATTGAACATGCAAGAAACTTGTACGAAGTGTGTACTTATAAAAAGGAATTAGATCGCCAATACTTATATTTCAAATGGAAGGGATGCTGACGAGACAAGTTGGCAGGTGAGCACTCTATTTTAACCATTGAGTGTTTCAGCCATTGAGCTTCCAATAGTGGAAATAAAAATTGGAGATCTGATGTTAATAGGTTAGGCTATTAATAAGATAAAAGCCATTATAGTGAACTTCTTGATATTCAAGGAGGAGACTTTGAGGTTGCAGATTCACAGATGTAGGTTCATCCAGGTCCTTTGAAGGATTGAGTTATTTTTCAATAATTAATAATTATGAATTGATTAAGTAAGTGAAGAGTTAAGTTATATTCAGTTTGAACATATGTATACTTTGGAATTAGGTTCAGTAGTGACTTTGGTGGTCTTGCAGTTGTTTGGACCTTTCTTGTTTTATTGATTAAACTTATTGTGTTGGTAGGTTAAAAAAAAACTTCAAGGAATAATGGCCATATGGCCCAGGTTAAAAAGCAAGTTTGAGAATCAGGCCAACAAATGTGAAAATACGTTAGGATAACAGGCTTTTCCTCAAAACAGTCATCTTTTAAATTGGTCTAGTTTTTGCAACATAAGTAAGAGGTATATGGATATAAATATATATATATACATGTGTGTAAAGTTTGGAATTAGGTTCAGTAGTGACTTTGGTTGTCTTGCAGTTGTTTGGACCTTTCTAGTTTTATTGATGAAACCTAATATGCTGTACCTTCCATGTGTATTCTGTTACATTGGTTTTAATATAATGATTATTGAGGTCATAGATTTGTTTGCCAAGCTGGAATTATTTTTCAGCAAAAGTTTTGTCGCCTCACAAGGCGACATCATCAGTGTATCTTCGATAAAGTGTTGGTGGTCTGTCCCGCCTGGTATTTATGTGTCTCTGTTTTTTAATACTTCTGGTTCTGTGTCTGAGTGGTTTGTATACAGGGTCCAGTTCAACGTGTTTATTGATTGAGTTCCTGTTGGAGTGCCAGGCTTCAAGGAAGTCTCTTGCCCCATATACAAACCACTGAGACAAAGAACCGGAAATATAAAAAACAGAGACACATAAATACCAGATTGGACAGACCACCAACTGACAATACCACCTACTGACAATATCACCTTGCGAGGTGACAAAACATCTGCAGAAAAACACACCAGCTCAGAGAACAAAACTACAACCTCATCCACAACCCAAGCTACAAATCTTTTCAAAAACTCAATGATAATTTCTACAGTTTCTCCTGATTTTTACATTGATACTGCATAGAACTTAGTTAACTTGTATTAGGCACCAAGGGCTTGATGAAGTCATGCATTGACAAATAGTTCTTTCAATTACAACAGATTGACAGGCTTTGGTGTTTTGCAGAACTTTGAAATATATCAACAGGAACATTTGGAATAGATTAAATCAATGCAAGTTGACATTACATACTTCTAGATAGACACATAAATGACTTCATCGGTATTAAAGATTCAAAAGGTTGGCAGGTTTATATAGACAAGGTTTTGCAAATAGGTGATCTTAGTAAATGATTGGTATGTCAAAGAATGGATCAGGAGAGAGAAGGAAGTAAGAAACTAATTACAGATTGGGCATAGACAGATTAATCAATCCAAGAGTGAACATGTGCAGTGTGTGTTGGGAAGTCACTTGATTTCAGGGTGTTTCTGATCATGCACAATGGGCCATGGGTAACAAAGGTTAAGAGATGGGGATTCTTAGTGGTTCAATGCAAAAGGAAAGAAGGCCCCATAGTCAGAATGAGAACTTCAGTCAACAGAAGTAAACAAGAGATGTGTGTCTAGTCAACCAGAATCAAAAGTTGGTACCTTGGAATAAATCAACTCAAAAACCACTGCTTTTATTCAGTAACTTTTTTCAGACTTGTTTTGATAAACTTAATGTATTCTGTGAAATGTAAAGTCACATGCACTTGGAATGGGTCTTGTATTGAATCAGGACTTACCAACCTTTAGATTATCACTCTCAATTTAGTCTGTAATTGTAACTGTCTTAGGTCTCATGAATAAAGTTTAACTGAATCCAAAAATCTTGCATCTTAAAAGGTTTAGTGGAAATGTCTCAGCTACCTTTCTCATGAACATGTGACAATCAAGCAGCACATTATGCTAGGAAGAGTTCAGATAGTCAAATAAATAAGATTGTAGAGCCAAGGAAAATGCAATATTAAAAATAATGAATTAGTGATTTGGCAAGTTTTTTTCACATTGCTGTCCTTGAATGTATTTATGTAAAACTACTCAAGTCTTTAACCAGTTTGGAACAAACTTTAGCAAGAGAAGTTTTTTGACCATGTGCCTTACAAAGGGTAATTCACATAATGATTGATTGTGCTGAAGAGCTCTCTGAACTTTTAAAGATGATATTGTTAAAAATTTGCTGCTTCATCTGTCTATCCGCCAGCAAGGAGTTGCCAGATGGCACTTCCGGTTCTTCACTGGCAATGTCGTCTCATCCAGAGCAGGAAAGTATTATCTGAATTGTGACAATATACTGCATATCAGAAACTTCGATAAACCTGGTTGTCTTGATTCTGATATATCCCAGGCAACTTTAGACAGCTTGGATGAAACTTCAGAACTCCAACTGTCTGTTTCTTCATTGTGTGTATTCCCATTCAGTGCTGTATTCCCATTTTCAAATGACCTGAAGTAAAACATTTAGCCACTGATGCAATGGACATTTCTGGTGTCTCCAACCAGCATTAAAAGCCCACTGTGCTTTTAATACTGGTTGATTCACACAAATGTAATAGATTGGTGCCAAAGGCAAGGAAAACATGGCAACTCCATGAAAGCATGCATTCTCATGTGAAACAAAGTGGTTAGTTGCCGTAAAAGCTGCAGTAAAAACACTTTCATTTCAAAGAACAACCTTTGCAACATATGAAAAATCAGTCCCCTTGATTTGGGGAAATCCTCCATTTTGTTAAATGTGGAGTGCACAGTCTCTGCTCCACTGGGCTCATGCAAGGATGCAGCTTCTCCATGACATACTGCCAACTTCCACATCTAGAATATCACCCATCACTGCTTAAGGCCATTGTCGTTGAAGGCCTCATCAATGTCTGTGTAAAGGCTTAACTATCCTATTACTCTCCTTGCAAATTTACCATCCTCAATAACTTACTCAGAGCACTGATGTCAATATCCTCGCCACATTTCTCCTGTGCTTTCTCGTTTCAATGGACTCCATTCAGCCATGCCTCCAATTTAAAGTTCATATCCTTGTATTTAAATTTCTCACATCTCTCAAATTCTTTAATCACACCCAGTCCAGTTCCTAAGTCCTGGAATTGTCACTTTAAATCTCTTCACCTCTTTCTCATCTTTTACCACCCTCCCGAAAACATACAATGGCATTATAGCTTGTTTTTGACTTGTCATCAATTTTTATCTGAGTATGTTATCTGAGTGGTGATTGGGAGATTTTCCCCATGTTAAATCTGCTATATAAATGGAAGCTTTTTTTGCTGTTGTTGGCACAGAGGCACTGTTCAATCAAACTATGACTGAGGTCACTTGTGGCTGCTTGCCTGTCATTTAAAATGAAGTGGTGTTGTCATAATGCATTTGAAGGTTATCATGGCACAGATATACAAAGGAATGTAAGATCAAAAAGCAAATACAAAAAGGTGCTAAAGGAGATAAGAATCAACTCCCGGAACATATTATGGAAAAACTGCAACAGCCTTCTTTTCTCTATTCTTACTAGGCGTTGAATATTTAAGACCTTTGAACATACACTAACCACAAATGTTTGATCTTACTAGACAATATGAGCTCAATAGATGACACAACTTTCTGTAATATACACTACAAAATTAATCCTTTTGAATTCTTTAAAATGGCAAATGCTTTCTATTCTTCACAACCGAACGGCCTGTTTCCACACTGTAGGGAATCTATTCTAAAAAAAATTCAGCTGTTGAACAGTAGACTTTCCACATGATGGTGCTGTTGAACTTCTTAGAAAGAAGGCTCACTACGTTAAAGCCTAATAAATTATTAAAGATAGTTATGTGGCAACAACTGAACAGGGATCATGTAATTTATTACTAATTAATCAGAAACATTAACCATTGAAGGGAATGACTACTATCCCTTGATGCTGCTGCTGAAAGGTTGAAATTAATACTGATTTTTTTTTATTTCACGTCTGAGAATGGACATTTAATTGAGGTTCTGGAAGGCAATTACTACCCACAAGAGCAAATGCTATTTGATGGGGGAGTAAAATCGACAGACATATCAACAGTGTATCCCTTTCATTGTGTTTACACTAGAGTTGCCAAGAATTGAAGGTCCCATTGATGCAGTGATATTTGGCAGTCTTCATGAAATTCAGCAACTTGTACAAACATTACGTGATCATTTCTTCCCAAGATGAGAAAAAAAGGCACTCGGCAGATCAAACCAATGTCAGAAAGAATATTATTCAAAGAATAAAACATTCAGAGTAAATGGAACATCTTTTAATGTTGAAAGACACATGTGGTTATACATGAAGCATAGGTCTGCAGTTCAAGATCTAACATCTGTCATTAGGCACTGACTGCTTTCCAGCTCAGTGTTATTACAATAAATTTAACATAATCAAATATTTCACATTTATATCTTTAATATTTTAAATGAATGTACAATACTTTAAATATTGTATATACAATAATAAAAATAACTACTGGTTTAATTATTTAGAGAAAAGTTCTGAACATTCCAATTTTTGTCAACAAAGTAAATAGAAGATTGAATTACTGCATGACCACATCAGTGCTCCATTTCAGCATGATAAACATTAAGGAATTAAATATTAGCAAGCAGGTGTGAATAAATAGTGGCATTCTCCAAGCAGCTTGATGCTGTTGCTCTTTTTTCCCTGAAACAAGAGCAAATTCAGACTTTACATATTTAATCATATATGTGCATACATGTGGCAGTTAAGGTAATATTTCTTGGCATTCTCGTAGCACGCGCGGAAGTGATTGGTATTGTTAGACTCTTTTTACTTACAGTAAATTCCCAATCTGAAATATAAATTGACTTCCAGTTTTAGACATAATCAATAATTCTGAATTAGGGCACGAAGGTTTTTGGATGACTGGTGACATCTTAGTAATTGAGGAAATCAATGCCAGCTTTGACACATTTGGAAGTAGCAATATCAATAGCCATTGCTTTTATCTCAGTATCTCCAAACTGCATTACTGTTTGAATCTCTCTTCGTGCTGGCAGTGATGGACTATCAGTTCCTGTTAGATCAAGACGAAGAGTGCCACACTTCTTTACACTGGTATCAGTGATGAAGTTAACATTATCATTTTCAGAACAGTATATATTGATCACAATAATCATTTGTGATGGCTTTGCGGGAGTGTAACTGCGTTTGACAGTCTCTCCAAGAGCCACAGACTGGTCAGCTGTGATGAACTTATCAAACACGTCAGTACACCAACGAGTGCCATCTTTAACCAGCAGCTTTTCAGTCGGATGCTTCCCATCCACAAATCGATTCAATACCCCAACTCCATAGGTCAGTGGTGAACGCCGTACTTTAATGATAGTGGGGTCCAGTCCAAATAGCACTGCTCCTTTTAGAATGGTAAGTCCAACATCATGAGGAATTATGACACGGCATTTGTCAGCAAGATTTGATTGAATGGCCTGCTGAAGTAAAGGTGACTCAGCGAATCCACCCACTAAAAACAAAAACTTCAAACCTGAAACTTCGGGTTTCTGGAAAAGATTAACTGGAGGAAAATAGAGTGCATCAGAAATATTCTCTTCATAAACACAAATGAGTTCTTCTCAACATTTGGTCTTCTTTCAATAAGGTTAATTTTGCAAAATGAATAGCTTTATATTTTACGTTTTGGTTTAACTTTAGATTGAAGTGTAAGCATAATATATAAATTGCTATAAACTAGCTGCACCTGTAAATTTGCTTTATCTCTGAGATGGGGATAGTTGGAGAAGGTGGGTTTGGGAAGGTTGTGAGGAACGTAATATGTATGATTATCTAGCTTTATCTATATTTTCAATGAGGGCCTGTCTGGCCTTTGTTAATGTCATTGTTTGGAGATCAATTAGGTCAAAGATTGCTCATTGAGGAAGCAATTCTTTCATTTAAACATTCATGCATGTGAGGCTACAGAACCATGGGACTAGACAATGCATGATCCTTCACAGTCGAGGATGTGAGGGAACGTTTGTGAGCAAGATATTTAATATTTTTGCACTAAGCCCTCTAAAGTAATTTGCCTGACATGAATGACAACTCATGCTCCCTATGTTACATTCAGTTGTTAAATGATATTCGATTTTGTTACAGTTTACTAAAATCATGTCACCTGTGTGTAGCATTATATCAGGAAACTGCCACTGACATCGCAGGGAGAGGATGTGGGGACTAGTCTATCACAGATTTGTCACACTACATGAACAGTTTTTTTTTATTGTTCACACAAATTGTGTTAGGAAAAAAATCAAGCCATTAACATTGGGTTAAAAAGTTAGTTTTCAGAAGTCTGGAAAACAGCTTAATACCATATTTTGGAATCTGGGACAAAAAGCACATATTGTTCCTTTATACAGCTATACTGAAATTATCCACACTTGGAAGACAAAAACAAAGTAATATTTTCGGTGAACTGTATTAGAGGGACTCTCCCACTTCAAACTTTGGCCTTTCTTTTCAATATTTGCATATATTAAACATGTCTCTATTTCAGTTTTCTTGCATTCACAGTATTATGCTTTCCTAATGGAAAGACCCTACTACCCTGTACATTTTCCCATTCAAACTCCTCACACTGGAATCCATTCAGCTTTACTCTTTGGTCTCTGTAGATCCAAAACCATCAGAAATAGTACAAAACCATTGAGGAATATTTCATTAATAACAGTCATTCTGATTATTGATCTCAATAAAAGAAATGTGACAAAGGAGCTTGAAACACAGTTTCACAATGAGGTATTTCTAAATGCATAGAAAACAGAGGGTCTTGTTTGAAGGAGGGTCATTGGACTCAAAACATTAACTCTGGTTTCTCTCAATAGATGCTGACAGACCTGCTGAGTTTCTCCAGCAATTCCTGTTTTTGTTTCAGATGTCCAGCATCTCCAGTTCTTTTTTTTTACTCAACTTGTTAACCATAGGTTCTGATATTTGTGATGCATTTCCATGTTACTAAAGTAGATTACAGGACTTCAGTTACTTAGTTAAATTCTATAAATATTTATACATTAATTTTTCAGCAAAGTAACCGTGTTGATTTAAATTACATCTAATAATTCTACTTTTTCTCCCAACATTGTACTTACGTAGATGTTGGATGATATTGTCAACAGTGGGTTTAAATAGAGCATTCATAGCATCAGGATTCATTCTTAGCATTCCTTGGGATGACCACTTTACAAAATTCACACTGCAGAAAAAATAGGATGACTATTGAGCCAAAGCAAAATCTAAGGATCAAAATCTCTGAACTCAGCCACTATTGAGCATGTTAGTAATTGCTAATAGGAAAACTAACACTCAGAATGAAAATAAATCAAGACTACAGCAGGATCAGAAGGCAGGTGGAAATCACATCCTGTTAACACTTTGTCAGAAAAAGGCGAAAAATAAGACTTTTGCCAAATCTTCATTGCTACATTTGTGTCTCTCACTCATAAGAGGGTGTGATCCATTACTGTCAGAATTTTAGGTATTCTTTGTTTGGCCTGCCAGGAAATCTGGATTTGAACTTTTACCTTGAAATCCTCAGAGCAATGCCAAAAGTTCATTGCAAAATAGTTTGATATACTATGTAGTATGAAGCATGAAGTGGGGATCATATGACTCCCAAAAGAGATAAACCCTTATGTTCACACTGTTCATTAAACAAAAAAGGGATAAATAAGAATTTTCTTGTTAGTGTGGTCCATCTATAATAGTAGCAAGTTTTGGGCCCCAACACTTGAATTATAACATACTTCCACTGTACATGGCTACATGTATTGAAATCATAAAGAATAGTTAGGTTTGATCTGGTTTACTTGCAGTTGCCCTGTAAAGTAGTCTGAAAATTTAAGATACACAATTGCAACTTATAAAAATTCTTTTTTGCCAAATATCTCAACAGAAAGTGTTAGAGAAGGAGGAGATTGGGGAAAAAAGTGAACTGATTTTCACTTTTGTCCAAATAACTGGATTTGTGCTGACATGATCAGCAGCTCAAAAAGATCCAGCCTAATGGAGAGGCGCAGCTAGTGACACCTACATTCCATGACTGAAAAGAAAAACAACTCGTGATCTCCTCAACCCTTATATACCCTATGCCCAACAAACCCAAAAGGGCAAGTTAAACTAGAGAGCAGGAAACTAATTTCAGAATGTAGTACATACATTATCGTTAGCTTTGCGATAACCATCATATTTCCATTAGGTTGTATTTATCATCTTATCTCTCTGTCTCAGGAAGGCTCAATTGCTTATATTTATCAGTGAACCTGTGATGTACAAATTAAAATAAAAAACCAGATTGCGATCTGTTCATGTACCTGCTTTTTCTAAGGGCATGCTCCACACTATGACCTCTGAATTTTTTATAGTAATCGATGAACGAGAAAGGCAAATTGATGTTGAGTGGATTGATTCTACCAGGAGCAGCAGCCCTTTTACGTGACTCAAATGCGATCATTAAATCTACCCAAGCCGCTGGACGTTTTATTTTAAATTGTTCAATGAAATCCTCCCCGAAAATTTTACAAAGAAGTTTTTCAAATTCATAGTCCACTCCGATAGAGCCATAGGGTCCACCTGGAATTGAAAGAAGAGGTAACTGAGTTAAACAACAACAACTAGCATTATTTAACTCCACTGACATAGCAGTGTTCCACAGCAATATTACCAAAGAGAATGTGACACTGCATTTCATAAGTAATTATTAGGACAGCTGACCAAACATGCCCCAGTGAGTTAGATTTTAAAGAGTAGCTTAAAGGAGAAGAGAGAGCTGGAGAGAAGGAGAGATTTAAGCAAGGAATTCGAAATGTAAAGCCTTTGTGGCTGAAGACATAACTGTCAAACTCGAGTGATTAAAATTGGGATGCTCAGCAGCCCAGAAATGAAGAAGTACAGAGTTTACAGAGGGAGAAGGAAATTTAAAGAAATATTGAAAGTGGTTACTTTGAAAATATCTTTACCTGACTAATGTCTGTTCCACTGTACCAATTCAAACACTGTGTTGTCTAAGAAATTAATACATCCCTTGTGTCTGTGGCTTTAATCTTAATGAAGGGGTGGAAAATCTTGAGGATATTAATGAAGGCTTTCAATTCTACTGTGTGAATCTATATACACATATGTCATAGCTACAATGTGACTGCGTCACCTAACAAATTAGTTAGTGAGAATGAAAAAGGAGCCCATGAAACCAAAGTAAGAGCCGAAGATCAAAAAATAGCCCTCAATAAGACCTAAATAAGATCCATTGGCAAAAAATGCTGCAGCCCTGATTCCAGCACTGGGAGCCATCCATTACATCACATAAGAGGCTAATCTTCAATTGTATAGACTCTTAGTCAATCCGCGTATGGAAAACTGTGTACAGTTTTGGTCTCCTTAGTCAAAAGATATAATTAAATTAGAAGAAGGTTTAGAGAACGTTCTTGCAACAAGTACTTGGGCTTAGGTGCAACCTGCCAAACTTACCAAAGTTTGGCAGGTTGCACCTAAATGCATTGGAGTTTAGAAGAATGAGAAATGATCTAATTGAAAGATATAAGATTCCCAGGGGACTTGATTAGGTAAATACCAAAAGAAAGTCTTCCCTTGTTAAGGAATCTAAAACAAAGGGACACAATTTAAAACTTACGGCTAAACCATTTAGGATTGAGATAAAGAGATTTTCTTTTTCTCAGAAGGTCGCTGGTCTGCAGAATTCTCTTACCCAAAGAAAGTGCAAGTTGGACTCAGCATTCAATGTTGAGTTAGATGGATGACAATTGACAAAGGAGTTAAGGATTATGCAAGATGAATACAGTGAAATAAAAGCAAAAAGTGCTGAAGAAACTCAGTTGGTCCAGGAACATCTGTGGAGTGATAAACTGATTAACTTTTCAAATCCAATAATGATTCTTCTTCAGTACTTTTGTGTCAGCCTTGAAACATTAACTCTGTCCTTCTCTCCACAGATGCTGCCGAACCTGCATGTCTTCCAGCATGTTCTATTTTTATTTCTAACTTCCAGCATCTCTTGTATTTTGTTTTGTGGAACTGAGGCCACAATCCTATTGAATAGCAGATCTGGCCAAATTCCTGCTCCTGCGTTCTTCTGTAAACATGAAGTGAGTTTTATTATTGTAATCGCACAGATCATTAGGAAATCACTAGATAAAAATTAATAGAATAAAACACAAGCGAAAAGTACTTCTATTGAGTCAAAACAGCACTTGCATCACCTCCTTGGGGGGGAGTTTTATGGCTCATTCATCAGGATATTTGCAGGTAAGATGGTCCACCAGTAAGCTGGCCCATCACCTGCCTTCACATTCCAGAGTTGCTGCTTGCATATAATAGGAGTCAGCCAATTAGTCCTTTGAGTTTATTTAGACCTTTAACAAGCCAATTAATAACTCTTCTTAAAGGAGTCATTCCAATCCTGTTGTTCTAATACAGTGGGTTTGAGGAGATGGCATTAAGGAGATCAGCCAACTATTTCATGACCTTAGGCTAAAAAGGCTGGAAAGAAGCATACATCTTTTGGGTGGCCATTATCTTACGTTTCAGAGAACACCTCTGGGACACCCGGACCAACCAACCAACCACCCCGTGGCTCAACACTTCAACTCTCCCTCCCACTCCACCAAGGACATGCAGGTCCTTGGACTCCTCCATCGCCAGACCATAGCAACACAACGGTTGGAGGAAGAGCGCCTCATCCACAGTCCAAAGATGTGCAGGTCAGGTGAATTGGACATGCTAAATCGCCCGTAGAGTTAGGTAAGGGGTAAATGTAGGGGTATGGGTGGGTTGCGCTTCGGTGGCCACCTATCGCAATTCCAACGCCCCTCCCCCAAGTCCCTCCTCCCTACCTTTTATCTTAGCCTGCTGGACACACTTTCCTCATTCCTGATGAAGGGCTTATGCCCGAAACGTCGATTCTCCTGTTCCTTGGATGCTGTCTGACCTGCTGCGCTTTTCCAGCAATACATTTTCAGCTCATCTTAAGAATCCCCCCACCCTACCACCAAGATATCTCTTGTGTCTTCACCTCTTTATTGTGAACATGAACACCGTGTTTCTTACCTCCTCTCTCTAGGCTCCCTAAACCCTCCCTGACCAAAACACTTATATTGCTATTCATGTTATCTTTTCCTGTGGAGACGCTTATAGTTCAAGCAGTAACCTCTATTTCCTTCTCGCACTGCCGGGACAACTCAACTGTCAGCCAATCAGATTGACTGGCAGTTCTGAAGGACAGGGGATCCTTTCTTTGAGGGAGAGAAGACCCACCGTTCACTAATTAAGACCACTCCAATTTATTATCATAATGAGGAAATCTTTCTCATTTTTTGGTTCAAGAGGCCATTCTGATTCACTGTCATAACTAAGCTCAAATATTCACAGAGACCCTGGAGAAATCACCGAATCGTACAGTACAGAAATGACCCTTCAGCCCATTTATACTGCCAATAAAATGCACTACTGCCTCCACTACCAATAAACCAGACCTGCTTTCCTGCATTAAGCCCATAACCTTGAATGGTATGATACTTCGAAGTGCTCATCCATGTACTTTTTAAAGGCTGTGAGTTTTCCTAGGCAGTACAATCCAGACCCCAACATCCTCTGGGTGAAAAGGCTTTTCCTCAATTCTCCCTAAACCTCTTGCCTTGCACTTTAAGATTATGCCTCCTTATTACTAACCCTGTCCATGCCCCTTTAACCTTATACACCTCTATCCAGTCTACTCTCAACTTTCCCTGATTTCCACCGATGCTATGGCAGTTTATTGGGAGAACTCTAAAGAAACTTCCCTCCAGGGTCTAATCTAATATCTTCCTCACCTGTAGATATTAGTCACTCATGAAACGGCATGTTTAACCATTAAATTATCAGAAGAGCAAAGTCAAATTCAGACCAGATGTAAAGGGGTCAAATGTACTTCATTAATCAAATTGCAATTAATCAAAATTTCTTCAGGCACTTGTAACATTCCAATACAAAATGTGGCTTGTTACAAAATGAGAATCAGTAAAGTAAAAACACTTTTACCTGAAGCTTTATAGAGTTCTTTCAGGTGTCCTTCAGGCATTTTCACTTCATGAACTGTGAGATCTACAGTACCACCTCCACAGTCAACCACAATATAACGGTCACCTAATGAAATAAATCACATTTTGAAATGTATTCATGAAGAACTTCCCTGAAACTGCAAATTATACTACCCATGTAGATATTAATAATATTTCAAGAATGCATGTTTCAATACTAGCCATGTATTGATGCATGTACTAAGTTCAAACTGCAGCTTAACACTGAGCAGTACATTTCAATGAAGACACTTTAGCAACCATTGCTCAGAAAGATAATATACACTTGTCATTACACTCTAAAATTGTTAACAAATCATTATATACCTTCAAGAGTCACCTTTGAATAAGGCACTGCCTTTGACCTACCTTTCATACATAATTTAATAACTTCATGATAAATTCCTGTCTGTATTATTTAAATTGCATATTTTACAAGCTAACTAAAAGAGCACACAAAGGAATTTGATGTAAATACATTAAAAGACCTACACAGACGGAATCAAGTTCCATAGCATTACAGTTCAATGCATGTTAGACTTTGATGCAATTAAACTTACTATAGTGCAGTATGATCTAAATTATGACTTTGACTTTCCTTTATATATTTTTTGTATAGCCTTCAATACACTACAAATTCAGGTAAAGAAACATCTTCAACTGTCAAAACAAAACTACGGCATTAAACTACTGAACAGCAAGTGTATGAAAGTATAGTACAGGTATTAAGAAGAGTATGCTGGATGGCAAGCATTTCAAACTCATTTATGCAAGGCTTTTGCTTGAAATGTGAGCTTCCCTTAATAAAATCGACCAAGCTAAACATAAATATTAGAGATGCATTGAGACAGGATACAAATGCAGCATAGCCATGCCACACAATGTAATGAAGTAACAGCAACCCTTTCTTTTGATCTCTTTCATCACTGTTTTGTATGTAAATGTCCCACAGAAACAACATACACAATGTTAACAGAAAATGGCACCATTGTCAGCATAACGAAAATCAGAAAGAGCCAAGAATGCCAGAAAAGAAGACACTACCTTGCTCCAATTCTGACCAGATTTCTCCTATGACATTTTCCACCAAAAAGGTGCGACTCTGCCGATTACGTCGTGTGTATTCTTTAGCTAGTTGTTGATAGAGAGAAAATAACTGAGCATAATACAGAAAGAATCAGAAATTGTCAACTTGCAACAATTCAGTTACTAAAGAAGGGTTTGTTCAGAATTTAAAAGCATTTAATGTAAGAAAGAAACCTTGCTTTCCATGGAATTTTGTTTTGAATTTAAGATGCTTTATCATCAACTAAAATTTTAAATTGGGGTTAAGTATGATGGAAGGGATGGAATGTGAATATTGATATTTATAATCAGGCCTTCCAAATATTAATACACAAAATTCAAATTAAATCCCTATGCTACAATTTCAATGCAATATTTTCACCCATTTGAATGAGATTAGAATCTTTGTTTTAACACTGGACTAAGGAATATCATATACATTTGTTATAATTTTTGAGCTTAATATTGCAAACTGTAGTTTCTTAGCTTTATAATTTAGTCCACATTCAAGGAAAAGAGGTAAAATTCTAGCAGAATATCTAAGATAACACAAGTTAAAGAAACATATTTTTCCAAAATGAACATAACACTACCGCAAATAAGATCTATGTGCGCTAAATTTGACTACCGTTGTTTAAAGATTAAATTTCCCCTAAATGAATTGATGAGTTGGAATAAAATTTTATTATATGCTATTAGACATATTCTTATTAGGAGGCTGAATTGTATTACTCCTCGTGGATTACTTTTGCATTATTTTCACATTAAACTTTCTATGGTAGGGGTCTAATTCTTTAAAATAAATACATCCTGAAGGACAGGATGTACATGTACTTGGAAAGGCAAGGACTGATTAGGGATAGTCAACATGGCTTTGTGCATGGGAAATCATGTCTCACAAACTTGATTGAGTTTTTTGAAGAAGTAACAAAGAAGATTGATGAGGGCAGAGTGGTAGACGTGATCTATATGAACTTCAGTAAGGCGTTCACCAAGGTTCCTCATGGGAGACTGGTTAGCAAGGTTAGATCCCATGAAATACAGGGAGAACTAGCCATTTGGATACAGAATTAGCTCGAAGGTAGAAGGCAGAGTGGTGGTACAGAGTTGCTTTTCAGACTGGAGGCCTGTGACCAGTGGTGTGCCACAAAGATTGGTGCTTTTCATCATTTATTTAAATAATTTGGATGTAAACATAGGAGGTAGTTAGTAAGTTTGCGGATGACACCAAAATTGGAGGTGTAGTGGACAGCAAAAAAGGTTACCTCAGAGTACAACGGAATCTTGATCAGATGGGCCAAGGGTTGAGAAGTGGCAGGTGGTGTTTAATTTAGATAAATACAAGGTGTTGCACTTTGGAAAAGCAAATCAGATCAGGACATATACACTTAATGGTAAGGTTCTGGGAGTGTTGCTGAACAAAGAGATCTTGGGGTGCAGGTTCATACTTCCTTGAAAGTAGGATCGCAGGTAGATAGGTTGTGAAGAAGGCGTTTGTTATGCTTTACTGTATTGGTCAGACCATTGAGTATAGGAGTTGGGAGGTCATGTTGCGGCTGTACAGGACATTGGTTAGGCCACTTTTGGAATATTGTGTGAAATTCTGGTCTCCTTTCTATTGGAAAGATGTTGTGAAACTTGAAAGGGTTCAGAAAAGATTTACAACGATATTGCCAGGGTTGGAGGGTTTGAGTTGTAGGGAGAGGTTGAATAGACTGGGGCTGTTTTCCCTGGAGCATCGGAGGCTGAAGGTCACCTCAGAGGTTTATAAAATCATGAGGGGCATGAATAGGAGAAATAGACAAGGTCTTTTCCCTGGGGTGGGAGAGTCCAGAACTAGGGGGCACAGGTTTAGGGTAAGAGGGGAAAGATATAAAAAAGGACCGAAGGGGCAACGTTTTCATGCAGAGGGTGGTACGTGTATGGAATGGGCTGCTAAAGGAAGTGGTGGAAGCTTGTACAATTACAGCATTTAAAAGGCATCTGTATGGGTGTATGAATAGGAAGCGTGTAGAGGGATATGGGTCAAGCGCTGGCAAATGGAACTAGATTAGGTTAGGATATCTGGTCGACATAGATGAGTTGGACTGAAGGGTCTGTTTCTGTGCTGTACATCTCTGTGACTCTATGTTTAGTAGCAAGAGATAGAGAAATGATAGTAGCAAAACGCAGCATGAAAATACAAAGATGAGGATGAGGATGAAGTAATGCAACAGCAATATTTTTTAAGACTGGTACCATCTTCAAGCTAGTCATCTTAAAATGCATTCATTATTTTAACAGCTTCTCACCAAAAATATCAAAACCTTATTTTTACAAATTTTGGACATCATGAGATCATAAGTTACCAGGTAAGTAAAAGTTTATTTTTCCATTTCGTCCTTTCCAATATTCACCTGAATATTTAACTTATTTTGGGGTAAGGTCTTACCTGTACTGGAAACAAGCAGCCCTTGACACTCCAATTTTATGTCTGAAACTGTTCAGATGGTTAGTCGGCTGCTTAAGAATGGGAGGGGGAGCATCTCAGTGAGCTTGGTTCTATCTTGAACCAATGTCTCACTGAACAAAAGATCACGAGCTGTTCCCATATCAATAGCATTATGAGTAACTACCATTTCCTCATTGTTTACCTTAGTGACCTTGACTACTTCCTATTCTGAAGGAAGTACTGTGGTACACAGGAACAAATAAACTTTAAAATAAAATTAATAATTTTAGACCTCATTTTTATCCAGAACTGAATAAAGTGAAACAATGAAATCAACACAAGCAAAGTAAATGAATTGCTAGACTGTGGGCTAAAACTGAAATTTGCATGCATTCTAAAGTGTCTACCACAAAGTGTCATTGTTTAACTTTACATTCCTTTGAGAGTATTTTTTCCACCTGGACATAACACACACAAGGACTACTTTCCAGCTATTAATAGGAACACTCAGAAAATCATGATCATTTGTGACTTTTGGTGGAATTTTCCCATATTAATTCCAAGACCAACTGGCAAGATAACCGGTTGCCAAAAGCTGCTGGAAAATCAGGACGAGTAGTTTCTGGATCCTAAAGTAAGTTGGTTGAGGACTACTGTTCAATGGATCTAACAATGAAAAGGTGAGCTTTTTCTTTTTTTCTCTCATAGGAGGTGAGAGGTCAGGAGGCAGGATAAGGACAAGGGTGGGCTTTCAGAGGCCATGCCCTTTCACACCGTCTGTGCCTCTGATATCCCATAGACTAGGCATTGATTGATCACTTAACTGTCTTAATTGGTATTTAATTAGTTGAGAAGGATGCCATGGATTAAATTTCATTGCTAAAGTGCCAGGAAAGGGATGAGTTGCCGAATTATTTCCCTTCTAGTTACCTTGAGAAAACAGAAAGTCATACCAAAATTATCAACACATGCTCCCACGGCTGTCTATTCCCTCGAGTATAAAGTCAGAAAATCTCAATATTAGTCCACAATTCGCATGGGCAGATGTAGGCCCTTCAGCCCATCTACCTTCACCACAATTCAATGAGATAATGGCTGATCTGATAACCCTCAATTTCATTTTCCTGCCTTTTCCTTATTCTCCTTAATTTATTTACTGATTGAGAATCAGTCTATCTCAGCCTTTAATACATGTAATTACCCAGGCTTGACAGTCCTTTATAGTAAGAATTCCACAGAATCACTACCTGAAAGAAAATATTCTTATCATCTTTGTTTAAATATTATTCAAGCAACATTCACAACTAATTTATACATTCATTAGCCAGTGTATTCAAGTTAATGGATCTGAATTACATTTATTTTCAATTTTTTTAATAAAGATCTTGAGTATTGCTAAAAAAAAGGCATATATCGAAGCTATTTTGCATTCATTAGGACAATTTGCAAGAATACCACATTTATGCTGCATTAGAGAGTTACAGAGAGTGCTTCCACAAAATGGGTCACTTTACAGAAATATTTTGAAGTTGGAAACTTGCACTCTGCTGTAAAAAAAAATGAACCTCCAGAAAGAAAGTCACGAATATGAGAGCAAGGTTTATCTACCAAAGCAAAATCAGGTGCCCCACCCCCAACTCGTGTGATTGACAGTGATGCACAGTAAACAGGATAACTCTAGTTTGCTGAGAGTAGGAACGGTCTCAGGTCCACGCCCCCCTACGACCCACCCTCCCATCCTGGCACTTTCCCCTGCCACCGCAGGAACTGTAAAACCTGCGCCCACACCTCCTCCCTCACCTCTATCCAAGGCCCCAAAGGAGCTTTCCACATCCATCAAAGTTTTACCTGCACATCCACTAATGTCATCTATTGTATCCGTTGCTCCCGATGCGGTCTCCTCTACATTGGGGAGACTGGGCGCCTCCTATCAGAGCGCTTTAGGGAACATCTCCGAGACACCCGCACCAATCAACCAAATCGCCCAGTGGCCCAACATTTCAACTCCCCCTCCCACCCTGCCGAGGATATGGAGGTGCTGGGCCTCCTCCACCGCCGCTCCCGCACCACCAGACGCCTGGAGGAAGAACGCCTCATCTTCCGCCTCGGAACACTTCAACCCCAGGGCAACAATGTGGACTTCAACAGCTTCCTCATTTCCCCTTCCCCCACCTCATCCTAGCTTCTAACCTCCAGCAACTCGATCCCCTGACCTGTCCGGACTTGTCCGACCTGCCCAGCTCCTTTTCCACCTATCCACTCCACCCTCTCCCCCCTGACCTATCACCTTCATCTCCTTCCCCACAGACCTATTGTACTCTATGCTACTCTCTCCCCACCCCCACCCTCCTCTAGCTTATCTCTCCACGCTTCAGGCTCTCTGCCTTTATTCCTGATGAAGGGCTTTTGCCCGAAACGTCGATTTTGCCTGTCTTCGGATGCTGCCTGAATTGCTGTGCTCTTCCAGCTCCACTGATCCAGAATCTAGTTTGCTCACTGCATGTTGCAATCCACAGATATTGGGATGAGATTTCAGTTGCAGAATAACTATATCCTTGCATAAGCACCAAACTTTGAGAATAAGTCAGCTTCAGTAAATTAACAGGTTAAAAGCAAACAAATGTCTTGAACTTAAAACAATTTCAAAACTGAACTTATTTTCATATATTCTTTCTTCCCTTTATCACGTTCATAAAGGTTATTTGATACATTGGTCGCAGTTACAGATTCACTGTGTTGTTTGAGATCATTTATACCTCATTTCCTGTCTGACAAAAAAACAAACTAAAAGCACTGACAAGTTTGTTTCTTTATTATCCATGAATTATTATTCATAGATTATTAAAAGCAAATTATAACACAAACAGCTATTTAAGCCAACCAGTTTACATTGCCATATATCAGCCATACAAGTAATGTCAATTCAATTCTCCTTTTCCTATGTAGTCCTCCCAACTATCAACCTTTTCTTAAAAAGTTTCTGTTTCAACACAACATCTGATAACATCTCATAAGCTTCATAACCCTCTGTACTATTAAAAATTATCTCAGTAATAAATCCATTGTGATTATTTTTAGTTTTGTGATGTGGGCAGAAGGAATGCAGAATCTAGCTCTGGTGTCAGAAACAGGGCAAGTCCAGCGTACTCCACTGGAAAACTGCAGGCTGATGGTGTTCATCATAAGGTCACAGGAACTCAGGAGCAGGAGTAGTTCATTTGGCTCCTTCAGATTACAATGCTATTCTAGTTCAGGATTGATCATCTATTTCGATGCCATATTCCTTCTGTACCCTTGATGTCATTAGTAACTAACCAATCAATCTCTGTCTTGAATTTACTGAATGACTGGTTTCCACAGTCCTCTGAGATAGATCATTCCAAAGACTCATCATTCTCTGAGTGAAGAAGTTACACTTTAACTCAGTCATAACTGGCTTGCCTTTTATTCTGAGGCTGGGTGCTCTGGTTCTAGCCCCAGCAGTTCCTTTCTGCATCTACTGTGTCAGAATTCAGTAAGTTACTGTCATATCATCTTTCTTTCTTCCAAACCCCAGAGAGCACAGGCCAAGAACCTTCAATATCTCCTCATTGGACAGTCCCATCATCCCTGAAATCAGTTTGGTCAACCATGCTGCATTCTTTCTATGACAAGCATATCCTTCCTTAGATAAGGGGGCTAGAACTATGCCCAATACTCCAGGTGTAGTCTAGCCTCTGTTCTATACAACTGAAGCAAGATTTCTTTGCTCCTATAGTCAAATCCTCCTGCAATAAAGGTTTGCCTTCTGAATTGCTTGCTACACCTGCATGCCAACTCTCAGTGACTTATGAATATGGACACCTAGGTCCCCCGGAAGTCAATACTTGCAAATCTCTGACCATTTAAAAAGTATTTTATATTTTCATTTCTTCTACAAAAGTGGATAACTTTACACTTGTTCCCATGATATTCCATCTGCCATGCTCTTGCCCACTCACTCACTCCTGCCTGCAACCTCTTGAAGACACTTTTCATTCTTCTCACAACTCACATTCCCACCAGGTTTTGCACAATATTCCACCTGGGAAATATTACTCCACATCTAAATCATGGATACAGAGATTGCAAACAGCTGGAGCCCTAGCAATGATCTTCATGACACCCCCTGGTCACTGTCTGACAACCTGAGAATAAAACCATCTCTTCCTGCTATCTGCTTCCTACCTGTTAACCAATCTTCAGTCCATGCTGGCATATTACCCCCAAAGCCATGCACTATAATTTTGTACACTAACTTCCTGCATGGGATGCTATCAAAAGCCTTCTGAAAATCCAAATACCCTGCATCCATTGGTTTTCCCCCTGTTGATTCTGTTAATAACATTCTTTAAAAAAAACTTTAAGAAGTTGTCAAACATGATTTCCTTTCATAAATCTATGCTAATTATGTCCAATTAGGCAATAGTTTACTAAATATCAAATATTTGCTTTTTATATAGACTCTACCTTTTCTTTCCCTATTACAATATTAGTGTATATTTTCTTTTTTCTCTCCACCCATTTTTAAAGTAGTGGAGTTACTTATGCCACCTTTGCAGAATTAAGAAAAATGTGAAAAAGCGATTACCAATGCATCAAATATCAGAGGCTGAGGAGTGACCTTATAGAAGTTTATAAAATCATGAACGGCATGGATAGGATGAATAGCCAAGGACCTTTCCCCAGGTTGGCAAAATTCCAGAACTAGAGGACTTAAGTTCTTTTTAAATCTCTCCCCTTCCACTTCCACTAACAGGGGTGGCACAGTGGTTAGCACTGCTGCCTCACAGCACCAGGGTCCCAGGGCCGATTCCAGCCTCGGGTGACTATCTGTGTGGAGTTTGCACATTCTCCTCCTGTCTGCATGGGTTTCCTCCAGGTGCTCCGGTTTCCTCCCACAATCCAAAGATGTGCAGGTCAGGTGAATTGGCCATGTTAAATTGCCCATCGTGTTAGGTGCATTAGTCAGGGGCAAATGAGTCTGGGTGGGCTACTCTTTGGAGGGTCAGTGTGGACTGGTTGGGCCAAAGGGCCTGTTTCCACACCGTAGGAAATCTAATCTAATTTAAACTGAAGGGGCAACCTTTTCACACAGAGATTGGTGCATGTATGGAATGAGCTGCCAGAGCCAGTTAAAAGGGATCTGGAGGAGTATATGAATAGGAAGGGTTTAAAAGAATACGCACCAAATGCTGATGAATAGGGCTAGATTAATTGATGATATCTGGTTGGCATGGACAAGTTGGACCAAAGGGTCTGTTTGCCCACTGTGGAGCTCTACGACTCTATGTCAGGTGCAGAAAAGCAAAAGTGTATTGAATATTGTGAAAGGTTGTAAGAAAGGCAAAAATGAAATATGAGAACTGATTTGTGAGTAGCATAAAAGAGAACAGACCAGTCTTTTAGAAGAGGTGTTTTATTAAGAGGTGATATAAGATTGTGAGGGAGCTTGACAGGGTCAACAGAGAATATTTTCCCTCATAGGGGAATGCAGAACTAAGTGGAACAGTTTCAAAATCATGGTGTCCCACTTTAAATACCCATGCTAAAGGAATAAAGAAAAATAGCAACATTGAATAGTAAACTAATTGGTTAATTATTTGTTGTCATTGTGAAGTAGAAAATGGAGCTTGTACTTTACAGAAGAGGCCTAACACCAACTCTCTCAGAAAGCATTGTTTTCCCTTGTTTAATCTTTTCTTCTTCTTTTCTCTCGGAATTTTGTTGCATATTAAGGTTTTAATTCTTGTGATGATTCTAGATGCCTTTTCACAAAAGATTACAAAAACATTAAGGGTTGTTGACCGGCCTACAAATTGTCATTTTGAGATTGCTGTTTTGGGCTGGCAATAAATGCAACCAATATTTGTACATTAGTGAAAAATCCACACTGCTGTCCCATAATTCATCTGCTTCTAAGAAAATAATATAAATCTCTGGCATGTAAATGAGGTTGCCCAAACTCAGCTGAGGTTGCATTATATTTACAGTGTATTATTCAAATGAAAGGAGTGCGTGCAAAAAATTTTACAAATGTAATATCTGACTTACAAAGAAAATTACAAACCTTTTCTTCTATTAACAGAGAAAGTCCTGCATTTGTTATATTTTCTAAAGAATTTGATTAGTGTAGAGTTTTGAATCATTGTTTTATCTGTGATTTTTTAAATATAAATATTAAATGCATTGGCAGTGTTTTTGAACAAAATAAATTTCTTGTATATAATTAATGTTAAAAGTCTGAGAAGGTTCTTTGTCAAGGAAAATGTGAAGCAATGAATGAAAAATTCTCAGAATGCTTTGACAAATGCAAATAACAAAGCGTTTAGCAGAACAGAAGTATTTCTTTGCCCAGACTAAAAATATAACAGAATCACATTTATGTTAATTTAGTGCAAGGCTGATAGAAACTGAGCAATACTTCACGGTTAAAAACCAAAAGAATGGCGGATATTGGAAATCAGAAACAAAAACAGAACTTGCTGGCAAAGCTCAGTAGGTCTGGTAGCATCTGTTGAGAGAAATCAGAGTTAACATTTCAAGATCAGTGACCCTTAGAACCGTTCTGAGGGAGGGTCACTGGACCCGAAAAGTTCACTCTGATTTCTCTTCACAGATGCTGCCACACTTGCTGAGCTTTCCCACCAACTTCTGTTTTAGTTTTTAATAGTTCAGGATTCCCTACAATTTCTGAAAATGACAGGAAAATTTTGTCATTTAAAGTGAATAAAAAGCACTTTCATTTTGTTGAAAATTGGAAAATTTGAAATAGCTACAGACAGATTGGATCTGAAATTCAGAAAGGTCAATGATGCCAGAAATTAACTCAGGTTTGCATCAGCCTTTGGTGGACTTTTCAGGTTGAGGTGCCTTGGGCACTAGACCTATTGTAAAATGTCAAAACAAATTAACCACTATGTTTTCAAATACCTAGGTCACACATCCTTGGCTGAACTCCACTACTGCTGATGTAGCTAAGTATCCAACCTGGATTCTATGGAAGGATACTGAATCTTCTGCCCTGGAAGTACTTGCAATGGCTCACTCAAGCCTTTATGTCAAGCCATGCTGTACTATTTCTGGTTCCTCGCAATTTTTCAGCTACTTCATTGTGAAATGGAGTATATATTGAAACACTTGGATTTTTAGGAACAATGTTTTATGAAAAATCTGTTACGCATTAGTTGTTAAATTGACAATACAATGGCATAAATTGAATCAAAGACTTTGCATGCCACTTTCACGTAACCTCAGTTTAATTCAAAACATAGTTGACTGTTTTGGAATGTTCCAAAAAGAAAATATATTCATACTGTTTTAATGGCTGAAAAGCTACTAAGTACTTACAAGGAAATCAGGCTTAGAATATATTTCATAAGTACCTTGCCAGATTTGTAAACAGATAGATTTTTGCAATAATCAATAATAAGATAACATTCCATATAAAATACAAGTCCAATGCAATATATACTTCAAAGTGCACACAATGTTCACCATAGCAACACTAACATACTTTTATAGGCCTGTTCTTACTCATTGTTCAACCTCCCTGAAAAATCATTGGGAAGGCAAAGCTAGATGTTTATTTATCCAACTGTTGTAAATAAGGTATTACTGATTGTAAAATGCCATTTTAATTCATCAATGGCAAAGACTTGGTAGGAAAGGCACATGTTTAACAGACTGGTTGCTCTTTTTTTGAAACTTGTGCTACAGCAGGTCTGGCCAATTGCAGATAAATCTGGTTAACATAAAGAGCTATCACAAATGTCTCTTGTGGCACAGTGATTGTGTTCCTACCTCTGAGTTCAGGTTCAAATCCCACTTGCTCCAAAGGTGTACAATGCCTCTGAACAGTTTGTTTAGAAAATATGAAAAAAGAACTATGTCTAGAGTTATCAATATCATAAATCAGTGCTAGTGAAATCCTACTGCCAGCTAACATACTTTATTTTAATTAATTAGGAGTGATAAATTTGACATCAGATATCTGAAATTGTGCAGAAACACTAAAGGACAGTGTCATAACAACTCTAGGTGCCAATGTGAATAAATTTGTATAAAAATAAATAAATGTGTTTTGTAGGTGTCCAACATGAATGGTAATAGGTATATTTGAGGAATGAAAGATTAAAATACATGTTAAGTTGGTTTGAGTGCCATCACTTGATACGTGTGTGTTTCCCTTTTAAAAAAATAGTGCAATGTCACACATATGCTAATTACATTGTGTGCAACGAAGCTCATGCTACAGCCAGAACAATTAAACATGCCATTGGTATCTTGAAACAGAGCTTCACTTGTATAGACTGATCAGGGCAGCCTTTCAACCGATCCCCTCCCAGGGTTTCCAGGATAATCATCCTCTGCTGTATGATTCACAGCTTCCATCTGGAAAGAATTTCCAGCATGTTTCTCAATAAATAGAATAGCAAAGCCATTGCAGAGGGTATGCAAATGAGGGCTTAGCAAAGGTGTCAGCAATGCAGCTCAGAGGATTATATTCCAGGCAATGGTTCTACACATCTTCCAAGAAGCTGCATAATTTCTTAAAATGAAAAACCACACCAGTTTAGTAGTGATGCCCCAGTCACGCTGTTTTAAACTTTCAGACTCAATTAAACCTTTGAAAATTAAACACTTAAGAACAGAAAATGCTGACAACGCTCAGCAGGTCAGATAGCACTGAGTTATGCCAAAGATCATTTACTTGAAAGATTATTCTTTTACTCGCTCCACAGATGCTGCCTGACCTTCCCTAGTGTTTCCATAACTTTCTCTTTTAATTCTAATATCCAGCCTTCACAGTGCTTTGTTTCTTTTAAAAAAAAGTATTTAATTTACAATTCACATGAACATTAACAAATACAATTTGAACATCCACAGTATGACAGCTAAAATGACTATGGCCCCATCAATGGGTTACGGGCTGATTTATGAACTCTTCCAGCCACTGTAGCCAGGGGTGTATTTCAGACATTCAAGTATTTATAAATGGTCATAATTCCAATAAGATGTGGTAAAATCAGTGTCATTACAATATTAAATGACAGTCATTTGAAGACAATTTTAAACCTCTGCACTGACAGCAGACAATCTCAGCAACAGACTGCAAATTCTGATTTTTCCAATCACAAGTAGCAAAATTATGGTGCAGTGGAAAATCAGAATTTGCAGTCTATTGGTGAGATTGTCTGCTGCCAGTGCAACGGTTTTAAATTGTCTTCAAATGACTGTCATTTAATATTGTAATGACACTGATTTTATCACATTTTATTGAAATTATGACCATTTATAAATAAATTTAGGAACTGAAAAATTTACAAAGATTTTTTTTTCCATTTTCCTCAACTGATAATCATGTATAATTCCATTAGCATTGACTGCACTTCAATACCTCACTCAACTGAGCATTCTAGATCTGTAAGCCCAGATACTGATTGAAAGTGTGCACATGCACTGCCACCCAGACACACACACTCAAACCTGAACATACCCACAAAAACCCATATATACATATACACCAACCCCATGTACACATATACCAATGCATACATGTAAACCTGCAGGTGCACTTCCACCTCATATACTGCACATATTTGAGTGAATATAGATACAGACACTCACATAGAAATTTGCGTACTTCAACAATAGCTAGTGAAACATGAAATACCACCAGGACTCCAGATTCAGAAGTTCTACTCTCATTTCTGATAGATTCCATCTTTGCTGGAGTGGGGAAAGAGGGCAGGATGTGAAACTCACATGAGGGAAACCAAATCAAGAAGGATCGTCTAAGCTCTGCCAAGTTCAAATTGACCCTATTTTCACTGAAGCAAGGTGGTCTGTTTCTATTTGTGACATAGTATTTTTCAGAATAGATGTGCACAAAGGGTGGACAAGGACTCAAGTTTTTCATGTCTCTCGTTCTTTAAATTTTGAGAAACTCTGAAAATAATCATTTCCAGTTTCAATGGTTGCTTGTGGATGTAGGCCTGAGGGGTATCATGTTGCCATCCCTGCAAAGTTTCTCCAGCACTTCCAAATAATACAATGATATTATTTAGACAGAGAAACAGAGTTAACGTTTTGAATCCAATATGACTCCTCTTCCAATTTCACTTTCTTTGAAAGGTCTGAAAGTTGTTAAAGGATTAGTTGTCGTGGATGTGGAGCTATGAATATTTGTGTTTTTATATTGTGTTAGGTGTTAGAAGAGACTTAATTTCTTTTTATCAATGAGTTTCTTTATATATAGTGAAGTTTGTAATGGATACTTTAAAATTTTATTTCATCTCAGCATATTTACTGAGAACTGTCCACATTGAATACTGGGAGAGATTGCATGGAATGTGTAAGGTGAAAGAGTAAAGGAGTGGGAGCATAAGTTGACAGTAGCCAACATGGGATCATTAGGGGCCTGGTGATGAGCGTAGAGTCCTGGGGTCAGCATATGTCTGCACTAAGTTAGTGTAGGTACCAGAAGGGTGGGTGGGAATGCATCAGGGATCCTGGATTAGAATGAAGGTTATGAAAGACCATGGTGAGGGGAGGGGGTAGGTGATGGTAGGGGAAGGAGTAAATGAAGATTGCAAGGGGGGGGAGGAGTGGAGGGCTTAACATTTCTTATTACAGTTGGGAATAAGTTCCATGCACAGAGTGGGCCTTTTATACAACCTGCATTGTCACTCACAAGTCCTTGTGGCTACCTCTGCACTGTGCCAAGGGGTCAGCATGCCTGATTGCTGAACCATTCCAAAGCTCACCACGCTGAAAACCCAGACATTCGGGGCTGTTTCTCCTGAGGCAGATGTAGAAAGCCAGACTATTTCCGGAGTTGGAAGCAAATAGTAGGCTGTCCTTTTCTTCTGCAGTTATATTGGATAGGAAAGAAGCTTGGATTGCTTTTGTAATTTATCACAGATATAGTTAAGCTCATTTCAAGTATTAACTGGCAAAAACAAAGACATAAATTTCTGGCACTCAGGAGCATCTGGCAGTGGGAAAAAGGCAGCATTAATGGTTCGAGTTCAGTGACTCTATATCAGCACTCTGCCAGACCTGCTAAGTTTCATCAGCATTTCTGTTTGTGTTTTAGATCTCCAGCATCCACAGGTCTTTGCTTTATTTTTATATTAATTGGTGTAATTTCCCATGACAGGTTTAGACAATGCCAATATAAGACTGTTTACCACCATACTTTTAAGTCGCAGAAAAAGAATTCCAATCCAAGTTTTCAGGTGCCGATTAAGAAAGCTTTTAGTCAGAACTTTTAAAGCAATCCTCAAAATGATGAGTTAATCTTTCTACTATCCGCATTTTGATCCAAAAATGCATTAAATTCACAACTTTTGCTAACTGAGGTGAGGAGAATCTTTTGGCATACTGCACCTCAGAGGTCAGTGGAAACTCAGTCATATTCAAGACAGACACTGACAGATTTCCAGATATTAGAGATCTCAGCGGATATGGAAAATTACATTAAGGTTGAAGGTTTGCCATCTAGTTGAATGGCAAAGCAGAGTTGAGGAGCTAAATGGCCTCATGTTCCTATTTCTTAAGTTCCTAAAATCCCTCCAAGGCATATGATATCAATTCAATGGAATTCACTCATCTTTATCATGGAAATCATTTGATGATTTGCCAATGGGAGTTGCCAGCTGTCTCCTAAAGAAATCACTAAAGAACTTGGTTAAATGACACTAAATTTCAATACAGTCCAACACTTATAGCAATAATTAAATCATGTCTCACAAACTTGATTGAGTTTTTTGAAGAAGTAACAAAGAAGATTGATGAGGGCAGAGCAGTAGATGTGACCTATATGTGACTTCAGAAAGGCATTCAACAAGGTTCCCCATGGGAGACTGATTAGCAAGGTTAGATCTCATGGAATAAATGGAGAACTAGCCATTTGGATACAGAACTGGCTCAAAGGTAGAAGACAGAGGGTTGTGGTGGAGGGTTGTTTTTCAGACTGGAGGCCTGTGACCAGTGGAGTGCCACAAGGATGGTGCTGGGCCCTCTACTTTTTGTCATTTACATAAATGATTTGGATGCGAGCATAAGAGGTACAGTTAGTAAGCTTGCAGATGACACCAAAA
>NC_057731.1:38799321-38813676 GCF_004010195.1 Chiloscyllium plagiosum
ATGGATAGGATAAATAGACAAAGTCTTTTCCTTGGGATCGGGGAGTCCAGAACTAGAGGGCATAGGTTTAGGGTGAAAGGGAAAGATATAAAAGAGACCTAAGGGGCAACCTTTTCACACAGGGGGTGGTATGTGAATGGAATGAACTGCCAGAGGATGTGGTGGAGGCTGGTACAATTGCAACATTTAAGAGGAATTTGGATGGGTATATGAATAGGAAGGGTTTGGAGGGATATGGGCCAGGTGCTGGCAGGTGGGACTAGATTGGGTTGGGATATCTGGTTGGTATGGACAGGTTAGACCGAAGGGTCAGTTTCCATCTGTATTACTCTATGTCTATGACTCTAATTGTCACTATTAATCATTTGTTAGTACAGGTGAGTACAGATGAAAAACAGACATATTTTATCAATGCTTTTCAACAATATAAGATCTTTTTAACACAGAGAAAATTCAACATTCCACATTATAGTTTTGAATCTTATGAGTGTGTTTGAAAGGAAGAAAAAAGCTTAAAACAGAAATTGCTTAGACAACTCAGTTAAGAAAAACATCTATTTTACTAATACTGGGATTAAAAAGAATGGTATATACCATCACTGCACCATTTCTAATAAGAAATAGTTTGAGTCAGCAAATACCGAACTATTTCAAATACCAAAATGATAAGCAGGCAAAAATACCATGAGTTATTCCAGATGCAAGTGTTTCTGTGGAGCTATAACCATTGACAGTCTCCTTGGCAGTGAGATCTATCATCTGATGTAGGCGGAGTTTCCGGCAGTAGATGGAGGCAGCTTCAGGCTCAAGAGCAATTATCAACTGTTCTGGACAATCAGGAGATGCAAGACCAGCCTGTGGAGGTGAACGGTAGAGGAAGATTAGTCCTAAATAAGACACATCTAGAAACAAGAGGAAACCATTTGGCCCATTAAAGCTGCACTGCTAGTTTATTAGCTGTGATAGTCTGACCTTTTCAATTCTCTAACGATATTTATACAACTTGTCATATACAATTTTCTGGAAAGACACTTTGTTCACTGTCCAGATCACTGAATTGTAATACACCTTTCATTTCTCTTAATATGCTCACGTTCAAAATATCAATCTCACTTTTAATTAATTTAGTTGATTTTATCACTGGTTTTCAGAGCTGTATGTCTATATTCAGATAATGTTTTGCACGCATAGATTTTTTTTCTGACATTCCTGTTGATTTTAAGCTTTGAGTTTTGACACCTTTCCCCTTTATTCTCCTGCTATCGGGAAGAGTTGCTCCCAGTGTACCCTGTGACTTCCATTTATTATTTCAATCACCTTAATCAGCTCACTTCTTACCCTCCTCATACTAAGGAATGTTGTCCTGTCTCTCATTATAGTGTAAGCCCAATCCCTTCATTCAGTTACAGATCTGGTAAGTCATTGCCTGACTTTAATAATGCATACACTTTTTACTGTACTATCATAAATTAAACACAATATTTCACCACATCTATGGGCAGGCAATGGCCTAGTGGTAATACTGCTAGACTATTAATACAGAGACCAGGTAATATTCTGAGGAGCCAGGTTCAAATCTCATCCCTGCAGAATATAGAATTTGAATTCAATAAATATCTGGAATTAAGAGTCTAATAATGACTATGAATTGATTGTTGCGAAAATCCCAAATGAACTCCAGTAAAGAGAATTTACAGTCTGAAAGGATGAAGCATACTGTTGTATGATGTTGAGGTGCTGGTATTGGACTGGGGTGACTTCATCTGATAAAGGAGCAGCACTCTGAAAGCTTGTGATTTTAAATAAACCTGTTGGACTATAACCTGGTGTTGTGACTTCTGACTTTATCCTACTGTGGTATACATTTATAAATTTTTTTTAGCTAACAATATAAATGGATAAATGCAACCTGGATTTTGTATTCAATCAGCACTTCAATCATAATGCTTCTGAAACTGATCACTTCTCGAGTCCATCCATGTGTAGCTAAATGTGGCAATCCAGAAGCTGTGATTAATGATTCTACATTTCTCTACAGGGTACATTGTTGAAGGCTTTGCATTGTGATGCAGTTGTTGCTTTGAAACCTTGTACTTTTGTGAGGTAGATGGTAATCAAAGAGAGAAAAAAAACTTCTAGTTTCTAAGAAAACTATAAGTGTAACTGCTATTAGAAATCAAGATTTCTGGATAAGCTGAAACCTTGTGAAAGGAAACAGAGTGCCCTTAGAACTGAGTTCTTGATGATGATGATGATCTCAGTGGCTAGGTACAGGGAAGTTGAAGCAGACTGAGGCCAGATTCAGAAACACGCAGAAGGCAAATGTTCATTCTCAGCACATATTTTTATTACTTGAAGATAACATTAATGGATCTACACTGTCAAGGCCATTATTATCAAACGTGAGAAGGCCCTACAGACAGGCGCCTTTTTTGGTGAAAGCTAAGAACTCTGATTGGTTAAGCGTTATTGGTTGGAAAACAAGTTAAACCAGCAACAGTAAGTCTAGGGTATCATCCAATATCAGTTTAGGAGCTAGGACAGTCAATAGCTAGAGACATCCAGAGTGAGGGGATCCATTTCATTACAAACTGGCAAGTGGGTCACAGTCAGTCCAGAAAGCCCAGTGCAAACAGCCCAGCTATTAAAAGTCAGTTTGTCAGGGACCTATACAGATATCCATCTCAGGTCGGGTCACTCATCAATTGGAGCGGTCCGCTCAGTTGGTTGAGGGTGTGTTGTGTCCCCAAGTCCTAGGGATTTGGCTACTAGAAGGCATATTTCTATCTCCTATTTCTTAACAGTTCTAACCATTCCTCTACTTCAAGAGCAGTTGCCTTATGTGTCCACCTTCCGCCAGACATTTTGCAAAATCTGAAACCCAAAGGGCTTTTGTGAAGCTGAGTTTGTTTCCCTAAGCCAAATAAAATTGCAGTGTCTTCGAACTGAAGACTAATGCACAGAGCTTGTAAAACATTCCCAACGTAAACAGAACCCCATTAAATTCCAAGAACTCTCTCTCAAACTATGTTTGTAAATAACAGGCTGCAAAATACTTTAAAAACTTAATCATTACATTCCTGCATAGACACAGACCAAACACACATCTTACTAGTTCAAAATCCAAAACTCCAAAATAAATGGAATTACAACATAAGAATCACACATTTATGTCACAGTTAGTCATTATTTCATTGAAAAATGAAACAACATGTAATAATTAAAGATTTCTGAATGTTTGACTATAAAAGTTTTTACACTTACACAGTTTTAGACAGAAGCAGCCACAATGACAAAAACAAAACTAATTTCAGATGTGTTGTTAACATATGTTTTGAAAGGGATAGTTCTTGCATACTTCAATGTTTTGGCTTAACATCAAAAGATTTGAAATACTATTATAACGTTTAATTAGCCCAGTTTATTACAACTTCCTGCTAATTAAATATAACCCCAAATAAAGAATAATCACATTCCAATCATTCATTCTTCTTACTGCTGCTGAAGACTCCTGTTTCTGTTTACTACTTTAATTTGCTGTTCTGATGCATTCCATGCAATAATATAAATTGAATACATTTTCATTCTTTACTGAATAAATGTCTAATTTCAAGTTTTGTATTTAATTGTCCCCCCAGTTAATTTTTTTAAATTCAATGTTACGCTCTTGGATCTAATGTGGCTATCAGTTAGAGCTGAAATTGACATCATGATTCTGATTTGTCAGACTTCAACTTGATGTGCCGTTTTATTGGTGCTAAATTATATTGGGGATCAATTCAAGTTCAAATAAATTGATTTAAACAGGGTTCTATCTCTATAGTATGTATTTTGAATAAAGATTGGTGCACTTTGTGTCTTCCACTGTGTCTCACACCTGCACACACACACTATGGGTGCTGGGGATAAAATAAACAGTACCGCACTTCGGTGGTAGTGTGGGGGTTAAAATAAAAATGAAAAAAAAAAGAAAAAAAAACTGGCAAAAAAAAAAGAAAAAAAAATACACAGGAGGGAGGTGGAGTGCATAAAAGAAAAAAAAAATACACAGGAGGGAGCACTTTGTGTCTTTCACTGAAAAAAGAAAAAAATAGTATGTATTTTGTTCCTTCCTCTGAAACCTCCAGATGCAGCACATGATATCAGATTACAATCCAGTACGTGTGCTGTGTTGTTCAGCAGGACAGAAAACAACTATAGGTTTGAGGGAGACATTCTCTTAAAATCAATATAATTAACAAATAATTTAGATCTGGTCTCGGGAGAGGTTCTTTTTTAAACTCCACAGCAGCACTTAATTCAGGGTAGCTAAAAAAAACATGCTAATTTCTGAATACATATGACATGAAATGAACTGCCTAGGAAGTCAATGGGAGCCCAAAGTTATAGCAAATTCATGAAGTGAGATTTTGATATTTATCTCAAAAAAAAGTTTAATAAAGACACAAGTGAGCTGTGGTATATTTCCTAAAAACTGGGACCAATAAGATGAATCACAAGTATTCTTTTTAGTCCTATACACGATAACCTTACAGTATTGGTAATTAAACTATTTCTGTATTAAACATTCTAGATTGAGATCTGTTCATTCTGAATTGAATAATCTGAATTGAATCTGTTCATTCTTCTGAAGTTAAGATTACACTTTAACTCATACAGCACAGAAACAGACCCTTCGATCCAACCAGTCTATGCCGAACATAATCGCAAACTAAATCCGTCCCACCTGCCTGCTCCTGGCCTATATCCTTATGTCCATATCCAAATACAGTCAACACTGTAATTGTACCCACATCCACCATTTTCTCAGGAAGTTCATTCCACATGTGAACCACCCTCTGTGGAAAAACATTTGCCTCTTTCGTCTTTTTTAAATCTCTCCCCCTCACCTTAAAAATGAGCCCGCTAGTCTTGAAATCCCTCATTGAAGGGAAAAAACAACTACCGTTAACTCTATCTATACCTTGCATAACTTCTCGTGGTTCATCAATAATCCTCGTCAGATTATTCTACATTGCATACATTAAGTTTTATGTCTAATTTAAGCATTTGAACTTGTTAGGATTGGTTTTTGCTTCTCATCGTCTCATTTTCTATCACTCATTAAACACAGCCTGTGGCTGGTACAGTATGGTACAGGCTGTGGATATCCACAACCATACAGTCAACATTATCTCAGTAGGTTAAACAAAGAATTGATTCAATTTCAATCTGGAAGCCTAGTTGGAACATATCAGTTCCTTTTCCAATGTAGTGGAGCACAGCTGGATAGCCAAGAAGTGTACATTATCTCATCAATTATGCTGATAGACTTCTTAGACTTTTCAAATTATATAGATTAAGTTCACTTAGTGTATCCTTTCTGTAGAGAGTGATACTCTGCAACCTTCATAAAATTAACGAGTAGATTGCTACATTATAAGGATTCAATAATTATAATCAAAATATATGAAATATGGAAGGTAAGTAAAATATGCGCGGTGGACTATTTTTCCCTTGTTCTCATCAGTTGAGTTTTTCAGTAAAACATTTTTATTTAACAGAATTCTCATCTTCAAATAATGGGCATCGAAGTCAGTTGACAGATGCTCAGTTCAACACCTCCTCTAAAAATCATTAGATGAAACAAATATTACAGTTGCCTTGGCATATTTTCCCAACTCCTGCTCTGCAGTTGATTCAACAGTTATTAGGTTATCCCATTTTATTAACAATGATCCAGTTTGGAAAGACTCATCCACACATTTCTCTCAATAAATAACTGTGTTGCAGTTTTATTTAGCTTCATATTGAAATTCCTCAAGCACAGTATTCCTTTCAGTACTGCAGACACTTTTTTCTTTACAGTTTAGAAAAGGTTTAGAAACCATTTATATTTTCATTCAAATCAGAGATGTTTTACCAAGCTACTTATTCTCTTTTCAACATGTTTTGGAAATGGATTGAATTTAAATGAAAGTTTCCGACTATTTAACACTACTCATTTTAAAACTTTCCATTTTAGACACGACACTTCTTTTAATTTGTTCGTGTAATGTGGGCATTACTGACCAGGTCAGCATTTATTGCCCATCCCTAAGTACCAAAGAGTAGTTAAAAGCCTGTCTCATTGCTGTGGGCTTGGAGTCGCATGTAAGCCAGACCTGGTAGGGACGACAGATTTCTTTTCCTAAAGGAGGTTAGTCAGCTATTTGAATTTTTATAATAATCAACAGCAGTTATATTGTCACTTTGAGACTAGTTCATTGTTCCTGACTATATTTTATTATTGAATTCAAATTTCATCATCTGCTAAGTTGGGCTCTGAACTCATGTCCTCAGGACCTGAGGTTCTAGACCATGAGTACAGTAGTATTACCGGCACACCACTGCCTCTCCATTAGATTAATAAAACTGACCATTTTACCATAAGCCTTCAATAACAAAATTATAATATTCTATTTGCAGGAAGGCAGTGGTGTACTGGCATAATCCAGTAATGTCACTAGTACAGTAACCCAAAACCCCAAGCTCATGTTCTTGGTAAAGGGGTTGAAATCCCATCATGGCAGATGGAGAAATTTGAAATCATGAGAAACATGGAATAAAAAGCCAGTCGAATGGCAACCATGTAACAACTGTTGATTGTCATAAAAACCTACCTGATTCACTAGTGTATATTAAGAAATAAAATCTGACGTCCTTCCCTGATCTAGCCTACATGTGACTCCAATCACACAGCAATGTGGTTAACTCTTAGTTGACATTAGAGATGGGAACTAAATGCTTGTCTAACCAGTGATGCCCTCATTCCAAATATCATTTAAATAAAAATTGCCTTTGGAGCATTGCTTTTGCATCTTGTGATTTCTTTACATTATTTTGAAATTTAAACCTACTTCCCCTGTAATTAACAAGCAATGCCTATATGTGTATTCTGAATACTGAGGATAGGTCTTATGCCAAAAATGCAGGCAAATGAAAGACATTGAAATAAATCTCTGCAAGAAAGTTATCCAAACAACAGATGAAAATTTAGATCTGTAATAGCCTAAACAATTTGATTCTCAACATGACATTCAAGATGGGTGTATATGAAATGTTTTTAGTGCAATTTCAATGTCAACAAACCAATGACAGAATTTCAATAGTTTCAAAATTTGTTTAATCGTTTTATGGAATGCTTTAGAAATAGTTGTTGCCCTGAAAATTTAACCTGTATTCTTACTGTAAGTTGGCATTTAGCATTGCATCAGTATCCTTAAGTATCACTGAAAATGGATTATTTCATAAATTTGAATATTTAAATGTATTTCGCTATTGGATTCTGTCGGCAAAATTAGAGAAATTGGTGACTACTCTGTAAGCTTTTGACAATTTTGGCTCAGAACTAGCTCGTCCAAATTAGCATCTCAAGTTACCATTTGGAAGCCTTTTGTTATCAAAATAACTAAGATTAATTTTGTGTACTCTCTGGTAACAAACAATAAACCTGTCTGGTATATCTTTGGAAGGCAAAGAATGTTTTCTTAATATCATACAAATGCTAGAAATATTTCCAGGTATCCAAGTCCTTGCTAATCTATCACCACAAAGCCAGCATTTCCAAGTCTGAAAACACAACATAGAATCATTGGTTCATTCATTCATACAAAAAATTCTCTGTGACTGACAACAAAAGATGCAAAATAAAACAGAAAGGAAAAGAAAATAGATTTAGCACATTACTGTGCTTGCTGTCTTCATTTCTTATTCATTTTTAAAGTGACTTCCTCCTTATGTTTACTGTCAATATTAGTATATTAAACTAATTGTGCATTCATCAAACCATTACTGAGATTTGACTGAATGTGTCTATAAAAACAAAGAACATCTGTTAATTTTACAAACATATGGACTAATATTCTGCAAAACTTTCACCTGTGTGCTGCATGTGTGTCAAGACACAAGTCCCCTGCTACAGTTACATGGAGCCTTTGACTTGCAATATTTTAGTGCCCATATAATTATTGTGGTCATGCTTATTTCTGTAATATAATTTGCAAAGAAGATATAAACTTTAAATATTAACTAATGCTATAGAATCCCAATAACATTCTTCCTCAGACATGTGGAGTTAGTAACAAGTGCACCTTGTAAGAAAATCTGAAATAAGAGTAGGAGTAGACCATTCAGCCCCTCAGGCCTGCCCTGCTATTCTGTTACTATATCCCCTAGTTTACGTGTCCCCTGCTAGTGGAAATATATTTTCAATATCTACCCTAACTAATTCCCCTACAGAATCCTGTATGTTTCAATAAGATTATCTCTCATTTTCTTTACCTCTAATGAGTAATGGCTTAATCTCAGACCAAAAGATATGACTATAAGATATAGGAGCAGAAGAAGGTCTGACCAGTTCTTTGTGTAGTTTTAGCAAATCTTGCAACTTTTATACTCTATTCCCTTGAAATAAAGGTCAACATTCTAGTTGTCTTCCCTATTACATATTAACTTGGATGCTGGCTTTTTGTGATTCATGCATGAGAATTCCCAAATCCCTTTGTAGCTCTCTGCAGTTTTACTGCTTTAAAATATTCAGTTCCTCTATTGTTTCTGCCAAAGCACATATCCTCAGATTTTCCCACATTATATTTCATTTGTCAATTTTTTGCCCACTCACTTAACCTGTCTACATCGCCTTGTAGACTCATTCTGCCTCACTACTTGCCTTCTCACATGTTTTTGTTTCATCCACAAACTTGGCTACAATAAGTTTACTTCCTCATCTAATTCACAATTACATATTGCAAATAATTGGCCTCAGCACTGCTTTCTGTGGGACTCCACCAGTTACGAATTGCTGTCTTGGAAAACATCCCAACTCTGTCTTCTAAAAGTTAGCAAATCCTCTGCTCATGCTAATATACTATCCCCAATACCATGAGTTCATATCTTGTGCAACAATGTTTGATGTGGGACCTTAAAGAATGCCTTCTTGCAATCCAAATACACCACAACTATTGGATCCACTTTACTTACACTGCTCATGATTCCCCAAAGAACTCCAGTAAATTTGTCAAACATGACTTTTCTTTCACAAATCCAGGTTGACCCTGCTTGATTGTGGTAGTATTTCTAAAAAGTCGTGTTATTTCTTCCTTAATAATGAACTTTAGCATTTTCCCAATGACAGATGTTAGACTAAATGGCCTATAGATACTTGCTAGGAGAAAGTGAGGACTGCAGATGCTGGAGATCAGAATCAAGAGTGTGTTGCTGGGAAAGAACAGCAGGTCAGGCACATCCGAGGAGCAGAAGAATCGACATTTTGGGCATTTCAGTGATGAAGGGCTTATACCCGAAATGTTGATTCTCCTGCTCCTCGGATGCTGCCTGACCTGCTGTGCTTTCCCAGCAACACACTCTCGACTATAGTTACCTGCTATCTGTTTCACTCCCTTCTTGAACAGGGATGCCCATTAACAGTTTTACAATCCACTGTAACCCTCTTGGAATTCGGTGACTTCTGGAATATTCCAACCAATGCCTCCACTATCTTTGCAGCAATGTACTTTAAAACCCTTGGATGTCGGTCATCAGCTCCAGGCTGCTTGTCTGCCTTTAATTCCCTTAGTTTGACAAATACTTTGTTCCTCATGATACAGACCATTATAAGATCTTTCCTTGTATTCCCATCTTGATTATTTGTTATCTATCAGATGTTCATGGTGTCCTCCACCATGAAGATCGATGCAAAATATTGGTTTAAATTATCTATCCTTTCCTCGTTTCCACCATTCCCCAGTTATATCAGTTAAGGGTCTCTAATTTATTTTAGCTACTTTCTTTTTTTCCTTATAAACCAGTAGAAGGTCTTGCTATATGCTTTTATATTTCTTGCCAATTTATTTTCATAATCAATTTTTTCTTTGTCTTAGCATTTTATTCATCTGCAGCTGGTTCATAATAAATTCCGATCCTCAGGCCTATCACTAGGTTCTACTGCTATGTATGCCTCAGACAGAATGTTGCAGGTTGTCTGAGCAATCTAACTTCTTACATGTGGTACTGTTGATAAAATTGAAACAATCTATGGGTTCAATTCGCCACTGGATTAAGAAGCACAGTCCACTTCTCTCAGTACATAAAACATACCTTGTAGGCTGCCTGCCTCATGAACTGCTTTGCAGGTTGCTTCCATATAGCTGGTACAGTAATGACCCATCGAATATCCGGGTTTCCAAATTGTGAACCAGCCTGGTCACTCAGCTCCTAAAAATAGAATGATGTAGGTGACAGCTTCCTTGTTTCTTCATTGAGAATTCTACAGCAAAATCCTGGCTATAAATTACAACATGATTTCTACATGTTTACAGCCTGCACACATCAAACTTTATTGAAAAAACACATTCTGTTGTGAGGGGCCATAGAATGTTGGCACTATTACTAATTATCAGCAAAGCAAATTCTACATATATATCTGCATATTAACATAAAATAAGCTGTAAAGATTTGAAACATAGTTATTGTCGTCTATTTTTGGATCCACTTCTTTTGACTGTGCAGTGGGTGATTATTGGGATATAGAATTATAAAGATAAAAGTGTAAAGGAATAGCACTTTGTGAAGGTCAATTTGACTGCTCTGAATTACACCTTTACTGGCAAGAATTACCTTACAAAAGTGAGTCCAACATCTTTTCACAACTGAAGATTACCACAGGTGTTTGAATGAAAGCTTCTTTGTTGATGAGAACTATCAAATTTCTAAGAATTCCAATGCTGTTTTAAGTATGGTTGATTTTCTTAGTCTGTAATTATCCTTTGCACAATCACTTAGGAAAGGAAATGGATCCAAAAAAGGCAACAATAACTTTCACAGTTGTTTGTACATTAACAGATGCATCCAGTAGAAATGCCACTAATTCTTTTGATTGGCAGCATCAAGTTTTAAAATTGTTTTGAACAACTGCAATATCAAATCTTATTGTAACAGAGAACAATCCAGTCACAATACTTCATAAAGTAAAATACTCAGCAGCACAAGTTCAAAATAAACATAATTTTCAACATTCCATCAAATCTACCTGATGAACGTAACATTAAGAAGAAGATCCTATTGTATATAAGTTCTTTGTCATTTCTAACACACCTGTAATGCATGGTCTTTAAAGAACATTAGAGCACAGGCAAAGATTTCAATAGCCTTGACCTTTTTTCCATTGGCAGCCTCCAGTTCTGTTTCAATTGTGAGATTCTAGAAGACAGTGAAAGAAATAAATGCATCACACGATGATAGTTCCATAAATGACAATTTCCAAGCTTTCACAGAGTTAGAACTCGATCCAATCACAGAAAGTGCATTCCACTTAAAAGCAATTTCTTCTCAAAAGTAATTTATTCTATATGATCAAACTGCCATACTGAAATCTTTTTGAGTGCATTTAGTTTTCAGAGTAATATCTCTCTATAGTTCTCAGGAGAAATTGGGTCTCTGTGGCCTTGCATAAAATGTACAATATACAAAGCATTGCATTCAATAGTAACTGTATACACAATTGAAAAGGTCCAAGGGCAACTTTTGTCTTCACTGCATGGATCGCAATCTGCTGTGGTAGATTGCTCATGATGCAGAATGAGCCCATTTTTATTCCTTTAAGCACATACCAGGAGGAACTGCAAAATTAATCCAAAAATATTCTCCAGACAAAGATCAAAAAGCCTTTTCAGTATGCTTTGGCTTTCAAATAGATAAAGCTTATCTCCAAACTCAACGCAACATTCTTGTCCTATTACATTCTTAATTTGCTTTGGATTGATAAAAGCTGTAATTTTATGTTCAGTTCTGATACCACACTTTCCAATGGATTTGAATGCTGTTGAATGGGGGCTGAGGAGGATTACCAGAATTGTTCGAACAATGTGGGTATTTAGATACAAAGTTAGACGGTAAGTGCAGTGAAGCGATAGACATTGGTCACTCCTGAGGTATCTGATGGACAGGCCTGTTACTCAACCTGCAATACATCAGTCCTTTGCAGTGGAAACCTTACAATATTGACTTAGAGTGAGACATACCCTGGTGTAGTAGGTCATTCCTCTTCTGCAGCACTGGTTCGAGTTGCCCATGGAGTCTGACCTCTACCACCTCACTTTCCAGGTTGCCTATGTCAGTTGGGATGATTTCTTGTTGCCTCCTATAGGGAAGAAAATCTTCCCTAGACTTCTGGACAGTCTTCAGGAGGACCGCAGTGGAAGCATTGCTAAAGCATGGTGCTTATTTTTGCTTGGTCTAATATTTCCAGGGAGGGATGCAATTGATGACAAGAAGTTGAATGATGCTTCTAAGTTACAGAGAGTGAACTGCTGTGTAGGTACCTTTTAACTGTTAAATTTGGTTCTTAGAGAAGGGTAATATTTCCTGCCCAACACCCATAATATGTAGCATTTACTCCACACATGCATATGCATGAAATGAGAAGAACTAATTGCGTGGAAAAGTTTGCCCCACACACAGGTGGACAACCCTCCTGAATTTCTGTTCACCTTCACATGTAGCCAAAAAGAGATAATATTCCCAATCACTGTGTGTAAGGTTGTTACAGACTGCCATATGCGTCTGGTATTTCCATGTCATCCCATTTGTCATCTTGCAGCAGTGCTCTTTTATAGTTTTGCCCTCTGGCAACCTAGTACTAACGGTGTCCTCACCCTGTACAAGTGGTCAGTGATTTAGTACATGAAGAAGCCCCATCTCTAACCAACTTTCTAAAGTACATGCAATGCTCTCTGTTATCAGATTGACTGACACTACATCTTCAAGTAGCTTGCTTTCTCTTCCTGAAATGGCAGAGAGGTTTCTACATTGTCAGCAACTGAAATGAAAAGAAGGGATAAAGTTAAGCTTTTAGTGTAATGGGGAAAAGAAGAGAGATGTGAAGCTATAGGAAGTGATTAATGTTTATCATGCAGCGTGTTCAGGAAGAGATAGAAGCAAGGTTCATCATGGTAAATTGGTTAGCAAGGTTAGATCACATGGAATACAGCGAAGACTAGCCATTTTGATAAGAACTGGCTCAAAGGTAGGAGACAGAGGGTGGTGGTGGAGGGTTGTTTTTCAGACTGGAGGCTGTGACCGGTGGTCTGCCACAAGGATTGGTGCCGGGTCCACTGCTTTTCATCATTTGTATAAATGATTTGGATGTGAACATACGAGGTATACATGATTTGGAGACACCAGTATTGGACTGGGGTGTACAAATTTAAAAATCACACACTATAACTCAACTATAACCTAGTGTTGTGTGATTTTTAACATAGGAGGTATAGTTAGTAAGTTTACAGATGACACTAAACAGTGAAGTGGACAGCAAGGAAGGTTACCTCAGAGTACATGGAATCTCGATGAAAAGGCCAATGGGCCAAGGAGTGGCAGATGGAGTTTAATTTAGATAAATGTAAGGTGCTGCACTTTGGAAAGGCAAATCAGAGCAGGAGTGCGAGCAGCAGCAGAGCATTTTGAGTGCGAGCAGCAGCAGAGTGTAAAGGAACCCGGAAGGCTACAGCTAAGGTGAGACAATTTGTTTTAAAATTACTTACCGGTAGCGGGCAGCAGTGTTTTTTTTTCTCTTCACAGAATGAGCGGGAGCAGCAGGGGGAAGTGACGAAGACCAGAGGGGCAGCCGGGTAGGTTTTTTTTCCCTATAAAAGCGCGCCCTCCTCCTCTAACCTAACAATAAGACCCGTTGTGGTAAGTAGGTAAGTGCTGCATTTTGCTTGTTCTATTCTTTAGACCCAGTTTTTTTTTTAAAAAAAGGTTACTTTTAGAGGCAGTGAAGG
Source organism: Chiloscyllium plagiosum (assembly GCF_004010195.1). Classification (NCBI taxonomy): domain Eukaryota; kingdom Metazoa; phylum Chordata; class Chondrichthyes; order Orectolobiformes; family Hemiscylliidae; genus Chiloscyllium; species Chiloscyllium plagiosum. The sequence continues at coordinate 38,813,121 of NC_057731.1, forward strand.
CAGTGCAATGTTCCTCTTGCAACATGTTTGAGGTAAGGGATGCCATGGACGTCCCTGCTGATTACACTTGCAGGAAGTGCACCCATCTCCAGCTCCTCCAAGACCGTGTTAGGGAACTGGAGCTGGAGTTGGATGAACTTAGGAACATTCGGGAGGCAGAGGGGGATCATAGATCGGAGCTTTAGGGAAGTAGTAACTCCAAAGATGGCAGATAGATGGGTGACAGTGAGGGGGACTGGGAGGAAGCAGACAGTGCAGGGACCCCCTGCAGCCGTCCCCCTCAAGAACAAGTATACAGTGTGGGATACTTGTGGGGGGGATGACTTACCAGGGGTAAGTAACGGGGCCCAGGCCTCTGGCACGGAGCCTGTCCCCGTTACTCAGAAGGGAAGGGTGAAGAAGAGCAAAGCAGTAGTAATTGGGGACTCGATAGTTCGTGGCACAGATAGGCGGTTTTGTGGGAACGAGAGAGACTCACGTTTGGTATGTTGCCTCCCAGGTGCAAGGGTACGTGACGTCTCTGATCGTGTTTTCCGGGTCCTTAAGGGGCAGGGGG
>NC_057731.1:38814210-38821486 GCF_004010195.1 Chiloscyllium plagiosum
TTTCTTGTTCTTTTGCGGAAAAGCAAGAATGGTCTCTGTGCTTTGCTCAACATTTATTCCTTTCCAACATCACTGAAACAGCTTATCAGTTCATTTGTTAGAATTCTGTTTGTGGGAGATTGCTGTGCACTAAATAGCTGCCACATTTCTTACATTACAACAGTAACTAAAGATCAAAAGGACATTATTCACTGGCAACTATGTTGGAACATTTGGAGGTTTTGAATGATAAACTTCAGTCTTTTTTTCCCTTTATTTGCCTTTATTGTCTCTAGTATGGATTCATTAAGATCTAGACTAAGTTAATTAATCTCAGATTGTGTTAGATTGACCTCATCACGATATTGTACCATCTGTTAGGATAGTAACTATTGCAAATTAGACAGTTGTGATGCACCTTATGGTGGAATGTCCTTTCATGTGGGGCTTTGCAGCTCACAAAACAGAGCTGCAGTGGTAGTTTGTTACTGCTCTAGGAAAGCCTCTGTAAGGAGGCGGACGAGCTGAATGCATTACCCCTCAGGTAAGAGCAGATATGTGATCCTGAGTCTATCTACCCTTTATAATGATAAAGATTCCAGACAAAACAAACCAAAAAACAGATGGAATCCTGCACAGAAAGAGGGAACATTGTCAGGTGCGTATTTGGAGCTCAGAATATTCTGTTCTGATTGCAAATACAGTAGCGCCTCGACGTATGAACGGCCCCGTTCACGTACAAATCGGTTTACGAACAGGATTGTACTTAAAATTTTGCTTCAACGTACGTACGAAATTCAAGAGACGAACGAAGGTACGAACACAAAAAGCCCATGTGCGACCACGTGGTTTCATTGTTCTACTTTGCTATGCGCTTGTCGAACGCAAAAGCTCTCGGGCCCCGCGTGATCTCATTCAGTTCGTCTTTGGCGCGCGCGCTGTGAACAGCCGTCCAAGCATTCTTACGCTATCCGAACAATGGGAAACATTGATTCAGTTCGCAAACTTTTCGGTTCGCAAACCGGGTCCCGGAACGGATTAAGTTCGTAAGTCGAGGCGCTACTGTAGTTGGTTGGAAATACAGAACTGGCACATTACTGAAGAAAGAGATGTGTTGTTCAAGTCTTTCATCCTGTACTCATCAGGACAAAGTGCAAGAGTGCCAAATTTCCAATGAAGCAACAGTTTAGACTGTATGAGTAAAAGGTGCTGATTGGGAGACATATAAGTTCTGATTGGTCATAACATAACCATGGAGAATGCAGCAAGGAACTATTTGGCTTGCTAACCAATCAACACCCCTTCCTCATGCTGCATGGATTGTCGTTCCCTTTAAAATTTGATATTCTCATGTGTGTCATGATGAGTGCAAGATGAAACGTTTCTATCTCAGCAATACTTTGATATTGTCTAGGTTATTAAAAAGTCCAAGTGAAATGATTCTGACTGATAGAGAGGGGGTAAAGACCCTGGACTCTTGCTGACCTATACGCCATGGGTTTGTGGAGGTACAGGCAGCAGCAATGTGAATGCAGACATCAATGTTGGGATCTTGACAATAGTTGGAAAGAAAAATGGTTTTTTTATAACTTCATGAAGTAGGGGACAAAATACAAAAGTGAGGAAGTTCTGCTAAACTTTAGCAAATCACTGGTTAGGCTTCAGAAGGAAGTCAGGGCCTAGGGTGCAGTACAGAGAGATTTATTCAAACCGTTCCTGGGATAGGGGGGTGGACATGGAGCTGAAGCTGTTCCTGAGGGCAAAGAGGAGAGTTAATAGAGGCTTTCAAGTGATTAAGGATTATTTTGTCGAATAAATACGAAAGCAAGTTCTCATTGGCTGGAGAGAAAATAATCAGAAAACAGAGGTTTAAGACAGTGGCAAATAAACCAGATGGAAGATGAGGTGACTATTTTTACGCACCAAGTTGCTATGGTGTGGGGTGCATTGGTTGACAGGGTACTGGAAGTTGATTCTCTTTGTGGTTTTCAGGAAGGGCAGAGGAGGTAGGACTGATGGAAGAGTCTATTTGAAGAACTGGTACAGGTACAATGCTTCGAGATTGTTTCACTCTCCGACGCTATTTGAGAAAAGTGGCTTTGAAAATGGCTCCACACAATGGTCATCCTCCAAGGTGACAGGCTCATCTAGAGATGGAAGAAAATCATTTTGCAAGAAGTTTGCAGAGCTCTCGTCACTCACACATTGAAGGGTGCAGTGCCAACTGATGTTCAAAAGCTGATTACTGGCACATGAGAAAGAAATCCATTTCTTTGATGGGCCATCTCAGAATTTCCTGCGATGGCAGTATGGGTAATGATTGGTGCACTTAAAACCGACCCTGCCATTTCTGTACAAGACCACATATTTCTGGAAAATGCATGAACATACAACTGCTTGCGGAGCCTGCAGCCTTCTGAAGTCAATGTCGAGTTCAATAGCTTGAAGGCTTGCCTTTACCACAGCCACCACACACTAGACCTCATCATCACTTGGTCTGCTATTAAACACAACCCATTGTTAGTCAATAGCAAAACCCATTAGAAGACATTCATCCTTCTAATCAAATAGTTGTCTACTCTAACTGCTCTTCTCTCTCTTTGGGTCTAACCCCACCTATCATTTACTCCTTAACCCGACCCCTCTCCCTATCTTCTGCATAGCTTTGGGGCATAGCTTTAAATTAAGGGGTGGTAGGTATAGGACAGATGTTAGGGGTAGATTCTTTACTCAGCGAGTCGTGAGTTCATGGAATGCACTGCCAGTAGCAGTGGTGGACTCTCCCTCTTTATGGGCATTTAAGCGGGCATTGGATAGGCATATGGAGGATAGTGGGCTAGTGTAGGTTAGGTGGGCTTGGATCGGCGCAACATCGAGGGCCAAAGGGCCTGTACTGCGCTATATTCTTCTATATACACTTAATGGTAAGTTCCTGGGGAGTGGTGCTGAACAAAGAGACCTTGAAGAGCAGGTTCATAGTTCCTTGAAAGTGGAAACCCAGGTAGACAAGATAATGACGGAGGCATTTCATATGCTTGCCTTTATTGGTCAGTGCATTGAGTAGAGGAGTTGGGAGTTCTTGTTCTGTCTCTACAGGATATTGGTTCACCCACGTTTGGAATACTGCATTCAATTCTGGTCTCCCTGCTATAGGAGATATGTTGCAAAACTTCAAAGGGTTCAGAAAAGATTTACAAGGATGTTGCCGGGGTTGGAAGGTTTGAGCTATAGGGAGAGGTTGAATAGGCTGGGACTATTACCCTGGAGCTTTGAATGCTAAGGAATGAACTTAGCAAGGTTTATAAAATCATGAGAGGTATGGATAGGGTAAATAGACAAGGTCTTTTCCCCAGGGTGATGGAATCCAAAACTAGAGGGCACAGATTTAAAGTGAGAAGGGAATGATATAAAAGGAATCTAAGGGGCACGTTTTTCATTCAGAAGGTGGTATTTCTATGGAATGAGGTACCAGAAGTGAGAAGTGGTGGAAATTGGTATAATTACATTTAAAGGGCATCTGGATGGGTATATGAATAGGAATAGTTTAGAGGGATATGGGCTATATGCTGGCAAATGCAGCTAGACTTATTTAGGATGTCTGGTCAGCATGAACAAATTGGACTGAAAGGTCTATTGTTGTACAGCTGTATGACTCTATCACTCTTATTATAAGAGTGGAAACAGATAGCAATATGAAGAATCATTCAATGACTCTTCTGGCATTGTCACTGTTCACCATTGTGACTCTCTTATGGTCCATGCACATTGCCTTGCATAGGTGAAAGGATGCAAGTGGATTCAGCTTCTTCACAATCTCTGAACCAAATGTTTGCACATAATCATCTTCTTCCAAGAAAACTGACAGTATATTATTGACAGTCCTGTTTAGGGAAATTGGTCTGCCATGGTTGAATAACGTGGTTGTAATGTGCAAGATGTGAGGAAGAGATCCCTGTAACAGCTGTGAGAGTAATATGTGCAGAATGTGTGTGGAAGAAGGAGAAAGAGTGACGTGAAATGATTGTAAGAGAGTAAATGGAAGTGGGGAAGGGAAATGGTCTGAGTGGTTAGATGCTGGTGTGAACAGAGAGGGAGGTATTCTTACTTTAATAACACTGGTGATCTCATTTAGGTTATTTCTATATTGCAGCAATATACAGGGAGCAAAGCTCTTGGTCCTAACCTCCAAATCCTAGTGTTAGAAGTGCTGCCAGGAAGATTTTCTGCCCTCTGGAGTGAACAACATATCCGTTATTCAAACTGTATCTCGAATGAAAGCTTCCAATGCTACATCGGAGAACTTGAATGGCCTCTGTGGGTCTTTTGCAGATGTTTTGCCACTTGTGAAATTGTAAAGTGCAACAAGAGTTGCCTTCTCTTTAAATCATGCTGTCTTCATTTAAAGCATCAGTTAAGCTTGACTTCTTGACCCTTCCCCATCCTCAAGCATGTGTACAACTGATGAATAGTACAGAGAGCACTGATCACATGCCAGAGTCATGTTGGTGAGCTGCCAACACCAACTGCACATGGTCCCTGTAATGGTCTGACCTGTGACCATAAATTCATCATCCTTGGCTTTGAAAGTTTGAGTGTGTCATTTGAAGCTGATGTTCCTTTCCAATATTCATCTGAAAAGTTAGCTCTTTGCACTTTTTTTGGATGATATTTCATACAGGCTAATGGCTGAATATTGTTGCAGTTCCCTACAAACAAGGTAGGAAGAAAATGTCATCTCTCTAAGCAAAGTTGCTAGGGTATGTGGGCCACACAATTATAATATCCATAACTATAAGAAGTTATTTACTGAAAATTACTGAGAATTTCAGATAAAATGAAGAAACATTTTCCATCTTAATTGCAACCAAAAGCCCCGTTACCTTTAAGAAACATACTACACTTGATTATTTTTCTAACATGACTTAAATCAGTGATAAAAACTACATTTGAGACTGTGATGCCTTTAATACTGTTTTGCATGGAACTGATTCATGTTAACAGCTATTTCAAAAGGCTGACATGGTATGATCCTTATAATTTGCAACAAAAAAAAACAGGCTGCTAATACTTGAATGGATAGATTTCAAAGCAAATAATTTCAGTTTGCAGTAATTTAAGAAAATAACCTAGATCAACTAAACCATAGGAGCACCACCTTTAATCTGAAAGGTCAACTCCATCCTAATTATAACTGTGGAAAAGATGAAAGGTCACCCACCATTATAGATAGATTTCAGCATAGAATTGGGAAGCTTACTGTGATGGTAATAGAGGTCATTTTTAAATCAATCAAGGACTCAACTTTTCTATTGAGTCAGCTTGCTTCTGAATAGCCCAGTAATAAGGCTTGAATAAAGAGGCCAATTAATTATCATCAAAACATATGCATTGCTTTTTAATTTAAAGCTCTTCCAGTGTAGATGTCAGACTGTGTAGACTTGTATTGTGGAAAACATATTGTAGACTTACTACACATGGAACAACTCTATAAGACAAGAATTTGCTTAGAATCAAAAGGGCTTTTTGTAGCACTGCATTGCCACAAAGCTAATTGCCAATTTCATTTCTTAATATTTACTTTTCAGGGATGAACACAAAACATACGAAGTTCAAGATGATAGAGATCAGAAATAATATTCTGTTGGTATTCTCTATATATCATGAATGAGGGGCGGCACAGTGGTTCAGTGGTTAGGACTGCTGCCTCACAGCGCCAGGGACCTGGGTGCAATTCCTGCCTCGGGCGACTGTCTGTATAGAGTTTGCGCATTTTCCCCGCGCTCTGGTGCTCTGGTTTCCTCCCACAATCCAAAAAAAGATGTGCAGGCCAAGTGAATTGGCCATGCTAAACTGCCCACAGTGTTAGGTGCATTAGGCAGGGGTAAATATACGGTAGGGGAATGGGTCTGTAAGGCTTACTCTTTGGAAGGTCGGTGTGGACTTGTTGGGTCGAAGGGCCTGTTTCCGTACTGTAGGTAATCTAATAATGTTAAAGTCAGGGAACTAACCCTACAGCAAAAGGCTGGAGGGAAAGACAACAAGGTGACTCTCAACAATGAGCCCCAACCCCAAATGGTATCCTCAGGGAAGCATAAAAAAAATCATGTGTCTTCCAGTTAATCCCAGAGTTACCAGTAACTTCCAGTGAAAATGTTTTGCCTTTACAGGACAGAATTCTACATGTGCTCATTTTTGCTTTTTTAGGTTCAACTCACAAGCTCCATTCACCAAATTCCTAACTTAAGTAAGTTAAAATGATAAAATGAAGATTTGGAACTTACACTGGTTGTATGGAGCTTCATTTTGAATTTCTCGAAATAGAGCCATTGTTTTGAATCATTTGGATCCAGGTCATGATAAAAGTCCCTGGCTGCATAACCAAAGCTGTGGTACTTTCCGTCGGGCGACAGGAGGATAGTTGTAGGAGTCTTCTGATTGGATACACCGGGGTCACCACCTTCCCATCGTCTGACAAAAACAAACAGTTCAATGATATTGTAGCTGCTCTCTTTGCAGCACATAACCTTAGAATTACACAGTTGGATCAACCCATACATAAAATTAGAGACAGGTTTCCAGAGCTTAGAGCTTTGCCCCTAAAAGCACAGCTGATAAGTGGGGAGCAATGAAAATCGGTGATGCCTAAATTACCCAAACACCGAAATGCAAAAACACACAGGAAACAAAATACACTAAGGATTTACAGGTAAGCCCTGGGGGATCCACCCTAAGCAGTCATCAGAGTGGTGATGTTTATTTCTGATAATGGTGTACACTAAACTTCAAATAAAACAAAATTCTTAAAGATAGGCGTGGATCATTTCTTGTCAGAAACCTTTTAAATCAAGATTTGGAGATGCCGGTGTTGGACTGGGGTGTACAAAGTTAAAAATCACTCAATAGACAATAGACAATAGATGCAGGAGTAGGCCATTCTGCCCTTCGAGCCTGCACCACCATTCATTATGATCATGATTGATCATCCTTAATCAGTATCCTGATCCTGCCTTATCTCCATAACCCTTGATTCCACTATCCTTGAGAGCTCTATCCAACTCTTTCTTAAATGAATCCAGAGACTGGGCCTCCACTGCACTCTGGGGCAGAGCATTCCACACAGCCACCACTCTCTGGGTGAAGAAGTTACTCCTCATCTCTGTCCTAAATGGTCTACCCCATATTTTTAAGCTGTGTCCTCTGGTTCGGCACTCAACCATCAGCGGAAACATGTTTCCTGCCTCCAGAGTGTCCAATCCTTCAATAATCTTATGTCTCAATCAGATCCCCTCTGTCTTCT
>NC_057731.1:38822637-38862687 GCF_004010195.1 Chiloscyllium plagiosum
AGTTCTGGTCCTTCAGCCACTGTTACCTCAGGGAGATTGCTTGTGTCTTCCCCAGTGAACACAGATCTGAAGTACCAATTCAATTCTTCTGCCATTTCTTTGTTCCCCGTAATATATTCCCTGTTTCTGTCTTCAAGGGCCCAATTTTAGTCTTAACCATTTTTTTGCCTTTCACATACCTAAAAAAGCTTTTACTATCCTCCTTTATATTTTTGGCCAGTTTACCTTCTAACCTCATTTTTTCTCTGAGTATTTCCTTCTTAGTAATCCTCTATTATTCTTTAAAAGCTTCCCAGTCCTCTGTTTTCCCACTTATCTTTGCTATGTTATACTTTTTCTCTTTTAACTTTATATGTTTCTTAACTTCCCTCATCAGCCACGGCCACCCATGCCTCCTCCTAGGATCTTTCTTCCTTTTTGGAATGAACTGATCCTACACAGAAATATCTGCCATTGTTCCTCCACTGTCATCCCTGCTAAGGCATTGCACCATTGAACTTTGGCCAGCTCCTCCCTCATAGCTCCATAGTTCCCTTTATTCAACAGAAATATTGTCACTTCCGATTGTAGCCTCTCCCGCTCAAATTGCAAATTGAAGCATATTGTATTATGGTCACTACTTCCCAATGGCTCCTTCACTTTGAGGTCCATGATCAATTCTGGTTCGTTGCACAATACCAGATCCAGAATTGCCTTCTCCCTGGTAGGCTCCAGCACCAGCTGATCTAAGAATCCATCTTGGAGGCACTCCACAAAGTCTCTTTCTTGAGGTCCAATACCATCCTGATTCTCCCAGTCTACCTGCATGTTGAAATCCCCCATAACAACTGTAGTAACATCTTTGCGAAGGCCAATTTCAGCTCCTGATTCAACTTACATCCGACATTCAGACTACTGTTTGGGGGCCTTTTGGTAACTCCCAAGAGGGTCATTTTACCCTTAGAATTTCTCAGCTCTATCCATACTGACTCTACATCCCCTGATTCTAGGTCCCCCCACGCAAGGGACTGAATATCATCCCTTACCAACATGGCCACCCTACCCCCTCTGCCCGTCAGTCTGTCCTTACGATAGCACGTGTGGCCTTGTCCAGGCTACTGTCCATTTGAAGCCACGTCTCAGTTATCCCCACAATATCGTATCTGCCAATTTCCAAAGGAGCCTCAAGCTCATCCATCTTATTTCTAATGCTTCGTGCATTCATATATAGTATTGTTAATTTGTTACTGCCCTCACCCTTCCCATCAACTCCTATTTTACTCAACCTTGCAGCATGATCCCTTTTTGAGCTTTCTGCTTCATTGATACAGTTGTCTTTCTTGACTTCCCTTGTTCTAACTTTCCCTTCAATTTCCTTCTTAAACATCCAGTTTGTCCCCTCCCTCCGCTACTTAGTTTAAACGTAGCTGTGTTGCAGTAGCAAACCTGCCTGCCAGAATGCTGGTCCCTAACCTATTAAGGTGCAAACCGTCTCTCTTGTATAATTAATGCTTACCACAAAACATACCCCAGTGATCCAAGAATTTAAATCCTTGCTTCCTGCACCAGTTCCCCAGCCACACGTTCAAGTCCATTATCTCCCTGTTTCTGGCCTCACCAGCCGAGGAATTGGAAGCAAACCGGAGATAACCACCCTGGATGTCCTGCTTTTCAGCCTTTTTCCTCGTTCTCTGAAGTCCCGCTGTAGTATGCTCCTCCTCTTCTTCCCGACATCATTTGTGCCGACATATACCACCACCTCTGGCACTTCACCTTCGTCCTTGAGGATTTCCTGCACTCTGTCTGTGATGTCTTTAACCCTGGCACCAGGAAGGCAACACACCATCCTTAAGTCCCACCTGCTGCCACAAAAACCCTGGTCAGTTCCTCTCACTCTGGAGTCCCCTATTACCATGGCTCTAAGGCACAGAATTTATAGCAAAAATTTACAGTGTGATGTAACTGAAATTATACATTGAAAAATACCTTGATTGTCTGTTGAGTCTTTCATCTGTTCGAATATCATGATAGTTTCACTTCTTTCATGTGTAAATCACAAAACCTTTTTTTAAAAGTTGCATTCTCAGGTTAAGTGTAACAATGGGTGTTAGCTAGACAATATGTTGAAGGTGTTAGCCCCCTGTGTTCTCTGTCTATGCCATGATGTTTAGATTGATTCTAATCTAAAAAGTGGGATAACAGAGTTTTACATGAATTCATATAGTTTTTGAGCAGAGTACAATGTAACTCTGCAAGTACAAATTCACTCCACAAAATGTGTGTGTGCATGTGGGTCTTTGTCTGTGTGTGTGTGTGTGTGTCTATTCTGGGTTGTGAGTTGTGAGTGTGAGAGAGAGAGTGTATATGTGTCTGTGTGCGTGTCTGAGTATATGTGTGTCCGTGTGTGTCCATGTCTGTGTGTGTGTAGGAGTGTCTGTGTGTTTGTATAGTGCAATGGTGGTCACCTGTAATGTGACATGACCCAAGGTCCCGGTTGAGGCCCTCCCTATGGGTACCAAACATAGCTATCAGTTACATCACACTGTAAATTTTCGCTATTAATTCTGTGCCTTAGAATTGTGTCCTCCACAATCACCTGATGAAGGAGCGGCGCTCCGAAAGCTAGTGTGCTTCCAATTGAACCTATTGGACTATAACCTGGTGTTATATGATTTTTAACTTTTACATCAAACTATCCTTTGGAGCAGAAGGGGTGTGAAATAACTGCACAATGTCCTATCACCAAATGTCCTATCACCAAATCACCCTTTACTTCCTTGTGCACAGTACATTGTCTTTGGCCAGCCAGCTCAGAGTCAGTCCTCAACTGAGGAGATTCTAATCTCCAAGTTGTATTTTATTAAACAACTCACAATTTACAAAACAATTAAAATTAATAGCTGTATACAGAGAAACCGCAAATTTACAAAGGAGAGGAATGACAAAGCCAAGCCCCAAACCCTACGTTCAACCAGTTTTCACAGAAATGAGGACAGACCTCAAATCCCAGTTTCAATCATTACAAACAGTAACAACGACACTTGTACATACAAGACAGACCAATTATATAAGAAACAGTGCATACAATACAGACCTCCACAAACCCAGCAAGCCACCCCATCCCTCCCACCTTCTCCGAGTTGTATTAGTCAGCCGGGTCTTTCCTGATTGGCCCAGATCAAGAAACTCATAGTTAAGGAGATTAATCTAGCTCCAATCACTACAGGGTGATGAACAAATTAAGCCATGGCGCATTACTGAATAGTGGATAGTGGGTAACTATCTGTTCAATAGCCTTTCAGGTGGTCAAGTTGGGGGTCTTAAAGCTGAAATGTTAGGTTACATTTAGAAAGATAACATCTTGACAAAGGAGTGGATGCTTGCACTGGGAACAGCCACCTAGATGACCTTTAAGCAGCTGGTGTCCATTAACTGGGCTGCATGGTATTTTGATGTCAGCACTTAAACTCATGCTCTCTACCTACTGCAACTAGATGATTGGGAACAAACGTAATATTGCTGAAGATTGAAGTGTTATTAAAAGATAAAAACACTTTACTATTCGCATTGCTACTGGATGTTCGAGAATACTGACTTACAAACTATTTCCTGGGTTAGTTTTCTGTCGCCAGAAGTGTCATTGTCAACAAAAGCAAATGGTCATCTGATGAGACCAAAGAGATTTTAATATTCCTAAATGGCATGCCTCTCAATGAGTTTGAAAAGATCTGAAGCCATGATAGGTAACGCCATAAATCAGGTTATGAATTAACTATACATTCGCAATAAATGTTGCATTTGTGCCCAGTTTACTAAATCCACCCTCTCCCCCCAAAAATGGGGTGAATGCATCTTAATAGGAACCTAATTGAAATATCAAAATATCCACTTTGACTCACAATCAGTACAGAATAAGATTTACAAGCAAATCATGCCATTTTCAGGTCGATTAATGAATTCTGGAATTAAAGATGAGGCATGGAAAGATTTCTCAATCTATCTAAATCTGCAAAAGCCATCTAAGTGATTAGGTAATGCAAATAACTTTTTTAAAAACACATAATAAGGTAAATTATGTGTAGATTTTGATCACCAGCTCTAAGAATACTTTCTCAAGAGCATTTATTTTGTTAATTCTGAGTTTGCACATTCAAAACAAAATGTGTGAATCTGGGTTAAATTACTTTTGTTCATTCATTTGTATTCATATTTATCTAAGCAGTGAAATGAAGAATATTTCTCAATTTACTTTCATTAATCCACTAATTATAGTGCTTTAATTTTCATGTCAAGGGCATAAAGATCAATAAATCACCAGGACCTGATCAGATGTACTGTGGATTTTTGCAGGAAGCTAGGGAAGTGATTGCTGGGCCCCTTGCTGAAGTACTTGCATCATCGACAGCCACAGATAAGGTGTCAGAAGCCTATAAGGTATCTAACATGGAGCCAATATTTTAAAAAAGTAGTAAGGAGAAGGCAGGGAGCTTCTGGTGAGTCTGATATCAGTGATGGGCAAATTGCTGGAAGCAATCCTGAGGGATAGGATTTACATGTATTTGAAAAGGCAAGGACTGATTCAGGATAGTAAACATGGCTTTGTGCATCGAAAATAGTGTCTCACTAACTTTACTGCCATTTTTTGAAGAAGTAACAAAGAGAATTCACGAGAGCAGAACAGTGGTTGTGATATATATGGACTTCAGTCAAGCATTTGAAGGTTCCACATGCTAGACTAGTTAACAAGGTTAAAAACATTGAATACAGAGAAAATTATCTATTTGAACAGAACTGGATAGAAAGTAGGAGACAGAGTGGTGGTGGAGGAATGCTTTTCAGACTGGAGGCCTGTGACCAGCCATTTGTGTCCATGTACACAAATCTTTGAAAGTTGCCACCCAGGTAAATAGTGCGGTGAAGAAGGCATATGGCGTACTGGCTTTTATTGGTAGAGGAATTGAGTTCCGGAGTACTGAGGTAATGTTGCAGTTGTATAAGACTCTGGTGCGGCCGCATCTGGAGTATTGTGTGCAGTTTTGGTCCCCATACTATAGGAAGGATGTGGAGGCACTGGAACGGGTGCAGAGGAGGTTTACCAGGATGTTGCCTGGTATGGTAGGAAGATCGTATGAGGAAAGGCTGAGGCACTTGGGGTTGTTTTCATTGGAGAAAAGAAGGTTTAGGGGTGACTTGATAGAGGTGTATAAGATGATTAGGGGTTTAGATAGGGTTGACCATGAGAACCTTTTTCCACGTATAGAGTTAGCTATTACGAGGGGGCATAGCTTTAAATTAAGGGGTGGTAGGTATAGGACAGATGTTAGGGGTAGATTCTTTACTCAGCGAGTCGTGAGTTCATGGAATGCCCTGCCAGTAGCAGTGGTGGACTCTCCTTCATTATGGGCATTTAAATGTGCATTGGATAGGCATATGGAGGATAGTGGGCTAGTGTAGGTTAGGTGGGCTTGGATCGGCGCAACATCGAGGGCCAAAGGGCCTGTACTGCGCTGTATTCTTCTATGTTCTATGTTCTATGTGCCACTGGGTCCACTGCTTTTAGTCATTTATATGAATCTAAATGTAGTAGATATGGTTAGTCAATTTGCAGATGACAGCAAAATTGGAGGTGTAGTGGACAGGGAAGAAAATTACCTCGGAGTACAATGGGATCTTAATCAAATAAACCGATGGGCCAAGGAGTGGCAGATAGAGTTTAATTTAGATAAATGTGAAGTGCTGCATTTAGAAAGGCAAATCAGGGCAGGATTTATACACTTAATGTTAAGGTCCTGGGGAATGGTGCTGAACAAAGCGTGCAGGTTCATAGTTCCTTGAAAGTGGAGTGGCAGGTAGACAGGATGGTGAAGAAGGCATGTGGTATGCTTGCCTTTATTGGTCAGTGCATTGAGTATCAGAGTTGGGAGGTCATGTTGCAGCTGTACAGGACAATGGTTAGGGCACTTTTGGAGTACTGCATTCAATTCTGGTCTCGCTGCTATAGAAAGGCTTTAGAAAAGATTTACCAAGGATGTTGCCAAGGTTGTCAGGGAGGGTTTGAGCTACAGGGATGGGTTGAATAGTTTGGGGCTGTTTTCCCTGGCGCATTGGAGGCTAAGGGGTAACTTTACAAAGGTTTATAAAATAATGAGAGGCATGGATAGGATGGATACCCAAAAAGTCTGTTCCCCAGGATAGGGGAGTCCAAAACTACACGGTATAGGTTTAAGGTGAGAGGAGCAAGATTTAAAAGGGACCTAAGGAGCAACTTTTAATGAGCTGTCAGAGCAAGTGTGGAGGTTGTTACAATTACAACATTTAAAAGGCATCTGGGTGGTTACATGAATAGGAAGGGGTTTAAAGGGATATGGGCCAAATGCTGGCACATGGGACTAGATTAATTTAGAACATCTATTCAGCATGGACAAGTCAGATGAAAGGGTCTGTAGCCATGCTGTATATCTCTATGACTCTAATGCATTTCACATAGAAATACAAGTGAAACCGCAACTTTAAATGCTGGGCATTCTATTTAAATTGAAGAAAGAACACAGGAACAAAAGATAGAAAACACGAGACCTTGCAAATGCATCGCACCTTTCATGTCCCAGGAAAGACAAAGAAGCATTTCTGTACTATTACAACAGTTATATTTAGTGAAACTTGCACATTTTATCAGTCAATTTGTGGAAGTAATAAAAAACAATGAGAAAGGTGATCTAACAGTGATGGTAACAGTGGGCTAAACATAAACTGCAGATTAGATCCTATACTAGTTTTTTTAAACATCATCTTCATATTACAGCAGTGGTAAATGCTGCTCTAAAAATCTATGTGTAGAAGTGTTAGCATAATGCTATATAATCTCAAAGTGAAAGAAAATGAATATTTCTTGTTGTGACTCATTTCCTTTTCGGATCCATTCCCACCCTTTCCTGTCAAAACTCTGAATGACCTGTTGCAAATTTTCCCCTTCTTATCGTCGTAGCACTTTGCTGATCAGCTCAACTTGAACTTAGGTGTATTTTTTAGCTCCTGGCTTACTTATTAATTACTATAGCTTTTACCTACCATGAATAGCAAAAATAAAAAATGAAAGAAATGACTGCAGCATACCAAATCTTTCTCACAGCTGCATCATTAATTATGAATATAGGTAACTTGAATGTAATCTGTATTATGTTTGGAAGTCCATTGATAAAGATGCTAGATTTATTGTATGCATCACCTTCTTTATTGACTTTCTTCTCTGCATAAAAGGAATATAAATCCTTTTATGACAACAAGTTACATTATCAAGCAGATTCATATTAAATGGATTAATGATTTGGAGATGCCAGTGTTGGACTCGGTATCCAAAGTTAAAAATCACACAAAGTTAAAAAGGCACTGTGAAGCGCTCCAAAAGCTAGTGCTTCCAAATAAACCTGTTGGACTATAGCCTGGTGTTGTGTGATTTTTAACTAAACGGATTAAGTGCTCAATTGATTAAAAGATTAGCTATGAATAAATCAACTTTTGGCCAGTTTTAACTAACAAATATTACTTTTGTAAACTACATTAACGTTATGATCTCTTAAAGCTCAATATACATAAATAAACACCTTTTTTAACTTTAAAATAGCATAAATTTTCTCAGAAATGATTTACACTTATTTAATACTTAATGTTATATTCACTTTGAATCACACAAATTGATCACTACAAACCTAAGTAATTATTAATGAGTACATATGAACTCTCACCATAAGATTGGAAACATATGGTAGTGTAGTTGGTCCTGTTAAAGTTATGAGGGAAATATTATCTGCAGTGTTATTGGTTGTGCAGAGGATGTGCAGAGAACTTGCTATTTGCAAACCAGCATCTACCTTACCTTCAGAGGATGTGTGCAGGAAGCTCCACAAGAAATATGTCTAATCATAGTTTGAGCACAAAAACTGCAGACAGTGTAAACCTCCAGGAAAATTAAAATTAAGTGAATTAGAATTTAGGCTTAAAATTTGGTGCTGAAACCAGATTTATCAATGTGACTTTTTTTTTAATAATATTCATTCGTGATTTATGTGCATCACAGGATTGCAAACATTTATTGCCCGTTCCTAGCTTCTCTTGAACTGAATGGCTTGCTAGGTCATTTCAGCAGGCAGCTGAGGGTCAATGTTGTGGGTCTGGAGTCACATGTAGGCCAATTCAGGTGAGACTGGCAGATTTTTTTCCCTGAAGGACATGAATGAGTAAGATGATTTTTTTGGTCATCAGTTGATTCTTAATTTCAGATATTCCTAACTTATTTTTAAAACTGAATTCAAATTCCACTCTCTGCTGTGGCAAGATTCAAACCCAAGTCTGCAGAACATTAGCTAATCTTTTGGATTAATAGTCTAGCAATAATGTCAGTAGGCCTTTGCCTCTCCATTAACTTGCTACTCAGTGTCTACCTTCACCAAAATAAGACAACTATGTCTATCGTGTACAGGAAGTGATTGCATCCACAAAGGAATTACCATCACGATAGATACACATTTTAAGCACTGCATTGTAGATAAATCTCTTTTAAGACAAGAGGAAAAAAATCGTATCCAAAGAAAGTAGTTCTGCCAGGACAAATCAGACACTGCTTTATTGCAATAATTTCTGAGCCTTTAAGTTAGTATTTTGGGAAAAACATTCTGATGTCTAATGCATTTATAATTACAGTAACTTATTATATTTGCTTTAAATTCTGTGGATTTTCACAACTTTTACAGGTGATTTTTGAATAAAGCTCACCAATTCGCTTTATTGCCTCATGACAACTGCAAACCACCCTTGCAATAAGATCATAGCAAATCCAACAAAGCAAGCAAGAGAAAAGTATCAGCATTAAACATCTCTAAAATAACTTTTGTCAAAATCCAACTCGCTTTAGAAGCCTTATCAAGTACACCATATGCTTATAGACATTGCTGAACATCTGAGTGCCGTAAGACACAAAGATACTGCCTACTTCATAAAAACAAATGAACATCAGATTCATCTCACAACAGATATAAAACCAACTTCTGTAATTATAAAGCCAATACAAAGAATCAGCCTAATTACAACATCAAAAGGAGATTTCTGATGTTGATTTCAGATGTTACCTAAAATGCAGAAATCACCCAAATGTAATCCATGAAAGATTGCAAAAGTAATAATGAAAACATGTGGCATAAAACCAAGAGATTGCCTTGTCATGCTTCATTATTGTTCCTTGCCATCTGTTTGACACACAAGGATTGCAAATGTTAGGAGCTTTACTGATCACTGCTCTTTGAAAATAGAGTTATAAAGCAGGGAAACAGACCCTTCGTTCCACCCCATCCATACTGACCGATTTCCCAAACTAAACTAGCCCCATTTGGTTACATTTGGCCCACATCCGTCTAAATCTTTTCATGTACCTGTCTAATATCTTTTAAATGTTGTAACTGTACCACTTCCTCTGGCAGTTCATTCCACATCTTCTGTATTGAAAGGTTGCCCCACTGGAGCCTTTTAAATCTTTCTCTTCTAACCTTAGAAGTATGCTTGCTAGTTTTAAACTTCCCCACCCGAGGGAAAGGACCTTTGCTAGTCATCTTATCAATGCCCATCATGATTCTATAAATCATTATAAGGTCACCCTTCAACCTCGCAGCCTATTCAGCCTCTCCTTATAACTCAAAGCCTCCAGTCCCAGCAACATCTTTGTAAATCTTTCTTCCAGTTTGTTAATAATCTTCCTACAGCAGTACGACCAGAACTGCACATAGTACTCCAAATGTGGCCTCACTAACGTCTGTACAACTGCAACATGGCATTCCAACTCCTACATACAATGACCTGAGCAATGAAGACAAGCATATCAAATGCCTTCTTTACCACCCCATCCACCTGTGACACAACTTTCAAAGAACTATGTGCCTGAGCCCCTAGGTCTCTCTGTTCAACAACACTCCTGGGGCCCTACCATTAACTGTATAAAATCCTGCCCTTTGCTCATTTTACCAAAATGCAACACCTCGTATTTTCATCCAATGCAGTGAGACATGTTATCATATGATACAGTTGTCTGGAATAGCCATTCAATGTATGTAGAGCTTTGTCAGCATCAAAGTCCTTAGCTGAAACATTGACAACACTCAAATAAGATAGCTACACTGCTGCATAATTTGCAATTCCTTGCAATTCTTTTCTTATATCCATGTCACATCTGCTTTAGGAAAAATGCTAATAACATAGGGTTATCGCTTGCAGATGTGAAAGAAGAAAGGTGGGCACCAAAGCTGCAAACTTTGATTTAGGGGGAGAAAGTAATCCAGATTATGAGCATGGTAATAATACAAAGAAAAGGATGGAATGTCGCTCAGGCTGATCATCTGCACCCTTTGCTTTTTATTGCTCATCTCATTGACTCACATTTTCATTTTCTTAGAATACTTTGCAACATTTCAGTTTAAAATGGTGAAATAACAACATTTGCAAATTGAAGAAACAAAAACAGAAACTGCTGATAAAATTCAACAGGCCTGTGCAGAGAAAACCGAATTAACAGGTTCAGTGACCCTTCTTGAGAACTGATTTTTGAGATTTTCCAGCAATTTCTGATTTTGTTTCTGATTTTCAGTATCCACTGTTCTTTGGTTTTTGTTTTGCAGACTGTAGATTTTATACCTAAACATTTAGTACCGATCAACCTGAACCCATTAAGGATCCATTTCAATCAGATTAATTGGCTTTTGGAAAACAGAAACACTGTACTAACATCTTGCTGGAACACTTAAATGAGTAGAGTACCCAATCTTCCTGGAAGTCATCCATTACTTACCGCACACCCTGACTCTGAGGGTTAATAGCTAGAAATGGCTGGAAAATCAGCAGTGTCTCTGCATTGCAGTACTTACCTCATTATGTGAATGCACTCAGGGTCCCGAGCGAAGCTGTAAGCATATCCACTAGAAGTCGTGCCAAAATCAATTGCTACCACCACAACAAATGACTGGTGCAAGGATGCAGTTTGTTCAGAGTCCTTCTGTAAGAAAAAAGATCTTTGTTCAAGAAGCACTTTAATGCTGATGTTTTGCATTTTTATTATATTATAATGATGTTCAAGTTTTAAAGCAATGTTTTACCTCATTCTAATTATCCACGATATTGAATCATGTTATTTTTGGTTATTATTATAGCTGATGAACTCCTCAATTAAGCTTTATCCAACTATCTTTCTATGACCTTATTCACAAATGTTAGAAAAAGATCATAAGTTAAGGACAGATTAGAAACTCTACAAAAGAAATAGAAAGAATGCCACTTTGCAGGCCACTTGACAGTAACAAAATACTGCTTTTCACAATAATCCAACCTGTTTCCCTGAAGTATTTCATTGTCTTTCTTTTGTAGACATATGAAATCAGTCACTTTTTATTATCATGACTCTGCAAATACATTCAAAGACAGGAAATATTTAGAAACATATTAGTGCTCCAGGTATGGGGATATATACACACTGCAACATAGTGATGAACACACCCAGTTATGCTATTAGTTCTTGCTGGCAATTAGATTGTAGCAATGGAACTGTCTCCATACGCTCTTGCATTCACTTGTAGAGTTGTGCTCAGCAACTCCTCAATGCGTGTTCAGTGCTAATGTTAGGTGACAGCTGGTGGGTGTGCCACCTATATCTGAAGAGTTTAAAATTGAGTTTAAAAATCCTGTGAGATCCTCTGTGTTAAATTCCAGAAAAATAGTTTGGTAAAGGATTAAACTGGGGTTACTTCAATCAGCTTTTGCTTTCATTCATGGAATATGGACATCACTGCAAGGCCATCATTTGTTGCCAACCCCTAATTGTCCTTGAACTGAGTTCTCTGATGGACCATTTCAGAGTTTAGTTAGGAGTCAATCATATTGCTTTGAGCCTGGAATCACAAAGGTCAGACCAGGGAAGGACAGCAGATTTCTGTCTCCAAAAGTCATCAATGAATTAGATGGGTTTTTACAAAACATCAATAGCAGTTCTCATGGCCACTGTCACCAAGACAAGCTTTCAAACCCAGACTTTCACTAATTGCATTTAAATTCCACCAGCTGGCAAAGCAGAATTTGAATCCATGTTCCCTATGCATTTGTCTAGGTCTCTGAATTATGAGAACAGTGACTTTACCATGATACAATAATAAAAGAAATATGGACCTCCTAACCTAACAATCACAATTTAAGTTAGTTAAATGGATCAGTAGAATGCATAATAAAGTGAGAAAAGCAGAAAATAAGCCAAAGTGGGCGTTGATCCAAGACTGTAAAAATATTGGATAGAAAGACATGATTGCACTTATATGTACGACTGAGATGGGGGAAAAAAAACATAAGACGACATTGATTTTTCAGGTTTAAGCATCCTCAAATAGTGTAGAATAGGCCTATGAAAGAGGGCAGGGATGAAGTCATAGTTTACCAGCCCATTTCAGTTCCAAACTAGGTTAAAATTGAGGTGTAATTCAGTACCTGCTTGGCACATTCCACTGACAGCTGGTAGCACTGAACTCACATGAGGCCCAGGATCACTGAGGCCTTGAGGCCACAGGCGAATGAAGGCAGGATGGACATCTGAGTTGTGAGATGATCTCTGATGCCTTAAGAAGGTAAATGATATATTGGTCTTTACTGCAAGAGGATTTGAATTCAGAAGTAATGGTGTCTTACTGCAGTTATGGGCACAGTTTGTGATGCAGTTTGTGGGCGGCACGGTGGCTCAGTGGTTAGCACTGCTGCCTCACAGCGCCAGAGACCCGGGTTCAATTCCACCTCAGGCGACTGACTGTGTGGAGTTTGCACGTTCTCCCCGTGTCTGCGTGGGTTTTCTCCGGGTGCTCCGGTTTCCTCCCACAGTCCAAAGATGTGCAGGTCATGCTAAATTGCCCGTAGTGTTAGGTAAGGGGTAAATGTAGGGGTATGGGTGGGTTACGCTTCGGCGGGTTGGTGTGGACTTGTTGGGCCGAAGGGCCTGTTTCCACACTGTAATGTAATCTTATACAGAGCTTTGGTGAGACCACACTCAAGCATTACATACATTTATGGTCTCTACATCTAAGAAAGCATTTATTGCCTCAAAAGGGAGTGCACTGGTGATTCATTAGGCTGATACCAGGGAGAGAGGACTGTGCTGTGAGGAGAGCTTCATTCAACTGGGCTTGTCTTCACTAGAGTTTAGAAGGATAAGAAGTGACCTTAATGAAATGTATTAAATTCTAATAGGGCTGGATAGACTAGATATAGGGAGGATGTTTTCCCTGGTTGGAGAGTCCAAAATCTGGGGACATAATCTCAGGATATGAAACCATTTAGGACTGAGATGAGGAAAAATTTCTTCAGTCAGAGCATTGTAAACCTGTGGAATTCTCCACCATAGAAGGCTATGAAGACGAAGCCATTGAATATATTCAAGAAAAATACACTTTTTAGATTTTAAAGGCTTTAAGGGTATGGGGAGAAAGCAGGAATATGTTATTGAGATAGAGTGTCAGTCATGATTATGCTGAATAATGGAACATGATAAAACGGGCTGAATGGCCTACTTCTAAAGCTAGTTTTTTTATGTTTTCTATCTTATGATATCTGTGCAGTTCTCCTATTTGTTAGCTTCTATACAGATCAACAATTGTGGTTGCAGAGGGAAACCTTGAACTCCCAAAGGTCTAGTCAGTTCCCTGAGGGTAGCCCAATGGAATTAAGTGCTTTTCAAGCTCTTAATGTCTGTTATTACCTCCCCCACCTCAAAAAAAAAAGAGGCCTCAGCAGTGAAAGTTCCAATCAGATTGTCCATCATTGCCACTGGGAACAATGGCAACTAGTGGTACTGCACTCACATGAGGGTCAGGATCATCGAGGGATGTCAGGTCACAGGTCAGAGAAGGCAGGATGGTGTGATGGGGCTTGCGGTGTAATTGTCATGCTGGAGAAAAGGAAAAGGGATCACTGTCTCTGCCCAACGCTATACCCCAGATACAGCTCAGAGTGCCTGGTAGTGAGAAACCCTTTCCAGGAGGTTGCTGGATTTACTCGGCTACCTTTCAAGGAATCAGCAAACCCATATAGCCTTTATTTAATTCCAGAACTAAATTATAGTGGACTGTCCTTGTTGCCAAGGTCTCACCCATTCATCCAGCCCATGACTCACACACCCGCTTCTGTGCATCACTCACCTGTCTAGACAAGGTGTAGTGTAGCACTGGCAGCAGCCACCACCTCACAGTGGTGCTCCTGAGTACAGAGGGACTGTCAAGCTTTGACTGGCCAACAGATCTTGCCAGTTGAGGCTTCCCCCTCCGATGTTCTGGATCCCTGTGGAAGGCCCATGTTCAACTGACTCTACTGTCTTACCTCAATCACTACTATCGCAACTTCTGCTCTATAAAAATGTCACCGATATCTGGCAATTGCTCTCCTCCCATTTGTTGTCTACGCCCATCCTCAAGCTCAGATCTTGTCTTCCACTATGTTGTACTCCCATAATACCTATGACTCCTGAACTTACCAAATGCAACTTTTTGCCAGTGCCTCCTGGTTCCAGCTGGCTGTCCTCCACTGGTCACTGCTAGGACATAAATTCTCCTAGGAATACACTATTGGGAAGCAAGTGGTGTGGCATTTATCCACTCCACAAGCTACCATCCTTGAATTTAATTCAGGATTTAAAACAGAAAGGGAAGAGAAGAAAGGATCTTGCATTAATAGCACTTTTCATGAGTTTCAGGTGTTCCCAAAGTACTTTATAGCCAATGGGATAACATTTTAAGATGCAACAAAGGAAACATATGGTATCCAGTTTGGACTCAGGAAAGTGCCTCAAAGGCAATGTGACAATAATCAGACAATGAATTGTTTTAGGTGTCAGCCTGAACCAGCAAAATAAGGGCCCACAAATTTAACAGTGGGATCAGTGCCTGTGCAGACTGGAAACAAGCAGTCTCACTGCTAAATGGACAAATGCTGCACCTGTTTTATGCCTGAAAAACAGGCACAAAGCATAACAATTTCTGCTGATTACTTAAAGGTAAACTGACAAATCTTTACACAAATAAAATCAGACTGAGCAAATCTTACACATTATGTTAAAAAATACTCCAATCACATATTTCACAATGTGTCTGTGTTTAAACTGAATAGCTTGACCATTCACTCAGGCTTCAGCTAAACAGACTAATTCCTTCATTGAATCAAGATGAATTATGACTTCTATAAGCGCAACTGATTTTCAACGTTGAAAGAACTGATGAAGCAAACAATAAGCTCAATCTTAACAAATTTATCAGTTTTGTCCCAGTACCCTATAGTGGTTTCAAGGAAAACTGTTGGATAGAAGCCTAAAATCATAGTGACTCTCTCAGTAATGGAAATATCTGAACTTGACTTCAGAGTCAAGTTTAAAAAGTTAACAGTAAATCAGCCTGTAAGAAATAGCCAGCATAGATTTCTCTTTCAAATAGTTCCACAACACTATTCAAAACATAGTGATAGAGTTATCTCAAAGTTTTGCCCAATAACCACCCATCAATTTCCATCAACATTCACCCCTACTTCCAATCCCCAACAGTCCTCAACCAATCTTACAATAATGTCTACGCCACTAGTATGAGGCGTTTTTGGGGTATCCTGAGGAAATGAAGGATACTATAAGAAATGCAGGTTTTCCTTTTTCTTTGGAATGAACCATTTTCTAAGGACAAGATGCATGATAGATGTGGGAGCCCTTTGTTCTGTAATGTGGAATCAACACACACAGTCTCTTTATTTATTGATATATTATTAAAATTAAGTCAATTTACACCTTTCACAAATTTTCATTCAGATTTTCAAAACCCTCTCATTGTAAGATTGGATATGCCATACGTTGGCTCAAGAGACTACAGTCTGGTTTCCAAACTGCCACCAATGAGAATGTGCCAATGAGAAAACTTTAGAAGTTCATAATTTAGATTCCAGTTTTGTCAAGTTGCCTCTAACCAGTTATCACAATTATAACAAGACACCAGCTTTAACAACTGATCACATTCTGAATTATACCTCTTAAAAACATATTAATAATAAATGTAACACTATAAACATCCAAACTCAGAATAATTGCAGATTGTAATGAAGTAGATGTCCAGATTGTGATTAACAACATTAATAAGATTATTAATAAACATTAATTCTGCATGACTGAAACCTCAAAGAATTGTAATACATCAAAAGACATGCAAGCAGTTTAAAAGTAAGGAAGCATTCTCTTACTGGAGACATTGAAGGGCTAAGTGGGGTAATACCAGGCTCCCCCAGGCTTTTAGCTGGCGATGGAGAAGGTGAAGAGACATTTTCTGTAGAGAGGTAATAAGCATCATTAGGTCATGACTCAATTTTCAAAAGTGAATTGCAAAAAGAAAATAGGACTAGAATACAAGATGAAAGTAAATAACTCTAATTTATCTATTGAAATCTGAGAAATAATCAGTTTTATTTTGTTTATAAGTGAAACTTCAATGTGGAAAAGAAACTAGAACTGCTGTTTAGCTAAAAGCTCTGTAGCTGAAATGCAAACTTATTTACTTTTATGAAAGTTGATGGGCCTGTTGTAGATTATCAACAGATTATCATGTCATTTCAGTTTTGTACTCTATTTGAACAATGCTCTAATATTTCTAAATTTGATTTCAAATTCAGCTTGTGTCCTTATCTCACTTACTTTAAAGAAATAGATTGTAACAGATTGCTCTGATAAGCAGGTTAAAATAGTAGCTGTCACAGCGAGCAGCAATTACTGTGCTTACCATGAATAAGCAGAGATACTGTTAAAAATAACTTTGTTGTACAATTATTTAAATAAGCCAACTGTAGAAATTAAAATTGGGAGAGATGAATAATGCATGGCTGAATCAAAATCTCCCACTTCACATCATTACACAAAGTCAAACTTTCTCCCATACTTATTAAATACAGCCGATTCAGAACCACTAGTTGTAAAAAAGAATTCAGGATTACTGATTTCTAAGTGGCCCACTGGATTTTAAAACACTTCATGTTATCTCTAGGAGCTAACTAAATAAAAGTTATGCAAACATGGGAGGAATTTTCTCCTCTGGTGTGGCACAAACAGTGGTGAGAACATTAGAAAAATACAAAGATCATGAAAATGTCAAAAACGCCACATCGTGAGCTGTTTGTTCCAAGTGGGTGTGGACTAAGCCATTAAACTCAAACACACTGGACAATGGGGTTTTGCTGAAAAGGAGGTCCAACCAACTGTTTAATCTAATCATTGTATACAATGGACCTGGAATGAGAGTTTGCTAGCCTGCCATGACCATATTTAGTAGATGGTTAGTTTGCAAATGGAGGTCATGTGATAGCAAACAACCGAGCTGTTGTTAAAAAAAGATTATGCTTTTTCATATCAGAGAGACCATAAGTAGAGAACAGTGAGAAGAGAACTCATGGTCCACTCTTTGTTGCTATTTTGAAAATCTATCTCTGATTAAAGACCATAGGCAATGTCTTCAATTTTAATCAACTGCTGACAACTGCAAAGGTTGTCTACCAAGGCAAAATTTTCTCTGCACTGCATTTGGAAAAATCAATGATCATAGGCTGAAACCACTCAAAGTGTCCACATACAGAATGCATACAAAATGAACTTGCTTTTGGAAATTCTTAAACAATTTACATTCCTTCTGTCCATGTAAGCTGCTTTCTGAGTAGGCTTCTTGTGGCACAGTGAGCTAGGAAGCCGGTGTTTAAGTCTCACCTGCTCCATAGAAGTATTATAATATCTATGCAGGTTGATTAGAAAATATTTGTCTGCGGGTTGGATTTTATTTTAATGCATCAGGTTTTAAGACCCACAAACATTCTTTTCTGTTTTAAAACTTACATGAATATCTTTCCTATAGCACAGGATTTAAACAACATAAATACAGACTAAATTAACAAGCAAATTCTTTTACAAAACATCTACTGAGGAAAAGGTGGTGAACTATTGTAACACTATACACCTGGCTGTAACAATATATATAAGTAATTGAAATTGCTGCTTTGCTCATTTTCTATGCATGTGCTGTAACACCAACCATGGGCTCAATACAGATTCAGTAAAAAATGAAATCTAAGTTGTGCATTCAGCTCTCAAGAACCAAGAATGTTCGGGCTGAGGGACATCACTGTAACCCTTTTATTGACAACTGCTGGCAGCTGACATATTTTGAAGGTAAAACCACCTTTGTTCATCCTTTTCTAGCATGTGAATTTTGCAACAATAAAAATTGCCAAAAGTATCAAAGCAATCTATTCTTCAACCTCAGTAGAGTTATTAGTTTAGTGAAAGGGTTAGTGCTTGAAGCTGTGACTAATGGATTAAAAGCTGCAAATGCTTCCTGCCTGTGGATACAGAGGTTTGTTTTGATGTCTTTGAAGCTGGAGAAATAAAACACTGCACTTCCTGTCAGCTTCCTCTTGGCTTAGACTTTCAAAATTAGTGTGCTAAATTTGGAATGTAAAGCAGTGATTTACTTTTTGACAAGTTGCTTGAATGATTCAAGGCTTTTCAGATGTATAACTTCAAGTGATCCAAAGGAATGATGTTTTTCTGTTTAGGAATAAAGATTATTTGTAACTGCAAATTTCAAAGGAGTGCAAACTACAAATATTTATTTCCAAATTGTACTTCCCCAAAGAAAACTGATAGCCTCATAGTCTAGATAAGTATTCATTCCTTCGATACACCACCGTCGTATCTCTTTTTACTTGTGGAAATGTTAAATGCCAATTTTATATTTTTTTAAATTCTAAAATTGGTTACAGATAAATAAATCAAGATTGTAAACACTACCATATTTTTAAAAAGTCCTCTCTCATGATAAAATGCATTTTTAATGTTAGCACATTCTCAACAGTGAAGCTTTCCCTAGTTTAACAGTTCACTGCCATTGAGGTAAGAGTAAAGAAACATATCAGAAGACTGACATTTTTAGGGGAGGTAGTGGTGGCTGGCATCTTTCACATGGAACAAGTGTTTTTGAAGAAATTGATGGGAATGTAAAAAGTCATATGGAAAATCTTTTGAAAAAGTCAACTTTCTGAGGTTGATTACTACACAAGATAAAAGGTCAGAGTTAGCTGGGTAATGTAATAGTACAGTACTTTACTGCCAGCACAAACAAGAAATTTTGGTGAAATGTCATTCGGATGTACTGCCTGCACTCAGTTACATGTTTTTTCAAATTATGTACTATTAATGTTTTGAATGTCAATATGTTATAACCAAAACTTCAAAGTAAATCTACTTTAAATGAACTTTGGATATAAATATTCTACTTTATGATTAAATGTAATTGAAAAGAAAACTCAGGACTAACACATTCAGAAGCATTGGAACCACAGTAAAAGGAGTGTTTTCATTGTAAACTATTCTTGGACCAACTTAAAGAAATGTCCAGCACCCTAAAAGAACCTGAATATGCCTAAAGAATAGCATGTTCTGACCAAAACTATCAAAGTATCCACTATGCAGTAAACATATCCTGGAACGAGATGCTTTTGCTAATAACTGAAGACAGACATTGGGTGCAGGAGGTTGCAGAATCAGGAGCAATTCTTTAGCTGAACATTGTTGGTTGGACTGTCCAAGTCTTCACAACTGCAAGCAAGGTGAGCTCCTTGGTAATTTTACCACAGGTCACCAGCTAAGAGTTGTACGATTAGTGTGGGCTGCTGAGCTCCTGATGCTGATGGGGAGGACCGCAACACTGAAGCTTCGGCAGCATCACCGTGAGAGGTAGTTATTTGTGATATACAGGAGAACCAGAGACAGTGAAAAAGGATGTGACAATGGGTCAGGGGGGAAACCCCTTCTGGGTTACGATCATAGGTGCTGCCTTCCTTGCCAGAAGGGCAAAACCTTCCTTCCTGGGCTTCTGCTGAGAAGATGACTCCATTAGTTTGTGCTATTGGTATGTGACATAGTCTTTAATTTGGGTTTAACATATCTAAATTGGCTCTGTGCTGCTATGAAGCAGATAATTTCTCTACATCCAGTTCCACTGTCGGCAAAAAGCCCTGATGACAGAGAGGACCAATCTGACCTGCCATATCTTCCTATCCCTTGATTTTTGTGGCTCCCCTGCTCGGCCATGCTCTCTCTCTCCAGCAGTAGTAAAACCCCTGGCCCTTAAGCGATTGCCAGTTCTGAAGTCTACTGCATTTAGTGAGCTCAACCATAGCTGTCTATTTTGTCTTAGCTTTATTATGACTGCAGACTTGAATAATTAACTATTTTTTTTAAAATGGCTTTGCCCCACCTCCATTGTCTTGCAATTTTTTCTTTTCAGCATATATCTGGGTGAGAATATAGGAAGTCCCAGGTACAAAGTAGCCCTTTAAGTGCCTCAGACTTTTGTTTTTATGTTGAGTTGCTTGAACTTTTGCGTTTGTTTGTTTCTAATAAACTTTGCAACAGTTTTTTGCAGTGAACTTTTGTTTCTTTTGCTTTATCCTTTTAGTAAGCTTGTTTTTAAGGTACTTTAGATACAGGTTCTCATGAAATGGGACAGAATTACAGAAGACATTCCAGAGTGATGTGACCGTATCTGCAGATCTTGGTACACACGAATGCCAATGACCTACGCCAGCTGCCATGACGCTGCAGTCAAGCTACAATTTATGGAGAGCCTTGTGGTGTTTTTGAAATTTGTCACTGCCCTGAATTGTTATTTTTTTTCTGGCTCATTCCAAGTATATCACAGAATCACAGAATTATTACTGTACAGAACAAAACAACCCACTATGCTTGTTCAAGCTCTTACAAATGAGCATCAGTCAACGTGTTGTCCATTTAACATCAGATCAGTCAGCATGGCCAATACTTACACTTTCTTTCCGACATGTTGGAATAATATGTCAGGTGACAGTGACTCCATTTAAAATCAAGGCTGACTGTGGTATCAAGGAGCCCTTGCAAAATTACAGACAATGGGAATCCGGGGCAAATTCTCCATTGATTTATGTCAGGTATGACTCTATGGAAGACAGCTGTGGTTGCTGAAGGTCAGTCATCTCAACTCCAGGACATCTCTGCAGGAGATCGCCAGGATAATGTCCCCAGCCCAACCATCTTTAACTGCTACTCAATGACCTTCCCTGAATTATAAAGTCAGAAATGGGGTGTTCTTTGCTAATTGAATGAATTCCTCAGGTACTGAATTAGTCAATGTCCAAATGCAGCAAATCCTGGACAATATCCAGGCTTGGGCTGAAAACTGGCAATTAACATTTGTGCCATGCAAAGGCCAGCAATGTCCATCTCCAGAAAAAGAGAATTTAACCATCAAGCTTTGATACTTCAAAAAAAGGAGCAGCTGTTACAGCCAGAAATCTTTCCCATTCACCATCTTGGATTACCCAGAATCCACACTAAAATTGGAGATGGCAGTGGATAGTGAAGAAGGTTACCTCAGATTACAATGGGATCTTGATCAGATGGGCCTATGGGCTGAGAAGTGGCAGATGGAGTTTAATTTAGATAAATTTGCATTTTGGGAAAGCAAACCTTAGCAGGACTTATATACTTAATGGTAAGATCCGAGGAAGTGTTGCTGAACATAGACCTTGGAGTACAGGTTTTCAGCTCCTTGAAAATGGAGTCGCAGGTAGATAGGATAGTGAAGAAGACATTTGGTATGCTTTCCTTTATTGGTCAGAGTATTGAGTACAGGAGTTGGGATGTCATATTGCAGCTGTAAGAACATTGATTAAGCCACTGTTGGAATATTGCAAGCAATTCTGGTCTCCGTTCTGTCGGAAAGATGTAAAACTTGAAAGGGTTCAAAAAAGATTTACAATAATGTTGCCAGGGTTGGAGGATTTGAGCTATAGGGAGAGCTTGAATAGGCTACGGCTGTTTTCCCTGGAGCGTCAGAGGCTGAGGGGTGACCTTACAGAGGTTTATAAAATCATGAGGGGCATGGATAGGATAAATAGACAAAGTATTTTCCCTGGGGTGGGAGAGTCCAGAACTAGAGGGCATAGGTTTAGGGTGAGAGTGGAAAGATATAAAAGAGACCTAAGGGGCAATCTTTTCATGCAGAGGGTGTTGTGTGTATGGAATGAGCTGCTAGAGGAAGAGGTGGAGCCTAGTACAATTGCAATATTTAAAAGGCATCTGGATGGGTATACGAATAGGAAGGGTTTGGAGGAATATAGGCCAGGTGCTGGCAGATGGGACGAGACTAGGTTGGTACATCTGGTCAGCATGGACGAATTGGACCGAAGGGTCTGTTTCCGTGCTGTACATCTCTATGACTGTAATGACTCTTGATTGCCCAAAGCGTGTCCACAAGGCACAAGCCAGGAGTGTGTTGGAATATTCCCCACTTGCCAGGATGAGTGTAACTCTGACAACATTTAAGGAGTTTGACACCATCTGGAGCACAACAATCCGCTTGATTGGTAGAAGATTCACAAATGGTCTCTTCTTCCTGCACTGATGCTCAACGGCAGCAGTGTGTATCATTTACAAGGTGCTTGGCAGAAGTTCACCAAGTCTCTTTAGACAACACCTTTCAAACCATCTAAAAAGGTCAACAGCAGCAGATGCATAGAAACACTATAATTTGCAACCTCCCCTCCAAGCCACTCACAATCCTGACTTGGAAATATATGACAGTTCCTTCTGTGTCACTGGGTCAAAATCCTTGAACCCCCTCCCTTTGTGTCAACCTATAGCACACACACAGTGGTGGTTCAAGTGGGCAGCACACCATCACCTTCTTAAGGACAACTAGGGATGGCCAATAAAAGCTGGCCCAGCCAGCAAAGCCCACACTCCACGAATGAATTTTAAAAATGCCACCATGTGTCAATTTGCCTAATATACATGATGCCATTATGGAGTGATCATGTCCTCACCTCTGAGCCAGGATATCTAGATTCAAGGCCCAGAGTCCAGACTCCTGCTCTGAAGGTATCTGATAATATCTCTGAACAGGTTGATTAGAAAGTACCGACATGACACTATGGATGTTCATGAGTGGCTATGTTAATATTAACTGACATATGAAGTTCTTGGGAGATGAGTGTGGCAAGTTGCTGCCTGGTTGTATGCCACAATGAGGTACATATACTTACAAACTGAAAAGAAAGAGCTATAATGTTATCCATGTCTAGGCAAGGAACAAGCAACAAATATTGATGAGCAGCACATCGTGCCACAAAATCTAATCTTTAGTTTCCTCCAAGTCAAACACTAAGTCACATATAATCCTAACTTGGACATCATCTTTGTAATCACTGCATCCAAACCCTAGAGCTATATTATCAAGCTACAAATACCTTTATCACATGGACTACAGTAGCTGAAATACATGGAGGAATGCTGTAAATAACAAATGTGCAATGAAGATAAAAATGGCTGAAACCACACCCAGAGTGGGCAGAGTAAGTGGTTTGATATGTAAGGGAGAGGGCTTCAAGTCGAAGTGATGTGAGCCCCTTAAGGGCAACAGCATTGCACAGATACGCAGCCAGTGAAACTAAAGCACGCCTGCAAGTGCTACATGCTTTGTGAACATAACTTTCTGTACTCAGTCCGATCCTTGCCCCAGTACTTACTCCTGACCATAGCAGGCAAATTAACAAATGAATCCTACTCATGGCAATGATTCAGAGACTATGTTATCTACCTCAAAATATTCAACATGCAGCTAGACAGAGACTCTCTCTCTCTCTTTCTCTCTCACACATACATACACACAGAAGTTAGAAGAGAATCCCCTACAGTATCAAAAGAGGCCATTCAGCCCATCAAGTCTGCACCCCTCTGAAGTACATCTAAACCACATCCCAACCCCACATTTGCCATGGCTAATCCACCTAGCCTACACATCCTTGAACGCTACAGAGAAATTTAATAGGCCAATCTACTTAACATACACATCTTTGGACTGTGGAAGGAAACCACAGCACACAGTCATAGAAAGAACTTGCAAACTCTCCACAGGCAGTCATCCAAGGCTAGGATCAAATCCAGGTCCCTGGCACTATGAGCCAGCAATGCTAACTTCTGAGTCACTGTGCTATCAGCATCAAATGCCTGTCCTTTCACTGTCAGTCTGAGGAAACGCCTATCTTATCAGCATCAATCTCAGGAAATACTGTTGCTATCAGGTTGTGCCCCAGAACAACTTGCAGTATCAGCATCAATCTAGAAACGTTTACAATACTGCCATCCATATGGATAAATATGCAGCAAAAGTTTCACCAGGATTAAATTAGAGAGTTACAGTGATTTTTCTGTAGGGCTATTGTTTACCACAAACACCAATTTTCACTTTTCTTTTGGGGGCTGTTTCCCTGTCCATCAGCCAAACCTTTTCCCAACTAGGGTATGACCCACTTCTTACATATTTTCTAATCAGAAATATTCAAGCATGTCATGACACACTTCTTGAGCAGTTGGCAGTGGAACCCAGGCCTTCTGGTCCAGAAAAGGAACACAGGAACAGTAGTTTTTTTTTTAATATCTAGAAGTGCTATCACACATAATTGAACAGTTTTTTTTCCCTCTGACCACCAAACCAAACATGTTAGTTTTCACCAATATCCACCACCACTAAGTCACCCATGTTTCCAAGTCATCAATTTACCTACATATCCCTTCAGGGTCAGGACAGTGCAGTAGCACCAAGAATAGGTAGGGAAGGGGAATTAAATCAAAATAGAGTTTGAGGGGGAAATAAAGTCTCCACTGTCTGTGGTGCCCACCTCTCTCGAAGAGAATTGAAAGTTTTGGTGAATAGCATAAGCTCCTTTTCCAAGGACACCCTGAGACAGGCAGGAATGCAGCATCCAGTGCATATACATATGCTAATCAATGCGGTCAGAGATGTTATTACACACCTCTGGAGCAAGTGGGACTTGAACCCAGAACTAGGGACACTATCACTGCACCACAAGAGGCCCCCAATATAAAGTCCAATGAGCATTATCTGCTTACAATCAGATCTGGAGCTATTTTGGTTTACCTTCTCTGAACAAGCTGATTAGAAAAATAGGTTCTGGTGTACCCTCAACAGAGCCCTGCATTTCCACCACTGCCAGGAAACACCCTTGCTATCAGCATCAATCTCAGATCTCTGTATTATCAAAGTCAGCCAAAGAATGGCTGCAATATCAGCATCAGTTCCCAGAAGTTATTCACCCTCATTATATACTAAATTTACCACTCCAAGTTACCAGAGAACAGAAATCAGCTTATGCCATCCCCACTTCTACATCAATTTTATGCCTCTCTGCAGCTCCCACTTCACCCATGCAGGCATTCCATTCTTGACCCTATGTTTCATTTTACACAACTTGCAGGGATGACCACAGGAGGTGCATTAGTTCATAAATAAAGACAGTAACAGCCATCTTTAAACAGTAACAACATTCTGTAATAGATTGATCTTAAGGTATGACACTACCACTTGGCATTCAACTTCTGGGTTCTGCTGACATTGACATTTGAACACTATGTAGATCAAAAACTTCCAGACTTAAAAGCCAATTAACTGAATTAAGACTTTACTCATATTTTTATGAATTTCCAATTAACCACATGAAACAAAACTCACAAAAGATAAAATATTACATAGAAAGCTTAGCTTTTCAAAAATATGTTCTGTTTTGTCCCTCTTAATAATAGTTCCACAACTTCATGTGATTTCAGCAATTTTTCCCAAAAGGTGTTTTGTTAATGATTTCTTTCAGATTGTGATGCAACTTAATGATTGCCACACTTTGCAAATCACTCATGAATTGCAAATTAAAAACTAATTACTTGAAAATAGAAGCAGTTAATACTTTTTTGTTTCTTAAAAGAATGTTAACTAATTGGCCAAAACAAATTCATATTTAAACATTATCCTTTTGATCACAAATAGCAATTATTTTCATTCAATGCAATCAAAGAAAATTGGTTTTTAGTAGGATGAGCAAGCTGTGAAATTACTTTCTATTCATTGGGTGTACTTTTAATTAACTATATAAAATTCTGTAAAATTGTTATGAATAATTTGATTACAAAGCTCTTGTAGATTCCAGGAACATTCTTATAATGATGAGGAAAACAGATCTTTCAGATCTTTACTGTCACAGCAAGGACACAAGCTCATACTGAAATTATTCCAGAAAAGTAAATTAAAATATACAAATCAAGGAATTTCAACCTCATCATAGTTGGAAGGTAGTGCATATCATATGGGTTGAGTTCTCTTCGTCCATATCTAGACTTGCATTCTGACACAATTGTGTCTGGTAGCATCACATGCAACTGTAGATTGATAACTTAATTTAAGTACAGAAATGGGGACTTGTGAAAATACCAACCAAGAGGGCAATTATCTCAGAGTTGCTCGTGCTTCACTCATGCTTTACTTCATTTTGGGAAGTAAAACATGGATCTCATTTATAAATCTAAGTCGGGTGGTATCCAGTGCATTCTATAACAAAGTTACCACATTAAGGCAGGTACAACTCTGAGGAAATTCTGGGTACCTGCTGTGAGTTGATGTATTGCATTGTTTTTAACAATGTCAGCACACTATCTCCTGTAATTATTGTCCCACTAAGACAATAGTGACGGCATTTCCCAAGTAATTGTTTGGCTAGGGAATGTTATGATTTCACAAGGAATATGAAAGCAGCTGTGCGAAATACAGGTTCATTTCTTTTCTTTAGCTCCACAGTATAAAAAGGAAATCTGGTATAGTATCAGTACAGCCACTACACTACTGATTGTGTTGATGAAAAATAGAAATAAGTAACCTATATTACTAGCATGTGGAGAGTGAGAGTTCTCCCCTTGACCACGGACACTTCAGGGAAAGATCCACAGAAACCATGGATCAAAGTTCAATCCCAGCATCAAGAACCTTGCTTAGTTTAAATGTCATTTTTTATAGCAAAGTTTCTGTCATATGCAGACAGCTTAATGCAACAAAGCAATCAGATTATTACAGTATTAAAATTATCAGTTGAATTGATCTTAGGAACATTAAAGACTTGACAGGACACACTTAATAATACCAACACAAACCATTGTCTTAATGCATCCGTGTCATACTAATATGTCAATATAAATTTTTAAAGTCCAAAAAACTAATAGTTGCTTTCATATTCCTGTTTATTTAAATTGCCCATACTGTTAATAAAGAAAATGCTTAACAACATAATACTATTATGTTTGAGAAGGAAATGAGGTATTTACTTGCTGACGTGATCATTGGTACCTCACTTTACAGATCGTTATCTGCTTTTCAAAATCCATTAAAAATAAAAAATATTGCAGGTTTCAATATTTAAACACGGACTCCCTCCAAATTATTCTGATATTGCACATGCACTAACAACAACTAATGCATTTTGGAAAATCACAAAGAGCACTTAACTTTTGCAAGTAACTAACTTGGTTTTATGTAGTTAAAAATCAAACACCAGGTTATAGTCCAACAGTTTAATTAGAAGCACACTAGCTTTCGGAGCATCGCTCCTTCATCAGGTGACTATTAGCTGATGAAGGAGTGACGCTCCGAAAGCTAGTGGGCTTCCAATTAAACCTGTTGGACTATAACCTGGTGTTGTGTGATTTTTAACTTTGTACACCCCAGTCGAACACCGGCATCCCAAATCCT
Source organism: Chiloscyllium plagiosum (assembly GCF_004010195.1). NCBI lineage: Eukaryota > Metazoa > Chordata > Chondrichthyes > Orectolobiformes > Hemiscylliidae > Chiloscyllium > Chiloscyllium plagiosum. The sequence continues at coordinate 38,850,315 of NC_057731.1, forward strand.
GGTTTTATGTAATAAGAGAATCAGGGAGGATGATTCCATTTTGTAATGTTTTAGGGTACATTTCAACTTGGAAGTGTTGTCAAATAATTCTTCAAAGACTATGTTTGTCCCAATCAGTCACTGCCTTTTTCCATTGCCAAGGAACGTTATTACAACTTCAGTTGGTGAATTTCTGTGTCCCACCTTATACTTGATATGCTGCTGCTGTCAACAAATTTCTCTGTCTTCTTTTGCAATTGGTGAAGAACATTCACTCATGTGAAAGACAGAAAAATGACTGGCCAGTATAATTAGCAAAAAGTCAGTAAATTCAATAATATCAATGTAAATAATAATAAGCATACTTTCTTAGTTCCAATTATGAGAGTTTAAAAGTTTTTCCCATTCATTCCTGTTGTGGTGGAAAGCTAAATTTAGCAATTTGGCTTGGTTTCACATACAATGAAATTTGATGTAAATAAAAACAGAAACTGTCCTCAAAATATGATTTTTTTTGGGCTGGTTTACCCCAGTCCTTGAGTAGTGTGATCTATGATAAAAGAGTTAGGCAAATACAGCCAGCATACAAAAAATCTAATTCTCAACAACCAGAAATAAAATTTTTGCAAGGTTTGTAGCTCAGTTTGAGATTTAGGGTGTAGGTTTGCTCGCTGAGCTGTAGGTTTGATATCCAGACATTTCATTACCTGGCTTTGTAACATCATCAGTGGCGACCTCCAAGTGAAGCGAAGCTGTTGTCTCCTGCTTTCTATTTGTATCTTTCTCCTGGATGGGGTTCCTGGGGTTTGTGGTGATGTCATTTCCTGTTCGTTTTCTGAAGAGTTGAAAGATGACATCAAGATCTATGTGTTTGTTTATGGCGTTGTAGTTGGAGTGCCAGGCCTCTAGGAATTCTCTGGCATGCCTTTGCTTAGCCTGTCCCAGGATAGATGTGTTGTCCCAATCGAAATGGTGGCTTTTTTCATCCATGTTAGGGCTACGAGGGAGAGAGGGTCGTGTCATTTTGTGGCTAGCTGGTGTTGGTGGCTAACTTTCTTCCTGTTTGTCCTATGTAGTGTTTGTGGCAGTCCTTGCATGGAATTTTGTAGATGACATTGGTTTTGTCCATGGAATGTACTGGGTCTTTTAAGTTTGTTAGTTTTTGTTTGAGAGTGTTGGTGAGTTTGTGTGCTACTAGGATTCCAAAGGGTCTTAGTAGTCTGGTTGTCATTTCTGAAACTTCTTTGATGTATGGTAAGGTGGTTTGGGTTTCTGGCTGTGCCAGAGAATTCCTAGAGGCTTGGCACTCCAACCACAACGCCATAAACAAACACATAGATCTAGATGCCATCTATCAAACCCTCAGAAAACAAACAGGAAATGACATCACCACAAACCCCAGGAACCCCATCCAGGAGAAAGATTCAAATAGAAAGCAGGAGACAACAGCTTTGCTTTACTTGGAGGTCGCCACTGATGATGTTATCTAGCCAGGTAATGAAACATCTGGATATCAAACCTACAGCTCAGCGAGCAAACCTACACCCTAGAAATAAAATTCTGATATTCCCCTTAAGTTATCAACACAGACTTCTGAATCTCACCAATAAACAGAGACTACCTTATTGCAACATAGTTATATCTCAATACCAACTAATCTTATCTCAATTACATGTAGCTTATGATTCTCCCATCCATTGCTACAAAGCGATAAAGTGCCAATGCCCAAAGGAAGTTCAGGGCAGATAATGGAAGATGCAGCTTGCTGGCTTGCTTTTCTGGGCCTCCGTTTTAGGTTCACTCAGCAATATCTCACCGTATGCCACCTCCTTTCTTCATCCATGGCTATTGGTATCAGCAGGATGCCAGCCTTGCCACATCATCATGGTAGACCTTGGTCTAACTCATAACAAACATCAGCTCTTCACCACTGCAATTTGGAGCTCACCAACATCTGACATTGCAATGTTCCTGCTAGGTCACTCTGCACACAGGAAAACACACTCATCGCAAACATCTGCATAAGATTCATTTCATGGCTCTGAGTTTGCTTTCTTCTTGGTCACTCAGTTTGCATTTACTCTGATGTGGCTTGCCTTAGCTTGCAATGTATTAATGCTTCAATGACAACATACAGGATCACAGTAGCCCTGGCTTGCTTTGCCTTTTAGCACTGACAAAAGGCAAGCAGCTTGTTATGTTTGCCAGCTTGAGTAGTCAAGTGCGTGTCACTGGGCAATACCACACTAAATCAATACCACACTGTAGCATGATTGCCATAACACTCAGTCAGGGGTTCATCCAACCTCAGTCCAGGGAGTTGGCTCTGGTCAGTTCTGCAGATCAAATGCAACCAGTGCGGGGATCACACATAAGTCAGTCAGGGAGCTGTGGAGACATCAGTCCAGTGGCTGGGGTCTGCTCAATAAGGCTGTCCTACCAAGTCAGGCAGGGACGTAGCCACATTTGGTCCATGGGGTTTGGGCAGTAAACATCAACAGACCTCATCAGATCAGTCTACACGATTTTGTGCAAAGTGGAAAACTCAAATCTGAGGATGCAATGCATCGTACAGTCACACTGAGGGAATCCATAATGTGGAGGTGCCCATGTTGGACTGGGGTGGACAAAGTTAAAAATCAAACAACACCAGATTATAGTCCAACAGCTTTATTTGGAAACAAATCTTTCTTTGTGCAGCTCCTTCATCAGGTAGCTGGTGGAGTAGGATCATAGGACACAGAATTTATCGCAAAAGATCATAGTGTCGTACACTGATTCAATATATTGAACAAATCTAGATTGCTCTTAAGTCTTTCATCTTTTAGAATGGGCTGCAGATTTCGATTCATTAATATGTGAACCCCAGAACTTCTTTCAAGTCACATTCCCAAGATAACCTAAGGTTTTATTAAAAAAAGGTGATATCACAGCTCAGATAGCTGAAGGTGGAGTAAGAGGAGGATTGCTGAAATGTTTATGTTCACACCACCATCACCACCTTCAATGGGGCGATGACAATTTTTGCCCAGAAGATTCACATGAGAGACATTCAGGGCACTTATGGCCAGAGGCCCAGATATACCAAGATTGTCCTGCCCTGCGCTACAACTTTAACAGAGTTGGGAACAGCAGGCAAGGTGGAAGGATCTGGCACCTGTGCAGTGCTTTAAGAAGAAGTTTCAGGTGGGGGTGGGACTATTTGACTTCCATGGCAACCACCAATCTGTTCACGGAAACAGCCAGATGCACACATGACAGATAATATTTGTGGCTTCCTACATCATTCTCTCAGTTTGTTGAATATTTCTGACAAACCTGGCCTCCATTCCCATGCCTGTCTGCACCTTTGGACAAAGTTATTAATGTTTGACACCTTGGGATCATTTGTCACCTGGGCCTGAACAGGTGCCCGGTCTCTGGCAGTCCTCTGACTGGGGGCATCTTCATTTGAAGACGTGCTAGTGCCACAGTGTGCACCTGAATCTACAGTACCACTGAGGTAGGAGGAGGTGCATGAGGCAGCATTGCAAGTGGCTTTTCCTCAGAGGTGGAGAAGGAGCTGACCAGTTATGGGGTTGGCCACTTCATGGTGAAAGTCGGGTGGGTGAGTTTGGTGACTGTATAACAAAAAGAGAGCCATCAGATGTGCAATAGGTATAGCTGCTTGAGCATTGTAACAACGTGTTAACACTGGTGATGAAAGAGCAGCATCTCTGCATAATCAGTCTGAATCCTCAGCCATCTTGAGGGTCTTTTCCTCAATGGTGTGAGGGGCTGACTGTTGTACCCCCCCCCCCCCCCAAACCCTGCAACTCATCTTGGTCCTCTGTGCCCAGTTATGAGATATTTTCTCTGGCAATGAGACAAAAGGAGGCATTCAGTGAGATGAAGGAAGTTTGACTGGGTGAACTATTGGTGGTAGTGTAAGAGCAAGATGGGTACTGTGCTGTCCCCAGTGAGTGAATAGAAAACACAGACGGCAAGAAGAGTTAATACTTGAGGAAGGTGAGGTGGGTAAAGATGCTGCATGCAAAAGTGTACTTTGCACTCTATGAGTCTTGGTGATTTTACTGTGCAAGGGAAAGAAGATTATCATACTTTCTGTGGCCTCCTACACTGCTGGGTTTTTATGGAATGTAAGAAATGGCATTGACTCAAGCCACTATCTCTGTCCACACGCTCTCTGCATCTGATGGCATGGCCTCCTTTGGTGGTCTGCAGGAAAGAAGTTGACCCTTCTCTCCATCACTCTTTAGCTCAGTCCTGGACTCCTGGTGCTTATTTTCTTACCCTTGGTCTTACCATGCATTCTATTCTTTCAATAACTGTGATCTATCAAGATCCTAACAGCTTCTTCAGTAATGCCCGAATTAGAATTACAACAAAGGTTAAAATAAATATGTATTTAATGTAGATGAAGGGGATCCTGTCCACCACTGAGGAACTGCTAAAACGTCACATTGCTTCTTTTCAGAGGGCATCAGTCAACTAACTGGACAGCAGCAAGCCTCCTTGGAATAGAGGACCTGAAATTGGAAACCATTCTCCCTCCTCCAAAGAGGTGACATCTAATGAGAGGACAGTAGTTGTGCATAGCAAGGCAACACCACTGGGTGTAGTGACTGGCACTGCTGGCAATGTGCCAACCTGAGCACCAGGTGGTATACAAATCACATGCGAGTGATTATAGGATGGGAGTCATCAGGGAACTGAATACCAGTGGTGGCTGGATGAGGTAGTAATTTGCCACTTAAGAACCTCAAATAGCAGCCAAACACAAAGGTCATCCACAAGGCTTCCTGCCATGAATGATTCAGGGAGGGACCAGAGCAGGTTTTGCACCCCCTCAACTATATAAATACCCCACTGCCATTAAACTCACCTGGGGGGACAGCATCAAATTCCAACTCAAGAGATAGATCATGACTTCACATGAAGCTGCAAAATGGATGACAGAGAATGAACAGCCCACTTTACACTGATCTCAAATTTTATTTTCATTGAATTCATGGAGAGCCAGCACAAATTTAGTTAGGCCTATATACAGTAGAGGCAGAAAGTGAGGACTGCAGATGCTGGAGATCAAAGTCAAGAGCGTGGTGCTGGAAATGCACAGAAGGTCAGCTAGCATCTGAGAAGCAGGAGAATCGACGTTTCAAGCAAAAGGCCTCCATCAAGAATGAGGAATTCTCCTGCTCCTCAGATGCTGTGCTTTTCCAGCACCACACTCTCGACTATGTACAACAGAGAGCTGGATGAGTTCAAACTGATGCTGGGGTGGAAAATAGGAGGCTGACCAGAAAAACATTGGAAGGATTTCAGGAGCAGATAGGTTGAGGCAAGAGCAGAAGGGCATAAAATCACAAAAGTAGAATGAGACCAGCATTGTGATGACAACATCGTGGTTCAGAAATCTAGCTCATGTTTAATTAAATATCAAAGTTGCAAACAAATCTGGTTCAGTCTCAGATGAAGTCCAAGACAAAAGTTTAATCAGTGATAAATGTAAAGGTTTTGATAAGGGATGAAGACAATGGTTTAGGTCTTCCCAATATTTAAGTGGGAAAAAATTGTGGTTCATGTAAGATTGGATAACAAAGCTTAGATATCTAACAACACACCAGTAAAGAAGCTGAATATAAAGGCCAAGAGAGATGGAAAATGATGTAGAACTGGGTTTCACCAGCACATACATAAAATCAGATGTAATGTCACTAGACAATGTCACCAGAGTCGAAAAGTGTGGTACCAGAAAAGCACAGCAAGTCAGGCAGCATCTGAGGAGCAGGAGAAGCCCTTCACTAGGAATCAAGAGGACAATGTAGACAGTATATCAGGGGGCAACTAAGATGATATTATAGCAAAATTTCAGAACAGCAGTAAAACTATCTGCCTGTTATCAAGGTGACATTCCTTATTAAAATATACGATAGTACAAACTGCTTGAAAAAAAAGCATTATAAGAAGTAGTACTTCCAAATGTTTTCTGTGGAAAAATTTGCAATATACATTAATATAAATGTCTAATTTATTTTCACTTGGAGGTGCCAGTGTTGGGCTGGGATGGACAAAGTTGAAAATCACATAACACCAGGTTATAGGCGAAAGTGAGGACTGCAGATGCTAGAGTCATAGAGATGTACAAAGTGGAAACCGACCCCTCGGTCTAACCCGTCCATGCCGACCAGATATCCCAACCCAATCTAGTCCCACCTGCCAGCACCCAGCCGATATCCCTCCAAATCTTTCCTATTCATATGCCCATCCAAATTCTTCTTAAATGTTGCAATTGTACCAGCCTTCACCACATCCTCTGGCAACTCATTCCATACATGTACCACCCTCTGCGTGAAAATGTTGCCCCTTAGGTCTCTTTTATATCTTTCCCCTCTCACCCTAAACCTATGCCCTCTAGTTCTGGACTCCCCCGACCCCAGGGAAAAACTTTGTCTATTTATCCTATCCATGCCCCTCATAATTTGTAAACCTCTACAAGGTCACCCCTCAGCCTCTGACGCTCCAGGGAAAACAGCCTCTCCCTATAGCTCAGACCCTCCAACTCTGGCAAAGTCCTTGTAAAGCTTTTCTGAACCCTTTCAAGTTTCACAACATCTTTCCGTTTGGAAGGAGACCAGAATTGCACGTAATATTCCAACAATGGCCTAACCAATGTCCTGTACAGCCGCAACATGACCTCCCAACTCCTGTACTCAATACTCTGACCAATAAAGGAAAGCATATCAAACGCCTTCTTCACTATCCTATCTACCTGCGACTCCACTTTCAAGGAGCTATGAACCTGCACTCCAAGGTCTCTTTGTTCAGCAACACTTCCTAGGACCTTACCATTAAGTGTATAAGTTCTGCTAAGATTTGCTTTCCCAAAATGCAGTACCTTGCATTTATCTGAATTAAACTCCATCTGCCACTTCGCAGCCCATTGGCCCATCTGGTCCAGCTCCTGTTGAAATATGAGATAACCCTCTTAGCTGTCCACTACACCTCCAATTTTGGTGTCATCTGCAAACTTACTAACTGTACCTCTTATGCTCGCATCCAAATCATTTATGTAAATGACAAAAAGTAGAGGGCCCAGCACCAATCCTTGTGGCACTCCACTGGTCACAGGTCTCCAGTCTGAAAAACAACCCTCCACCACAACCCTCTGTCTTCTACCTTTGAGCCAGTTCAGTATCCAAATGGCTAGTTCTCCCTGCATTCCATGAGATCCAACCTTGCTAATCAGTCTCCCATGAGGAACCTGGTCGAACGCCTTACTGAAGTCCATATAGATCACATCTATTGCTCTGCCCTCATCAATCTTCTTTGTTACTTCTTCAAAAAACTGCTTCCAGCCTCATTCCTGATGAAGGGCTCCTGCCCAAAACATTAATTTTCCTGCTCCTCGGATGCTGCCTGACCTGCAGTGCTTTTCCAGCACCACTCTAATCTTGACACCAGGTTATAGTCCAACAGATTTATTTGGAAGCACTAGCTTTCGGAGTGCTGCTCCTTCATCAGGTGATTGTGGAGAATAAGATCATGATCCCAGAATTTATACCTTGAGAATGCTCAAAGATTTGAGTCTGGACAATGATTCCAAACACTTGCCAGTCTTTGACTAAGCCAATTACTCCTGAAATCTCTGTTCTGGAACTATTTTTCACTATCTTCCTCTGGCATATTTTGAATGTTAAATAGCTATTGTACATAGTCTTGTTATATAAATACTTTGACAAAAATCTTTAGTTGCTACACATGTCAGAAACTTTTAAAAGGACATCTACTTGTTTGGTCTACACTCTGAATCCACGCTGAAAATCTCGAATGTTTAAATTTCTGAGAATCTGAGAAGCTCATTGCATTGCAGAGTGGCTTCAGCTTTGTATGCATGTAAAGGTGAGGGGACGTATATTTGGTGAAAAGCTAAATTTTAATCCACTGCCCAGTGGCTCTGACCTGAATAACCATGAAGTGCTTTGAAAGGTTAGTCACGTTTCACATCCAACTCTTTGCCTCCTAGTCTGTTTTGATATCCTGCAATTTGTGAAACAGATCCACAGTGGATGCCATTTCCCTAGCCCTACACTCATCCCTAGAACATCTGGGTAAGAAGGTTACCTACGTCAGGCTTCTACTTATCGGTCCGCGTAATCCAAGATGGAGGACGGGAAAAATTTCTGGCTGTAACAGGCTGCTCATTTTTTGAGGTATTTTAGGTGTTGGGGGTGATTTCCTTGAATTCTGGGAGCAGCAATTACTATTTTATATGCTGTTGCATTGTTTTGGAACTTTGGAGAAAAAAAAGTCAAAACAACAGCACTTTTAAAATGGAGGGGAACAGACAAAGGAAACACAGGGTGAGGTCAGTGCAGGAGAGAAAGAGATAGAGACCCACATTGCTGACTGACAGAGGAGTGAACCTGCACAGTTACTGCTTTTGCTGTTTGAATTCATGTATCGCTGGACATCGGAGTGCATCTGGGAAAATTAACAAACAGTGAAATTCACAACGGACCTTGAAGGAATCTGTTTGGGAGAGGTCACAGCACAGAAACAGATAAGTGACTATTTTTAAATGTGGCCTCACAGTAAGTCTGCAGTAATAGGTAGAGTGGGATCTTTCTTGATTATATGTTTTTATTGAGATATGTCTCTTGATTAAACTTAAAAATATAAGCCTTAACTATTAAGTTAGCCCGGAGCAGTGTCTTGTAGAGGAATAAGACAGTATTATTTTCTGGGTCTGTGGATTGAAAGAAGCAAAAATGGCCTTTAGTAGAGTGATATGCTTTTCTTGTCAGATGTGGGAGTTTAGGGAGAGCTTATGTATTACTGAGGATTATATCTGCAATAAATGCTGTTGGTTGCAAATCCTATCAGATAGAATGGATCAGTTGGAGATACAGTAAGAGGCAATGAGGAATTTACAAGAGCAAGGGGATGTGAGGGATGACAATTATAGGAAGGGAGAAAAGTTGCAGATACAGTCACATAGATGGGTTAACTCCAGGAAAGGTAAGAGAGGTAGGCAGGCAGTGCAGGAGTCTTCTGTGGTTCTCCTGATTTCAAACAAGAATGCTGTTTTGGAAAGTGTAGGGAGCGATGGATTCTCAGGGGAATGAAGCTCGATCAGCCAAGTTTCTGCTCTAGAGACTGGCTCTAATGCAATCAAGGGTACACTGGGTTCCAAGAGATTGATTGTGTTAGGGGACTCTCCAGTCCGAGGCACAAACATTTCTACAACTAGCAGTGAAAAATCAGAATGGTGTGTTGCCTCCCTGGTGCCAGGATCAAGTATGTCTCAGAGAGGGTGCAGAATGTTCTCAAGGGGGAAAGAGACCAGCAGGAGATCATTGTAAACATTGGGACGAACGACATAGGAAAGGAAAACAATGAGATTTTAAAGGGAGAATATAGAGAGTTAGGCAGCAATTTAAAAAGGAGATCCTTGAGAGTAGTAATATCCTAGTTACTCCCTGTGCTGAAAGCTAACGAGGGTAGGAATAGGAGAATAGAGTAGATGAATGCATGGCTGAGGAACTGGTGTATGGGAAAAGGATTCACATTTTTGGATCATTGGAATTTGTTCTGGGGTAGAGGTGACCTGTACAAGAAGGACGAATTGTACCTGAATTGTAAGGGGACTAATATACTGGCAGGGAGATTTGCTAGAGCTGCTCAGGAGGATTTAAACTATTAAGGGCAGGGAGGGGGGTGGGGGGAACCCAGGGAGATAATGAGGAAAAAGATCAAAAGAAGCCAGTCAAACAAACAAACATACAAACAAACAAACAGTCAGGGCAGGCTGAGAACAAGGTAGGACTGATAAATTAAACTGCATTTATTTCAATGCAAGGGACCTAACAGGGAAGGCAGATGAACTCAGGGCATGGTTAGGAAGATGGGACTGGGTTATCATAGTAATTACAGAAATGTGGCTCAGGGATGGACAGGACTGGCAGCTTAATGTTCCAGGATACAAATGCTACAGGAAGGACAGAAAGGAGGGCAAGAGAGGAGGGGCAGTGGTGTTTTTGATAAGGGATAGCATTACAGCTATAGTGAGGGAGGATATTCCCGGAAATACATCCAGGGACGTTATTTGGGTGGAACTGATAAATAAGAAAGGAATGATCACTTTTTTGGGATTGTATTATACACCCCCAAATAGTCAGAGGGAAATTGAGAATCAAATTTGTAAGGAGATCTCAGTTATCTGTAAAATAATAGGGTGGTTATGATAGGGGATTTTAACTTTCCAAACATAGTAAGGGACTGCCATAGTGTTAAGGGTTTAGATGGATAGGAATTTGTTAAGTGTAGACAAAAACATTTTCTGATTAGTATGTGAATGTACCTGCTAGACAAGGTGCAAAATTTGACATACTCTTGGGAAATATGGCAGGGCATATATGGCAGGTGTCAGTGTGGGAGCACTTTAGTGATGGAAAAGGATAGACCAGATCTAAAAGTTGAAGTTCTAAGTTGGAGGAAGGCCAATTTTGATAGCATTAGGCAAGAACTTTCAAAAATTGATTGGGGCAGATGTTCGCAGGTAAAGGGATGACTGGAAAATGGGAAGCCTTCAGAAATGAGATAACAAGAGTACAGAGAAAATACATTCCTGTTAGGTTGAAAGGAAAGGCTGGTAGATATAGGGAATGCTGGATGACTAGAGAAATTGAGGGCATGGTTTAGAAAAAGTTAGAAGCATATGTCAGGTATAGACAAGACAGATTGAATGAATCCTTAGAAGAGTATAAAGGCAGTATAGGTATACTTAACAGAGAAATCAGGAGGACAAAAAAGGGGACATGAGATAGCTTTGGCAAATAGAGTTAAGGAGAATTCAAAAGGTTTTACTAATACATTAAGGACAAAAGGGTAACTAGGGAGAGAATAGGGCCCCTCAAAGATCAGTAAGGCAGCCTTTATGTGGAGTCACAGGAGATGGGGGAGATACTAAACGAGTATTTTGCATCAGTGTTGACTGTGACAAAGGACATGGAAGATATAGAATGAGGGAAATAGATGGTGACATCTTGAAAAATGTCCATATTACAGAGGAGGAAGTGCTGGATGTCTTGAAATACATAGAAGTGGATAAATCCCCAGGATCTGATCAGGTGCACCTCACAACTCTAGGGAAGTAATTTCTGGGACCCTCGCTGAGATATTTGTATCATCAATAGTCACAGGTGAGGTGCCGGAAGACTGGAGGTTGACTAACATGGTGCCACTGTTTAAGAAGGGTGGTAAGGACAAGCCAGGGAACTATAAACCAGTGAGCCTGATGTCAATGGTAAGTAAGTTGTTGGAGGGAATCCTGAGGGACAGGATGTACATGTATTTGGAAAGACAAGGACTGATTAGGGATAGTCAACATGGCTTTGTGCATGGGAAATCATGTCTCACAAACTTGATTGAGTTTTTTGAAGAAGTAACAAAGAGGATTAATGAGGGCAGAGCAATGGACGTGATCTAAATGGACTTCAGTAAGGTGTTCGACAAGGTTCCCCATGGGAGACTGGTTAGCAAGGTTAAATCTCATGCAATACAGGGAGAAATAGCCTTTTGGATACAGAACTGGCTCAAAAGGTAGAAGACAGAGGGTGGTGGTGGAGAGTTGTTTTTCAGACCGGAGGCCAGTGATCAGTGGAGTGCCACAACGATCAATGCTGAGTCCACTACTTTTTGTCATTTATACAAATGATTCGGATGTGAGCATAAGAGGCATAGTTGGTAAGTTTGCTGATGACACCAAAATTGGAGTGTAGCGGAGAGTAAAGAAGGTTACTTCAGATTACAATGGGATCTTGATCAGGTGGGCCAATGGGCTGAGAAGTGGCAGATTAAATATAATTTAGGTAAATGGGAGGTGCTGCATTTTGGGAGAGCAAATCTTAGCAGGACTTATACACTTAATGGTAAGGTCCTAGGGAGTGTTGCTGAACAAAGAGACCTTGGAGAGCAGGTTCATAGCTCCTTGAAAGTAGAGTTACAGGTAGATAGGATAGTGAAAAAGATGTTTGGTATGCTTTCCTTTATTGGTCAGGAGTTGGGAGGTCATGTTGCGGCTATACAGGACATTGGTTAGGTTACTTTTGGAATATTGCGTGCAATTCTGGTCTCCTTCCTATCGGAAGGACGTTGTGAAATTTGAAAGGGTTCAGAAAAGATTTACAAGAATGTTGCCAGGGTTGGAGGATTCGAATTATCGGGAGAGGTTGAACAGGCTGGGGCACTTTTCCCTGGAATGTCAGATGCTGAGGGGTGACCTTATAGAGGTTTATAAAATCATGAGGGGCATGGATAGGATAAATAGACAAAGTCTCTTCCCTGGGGTGGGGGAGTCCAGAACTAGAGGGCATAGGTTTAGGGTGAGAGG
>NC_057731.1:38862692-38896127 GCF_004010195.1 Chiloscyllium plagiosum
GGGGAGAACGTGCAAACTCCACACAGTCAGTCGCCTGAGGCGGGAATTGAACCCGGGTCTCAGGCGCTGTGAGGCAGCAGTGCTAACCACTGTGCCACCGTGCCGCCCACTAAAAGAGACCTAAGGGGCAACTTTTTCACACACAGGATGGTACGTGTATGGAATGAGCTGCCAGAGGAAGTGGTGGAGGCTAGCACAATCGCAACATTTAAAAGGCATTTGGATGGGTACGTGAATAGGAAGGATTTGGAGGGATATGGGCTGGGTGCTGGCAGGTGGGACATGTGGTAGGTATAGACGAGTTGGACCGAAGGGTCTGTTTCCATACTGTACATCTCTATAACTTTATGACTACAGTTCCATCTTCAGCACTATAACTCTTACCAAACTTATCCCAAAACTCTGAGACCCAAGTCTTGGCTCTACCCTTTGCAACTGGATCCTCAACCTCCTTACCCACAGACTGCAATCAATGAAGATAAACAACAGCACCTCAACACTGGCACTCCACAAGGATGCATTCACAACTCCCTATTGTACTCCCTGTTCACTCATGACTGGATCGCCAAAGTTTGTACGAATGCCATTGACAAGTTTACTGATGACAGTGCCATTGTCGGCCAGGTATCAAAGAATGATGAGTCAGAATACAGGAAGGAGATAGAGTGCCTGGTGTTGTGGTGCAATGATAACAATCTCTTTCTCAATGTCAGCAAAACCAAAAGAATTGATCATTAACTTCAGGAAGAAAGAAGATGGACACGCCCCTATCGACATCAATGGAGATGAGGTGGAGTGGGTCAAAAGCGTCAAGTTCCTAGCATTGACAATTATCAACAATCAGCCCTGGACCCCTCACATAGATGTGATAGTCAAGAAAGCACAATGCCTCTTCTTCCTCAGGAGGCTCAGAAAATTTGGTATGCCCATTAGGACCCTCACCAACCTTTACAGATGCACCATAGAAAGCATTCTATCTGGGTGCACAACAGCAGAGTATGGCAACTGCTCTGCCAGGGACCATAAGAAACTACAGAAAGCTGTGGACACAGCTCAGACCATTATGCAAGCCAACCTCCCATCCATGGACTCCATTTACATTTCTCATTACCACAGAAAGCTGCCAACATTATCATAGACTCTTCCCAGCCTGGTAATGCTTTCTTCCAACCTCTTCTGTCAGGCAGAAGATATAGAAGTTTGAACAACACACACATCAACAGGTTCAAGAACAGCCTCTCCCCTGATGTTATTAAACTGCTGAATGGACCTAAGTTCAAATATAATACTGACCTTCTCTGTGAACCTCCTGTGAAGTCATACTTTTTATGCTCTGTCTAAGCACCCTATGATCTGTATGCCCTTGTTTACTATGATCTGCCTGTATTGCTCACAAAACAAAACTTTTCATTGTACTTAGGTACGTGTGACAACAATAAATCAAATCAAATCAAAAATGTTATGAAGGTTAAAGTTTTCAGGTAAAATGAGAAATTTAGAAACTTAACTTCACCCTGGTTTATAGTGACAGGGCAGCTAGAGCAGAGTTAGAGCCAAGTACAACTTCCTTCTTAACTAAAATGAGTTGATCAGTTCCCTTTCCTGAGGCAGTCTAGAAGGTATCATTAGGTTGGGCTAATTGGAGCATAATTTCTTCTTTGAAGATTAGCATGGCTGTAAATTCTGAAAAATCCACTTTATTATGAAAATGTTGAATGGCTGCCAGTGGAAGACTAATGTAAAACAACCTTTATTAGCCTATGGACCAGAGATATGATTGTGAACTAAATAAATAGGATATTCTTGTCTGGCTTAAAGTGAATGCAAATTCTGCTTCCTTTTCTTTAGATCGCAAGAGAGGTTTGGCATCTATAGGATTAAGCTCTTTTCCATGACAATGAGATCACAATCGACCACTGTTCTGACAGGCGGCAGTCCAATGCTAGTTAAAGTTGACCTCAAAATTTTTAGGTTCCACAATGCTTTAGTTTTAGATGGGCTTTAACACCCTTGAACATTATGAATTGTAGTTCTTCTCCTGAGAACAGGGCAGACATCAAAATTCAATTTAATTTGTTCCTGTTGACTTGCTAATCTTGTCAATAGTGTGTTAAAGAAAGCAAAAAAGGCAAACATTCAGATCGCTTCAGCAAACTTGAAAAACATTGAGGGTTAGAAGCTAATTGCCTGCTTTCTTTTCCAGCATTCAATTGTTTTCAGCCAGCCTTCAAGACAGCATCTTCAGCCAGCCTTCCCCGGCATCTCCAAATCAAAACAGCTAATGATTGCTTTGCAGGCTTAATAACAAACTTGTTGTGAGTTTGTTTACTTTTAACACAAAATATACAACTGAAAATACTGCAAAGCTCAAGATGAAGACAATGTAAAGTAAATTGGAATCAAGAAGCAATATAAAAAAAGGAAGGGACAGTGTACAAACATAGAAAAACAGCAGAATATATGGCCAAAGGGGAAAAATATAGTAACATAGCAAAATGAGTGTCTGTATTTAAATGCACATAGCATTCAGGAAAAGGTAAATGAATTAACAGCACAAATAGACGTTAATGGACATAAACATAGTTACAAGGAGATAAAAACTGAACATAAATATTCAAAGATCTGTGACTTTTTGAAAGGAGAAGCAGGAAGGAAAGGGACTAAGGTAGCTTTGCTCGTAAGGGGTGGCATGAGTATGACAGCGAGAAGTCACTGGATCAGAAAATATAGAATCCATATTGGATGAAGGTAAGAAATAACAAGGAGATCTCCAAAACCTTTGTTAAAGGGGAATGTTTTAAGTAGCATCTTAAAAGGGGAGAGGGGTGGAAAGATATATGAAGGATTTTTAGAGCTTAGATTCTGGATAGCTCAAAGCAGAGCTGCCAATTAGTAGGATGATCAAAATTGAGGATGTGAAAGAGGCCAGAGGTGAATGAATACAGAAATCTTGTGACAGTTATATAGCTAGAGGAGATTACAAAGATTGGGTTGGGAAAGGCCGCAAAGGAATTTGAAAACAAAGATAAAAGTTATAAAATTGAGACTTGATACAAAGCCTTCAAACCTGGAAATGCTGAGGCCAAGAACATCCAATTTCTCTGAAGTGGCTGAAACATACATTTGACCATTCATTAACCCACGCAGAGGCCAAATGTCTGTTTGAGAATGCCACAGAGATGCCTAGAAATTGCAAATGACCAAAAAGGCACAACAGCTGCTATAATGGGCATAATAATCAATTTCTTTTTTCAAAAAATACTATTTAAAAATAGGTAAGTACAAAGACAAAGTTGAACTTTTCCCTTTTTTCCATATTAGGATGAATAAACAATAGAACAAGTTATTGGTAAGGTAGTATAAACTGGTGGATGGAATCTTCCCTCCCATAAAAACAGTGGGGAAGCTAGTAGGAGGGAGAAATAATCAGATGGGTTAGCATCAAGACCTTGATCACCTCCCCACCCAACAGGAATTAGGTTTGACAACAATCGAGACTGTTAAACCAATCAGTCCAAATTTGGCAAAGATTAGGAGTATGGATGGAGGGCAGTAAAAGGTGGCTACTGAAAGCCACTCAGAGCCTAGCTCTGATGCCAATATACCCACCCCTTCTTATAACAATGACTAAACTGCAGCCCAATGCATGACCTATGGGCTCTAACTGCAAGCACCCCTCATCCTCTGTTTGGTCAGGCCATTCAAAGGGGGTGGGCCATGGTGAGTCCATCAGGTCTGTCCAGAGGAGGAAGGGGAAAGGAGACTGGGGTGTAGTGAGGGTGCACTGCTGCAGGAATGAGACTTGACAACTTTGTGTTCAGTTCTCTGGACTGCATGCTCTGGGAAGGAAGGATTACAATTGTCAAAGGTGGAATCAACAAGGAGGGGGAATGGTAAAGCACAGCTAGCAAGAGGATCATGTGGTACAGGGGGTTGGTCTACTGTCAGGAGAACTCTGACTTCAAGGAATGGTGGTTTTTGCCTACTTCTGGCAGAACCACCTCTTATATCAGGGACTTGAGGGTGGGGGAAGATGGGCAGCTGCAGGTACATGAAGATGTGTTGGGTAGGGTCCTTGGGGGTATGTGGAATCTTTGGGATTTACAAGCTAGGCTATCAGGAAGGAGATGTGGATTTTTGCGTCTCACGTTTCACTAACATGTTTGGACAGAGGCTGGAAGCCACTGGCCAGGGACCAATCCTTTCTTCTTTCAACTAAAGTACACAATGGGAAAAAGAAATGGTTGTGACTACACTCACACTGGGTTGGAAGAGGCTGCAGTATTAATCCATGATACAGGACTTTTAAAGAGAAAGTCCCATAGATTGTACATGACACAGACTTGCAGAGTCCCTATTCCCCTAAAGCATTATCTACCGCCATGTGTTGCACTTGTTGTACAGGTAATACTGACAGCTCATTACAGCTACATTTCTATGCAAAACAATGTTGCATGAGGATAGCTAAAGGTGTCAACACGATCTAATGTCTTGTTAAATGCATTGTTGCTCTTGTTTCGAAACAATGCAGCAGGCTTTCAGCACCAACCTCCAGATATGAAACCTCATCTGTGACCATGCAGTGTAGCCTGAGAGTGGAAGAATATCTTTTCATAGGGAGACTACCTAGGTTGGAGGGGAAGGGAGGTGACAGGGGCGCATGCAGTAGGAATCCTGCTTGGCTATGGAGCCTATTGACACTCGAGGTTTGTTCGTGTGACTCCTAACACACTTGTGCCAGGACATGCCAGATATATCAAGGATCTTCATGTCGACCCTCTTTGAAATGAATTTGTGAAGTTTAGAAGGCAGTGAAGAGCCCAGCGCTGTGTGGGAATTTCTGAGGGACTTTCATCTGGTTCCTCCTCAGACCCTTTCTCCTTGTGAGGAAGGGACACCAGATTTCCCGTTCTGTTTCCTATCCTGTCACCATACCTTTGGTTCTGAGGATCATTGATGGAGTGGTAGAGAGCACGTGCAGCTCCTCTTCAGCAGCTCCTGAGCATACTGAGCTTGGCTCTCCATGGCAGTGCCAACCTGTCCATACAGACATCCAAACAGTTGCATCACCCATTTCCCTGTTGAAGCCTCTAGAAAATAAGGTCCATTGAGCCCTACATTCCTGTCTGCTGCTCCGGTTCCTTCCCGCACAAGCGGATAAAGTCCCTGCTTGCTGGCACCACAGGGGCCTCTCCTGCCTGAGGGGCTGGGCAAGAGCCTGGTTTCTGACAGTCCTCCAACTGCCAGCAGCCAGTTGCACAGCTGTCACAGTGAGGTGCTCAACAGTTTGTGCCTAAAGTTCCTACTGGGGTATCAGCATCTGAGCAGGTGCAGGGGTGCAGAATGCAGACATCCTGGTGCTTCCTTTGAGGCCTCTGTTCTTTCATCCTCAGAGGACAAGGAAGTGGCCTCAGGTGGAACCAGTCATTTCTCCATGAAGATGTTGGAGATGTCGCAATACCTGCACAGCACAAGAGAGAGAACACACTGTGGCCAGTGGTTAGAAATGGTGTACAATGATTCAGACTGACAGCTGGGGTATTGTTAGAGTTGCAGAACAAAGGGTGAGCCTACACAATTAGTAGGACATGGATGGCTTGACATCCTTACAGGAGGAATCCTGGTCTTCCCAGAATTCTCTCCTCATAGGGGATGAAGAGCCAAATATCAGAGCCATCACCTCCCCATACAGCCTCGCTTTGCATTGCTGTGTGCTGTTTTCTGCCGCAAGGAAAGAGAGAGAGGGATTGAGTGAGATGAAAACAGGTGGTATAGCCCTCAATGCTGGTGCAGGTGGGGTGAGGTGATGAAGTGGTCAAAGGCAAATGAGGAAGTAGTGCAGAGGACATGCAGGGCTAGTGGTTTAGGGAGTGGGGGGAGGGGTGGGGGCTAAGAAAGATGTCACAGGCAACAGCGAGAGTGGCTGACAGCCTTGGTAGGAGGTGGGTGCAGCAGCAGAGACAGAGTGAGTGTGAACCTCTGCAAATGCATACCGAAGAGGGTTGACTTGTGTATAGTAAGATAATCTTTGACATACCTGTTATGTCCGGAAGCAAGTGCTTCATGAGTCACATGACCAAACCTCCAGAGCCAATGGGCTCAATTGCTGAGCAGGTTCCCTACCTGCCCCAGCTGCAGAACCTGGGATTACAATGAGATGGAGTGGATGGAAGCAAAACAAGAAACATTATTGAAGGCATTTTGGCAGCATGGGTGGCAATATATTGTAAATGATTGTGAAGGTTTTTTTACAAATGTAGTGCTTTAAGCATACATGTGGTTGGTAGTCTCACTGTGTAGGGCTGAAAGGTATTGTTACACCATCAGACAGCAGTGCATGGTCCCAGATGAGGCTCCATGGATGGGGGTTCAAACTACTATATCAAATGGAAGCAAGAGAAACAATGCATATACATGACATTGGATCATTGGAGGTGGCCGAGAACAGAGTTTGTCTCCTAATCTGGCGCAGCAGAGAAAGTCACTGACCTTCCTTCGACACTGCTAGCTGTTGCTTTGCACACAAGAGATGGCACTGACCTGGGCAGCAACCTCTGATCGTGCTGCCAAGGTCTGATGGTATTGCCTCCTCTGCTGGTCCTCCAGGTCCGGACTTCTCTCAATTGCATCACTCCTCATCACTTGGGTATCACAGTGGCTCACAGCACCAGAGACCCAGTTTCAATTCCAGCCTCTGGTTTGGAGTTTGCACATTCTCCCAGTGTCTGCATGGGTTTCTTCTGTGTGCTCTGGTTTCCTCCCACAGTGAAAAGATGTGCATATTAGGAGAATTGGCTATGCTAAATTGCCCATAGTGTCCATGGGTGTGCAGGCGAGGTACATTAGTTAGGGGAAATGTAGAGTAATAGGTGTAGGTGATTGGGTCTGGGTAGAATACGCTTTGGAGGGTTGGTGTGGACTTGTTCGGCCAAATGGCCTGTTTCCAAACTGTAGGGATTCTAATTCTAATTAAAACTGGACCTCTAAGTCCCTCTCAGAAAATCATGGTGCCCACTTCCCAATCTCCAAGATGTTCAGATTCTGTACGTCAACAAGCAAGGCAGATCCAGAATGTCAGTGATCATCCGGGTGCAAAAGGGCCTTTCAAAAATGGCACCATAGCCAGGAATCTTTCAGCAGATATCCAGTAAATCGCAAGCTATCTCGGAATGGCATATGGTAAGATTACTGGGATCAGACATGATGGACCCCATAGGAGAAGCCTAACTAATTCATGAGGCGAGTGGGCAAGAAAGTGAGGTAACTCTTCAAACTTTACTGCCAAAACTTGATGCAAGTCGGATTTAGCCAAAAGATGTAAGTTTCAGCCCAGTAAATTTCAATAGAATAGAAGTGATTTCCCCAGCCTCCACAAGAATATCATGGGCCACTATCATCCGACAATTCCTCTTGCCCATTCTTGTGGACCTATCTTGCTGTTAGGTCAGGCTCTGAGCGACCCAATATTGCTTGTTCATGTGTTTCTGTATGATACCCATATCAATATGATATAGTCTGTAACAAATATATGTATTTTCGATATCTACATGGTAAACAATATGCAAATTATACATGATAATGTGGTTAAATCACCTATGGGATATATGCCAGCTAGAAAAGTAAAACATTGGCTCCTAAGAGTTTGGAACGTAAGCAAACAATCTGGAAGGTTATTTAATAAATATCTTTGTACCATGTGGCCAGACAAGTCCAGAGAAGAGCAGGAAATGCAGATCAGGAAAAGAAGTTAACAACTGTCTACAATTCCAAAGCCCATAACAGAAGATGGCTTAATCACATCATTCCATGCTAGTCAAACCTCGTCATCTCCAGTTGATCATTGCTACCCAATTTGCTTAGTATTCACCCAATGCACACATGTACTAATCCTCAACCAAAGTATGTTTTCATCATGTCAAATGTAGATTTTCAAAATAGATATTTTCTTAACAGAATCATTTTTAAAAGATTTTCTATTCATTAGTGCAGTAATGGTACAGCTGGAGTACTGCTCACATCTTGATGTAAATTATGAATCACCATCAAAGCTGTTCTCAAGTATAACAGCAGCATTTGTTTCTATACAAATCTGAGGTAATCTATTGTGGAATATACACAACAACAAAGTTTACATTCATTAGGTTGAGCTACTGGACTAAGACTAGTCATGACAAAAGTATTCTCTCATGTGCCAAATACTGTCTGTTTCTTGTAACTTTCCAGACATCTGTTTATTTTCACTGATCTCAAGCACATTTCTGAATTTTTCAAAACTAAAGAGAAAGGAATCAGATGTTTTACTAATTCCTAATAACTGCAAATCCAATGAAAGTGGATAGAAATATTTTAATCATTTTTGAAAAGCTTTTAATAGATTTCTGATACTCTCTTGGACCCCAATCTAAATTATTTTCTGTTTTTTCTTAATTTCTTATAGTATATTCCATTTGTGACTACCTGCCTCTCTTGCCTTTTTATTCACTAACGTGTATTTGTCATTAAGAGGAAGATGGTGGCACAACAATACCACCATTGGACTAGTAATCTCGAGACCCACGTTAATGCTGTGGAGGTATAGATTCAAATCTCACCATGACAAACATTTAAAGTTGAATTCATTAAACATCTGGAAAGAAAAGCTGATCTAGTGGTGACTGTTTAAGTAACCATTGTTGCATGGAATAAAAACTTATCTGCTGGTCTTACCTATGCTGGCCTACATGTGACTCCAGCTAGAGCAATGAAATCTTGACTGCCCTCTGAAATTGGTTCAAGAGCATCTAAGAATGGGAAACAAATGCTGGGCCATGACAATAATGCCCATATCCCATACAAGAATAAAAAAGACTTGAATCATCCCACCATCCACCTCATTACCAATACATAAAATGCAAATTACTATATTATCAAATAACTGATCTACAATGATTGAATAAGTTAAACTTTTCCAAGATGTTCATGGCTGATGGAATTTCACTTCACAAAGCCATCACAATACTGCACAAGAGGGATGAGGAAAGGCTTTATTTGGCGCATAATTGAGCATTTGCTCCAAAGTGACTGTTATTGAGCTGTAGGGTCAGTATCAATAAAATTCTGATTTTATCATTTTTTTAATCCATTGACAGGCTGGGGTGTTGCTAGCTAGGCCAACATTTATTGCCCATCCCTAATTGCCCAGAGGGCAGTTAAGAGTCAATTACATAGCTATGGGTCTGGAGTCAGATGTAGACCAGATCTTGTTGGGATGGCAGTTTCCTTCCCCAAACAGCATTAGCAAATCAGATGGGTTTTTCCTGACACTTGACAATGGATTCATGGGCATCTTTAAATTCCTAATTCTAGATTTTTGTTGAACTCAAATTTCACTATCTGCTGTAGGTCTCTAGGTCAACAGTCTGGTAACAATACCACAAGGCTGTCATCTCCCTGATATGGCATTTTGTTACTTACTTGGAATTTTAAGTTATATTTTGGAAATACTGGTTACCACTGTGGGCTGTTTGTGTTCCATTCATCATTTTACGTCATTACTCAAGTGCTGGCAAATTCCTATAATAAACATTTAAAATGAAAAGATATATATCATACCGATTAGTCAATGCTCTGAAAAACAGTCATCATTTTATTTTGATCCCCTAATGTGTAATCTTAAAAAGCCTGTGATTGAAACTACAATGTTCAGGCAAGATGCATTCCCTGTGTTTCTCTCATCACACCACATCATTGTGTCCTGAACAAACCTAAACAAATCTGCATATTTCTCAAACAACAAATTGCATTTATATTCCATGCTTAAACTATTATAACTTTCCAACATGCTTCAGGATTATCAATTTTAAAAACTAACATTTAAGGACATGACCAAAAGATTGATCAAACATCATCTTAAAAGGAGAAAGGAGGTTTAGGAAGGCTGAAAGATTTATAAAGGGAATTCCTGAATTTAGGAGCCTGGGCAGCTGAAAGTGTGGCTGCTAACACAGTGTGATGGGTACAAGAGGCCTGTATTGGAAGGCATGAAAACACTGGTACTTAAAATAGCGACAACAATGGCTTCCTACACACACATTTTGAGAAGGGAGTTGTATAATCCAGTAATTATATGCTTCATCTTGTCACACCCAGATCTGTGGATTTTTAATCCACTGCAACTTCTGTGCATAATAGGAGCCCATTGTGTATGTTAGAAAGCATCTACTATACCAACAAGTAACTCAGATTATAATGTCAAAAAACGTATCTGCTTCTTTTCAGAGCAATCAAGTAATCAGGAGCAGGTAATATTCACAAGGCTATCATAACAAGTACTCAACAAGTTAGTGAGCTAACAATGACTACATGATGATAAAATAAGCTATTCTAACATTCTTCAAAAGTAAACATTTAATTGAATAAATATTTTGCTGATTCCAAGAGGAAATATTGCCAGAGATTATTCTGTTAATAATTTAATATTTAACGAAAAAAATACATTGGTTTATGGTATTAATGAAATGGGACATAATTTTAAAGTGATTGGAGGAAGGTTTAGGGGAGCTGTCAGAGGTAGGTTCTTTACACAGCTTGGTGAGTGCATGGAATGCACGGTCAGCAGGGTAGTAGAGTCATATACATTAGGGACATTTAAGCAACTTTTCGATAGGCACATGGATGATAGTAAAATGTAGGATATGTAGGTTAGTGTGATCTTAGAGTAAGATAAAAGGTCAGTACAACAATGAGGGCTGAGGAGCCTGTACTATGCTGAAAAAAAAGGGTTGATTAATCTTATTTTTTCTGAGCTATGTGATCACTTACATAAAACTGAATGATCTTTCTTTCCTACCCCTGTTTTCTCACAGAAACACTGAAAGATCTCAAGTGAAGCTCAATGGATCAGTATCTCATCATCATTTAGGCATTTTACAATCTATTGGACTCAATATTAATATCAAATCACAACTACTGTTTCCACTTTCGTTTTAGTCAGCAGCTATTATCAATGATTCTGATTCGCAGCTATAGTTATTTACATGTTCCAGAGGCAACTTTTGATCCTTTATTTGCCCCATAATCATCTCTTTTTGTTTTGCACCATCATCGCTTTTGTCATTCAATCTCTTTTGTCTTGCATCCCATCACCGACCTTACCTCCTTTTTCTCAGTCTCTGTACCTGTTTAAACTCTGCTTCACCTCTAATTTGTTTCAGCTCTGTTGAAAGGTCATTGGCTTAAGATGTTGGACACAAGCTGACTTAATGAGTCATGTCTGGAAACATGAGAGCTTGTTAACTGAATCATTCACATGGCTGCTGGTAGCGGGATAACCTCTCACCACTAAGATGGGGAATGTGCATCATGAAGGCGGTGACATACACACCTACCCATGACAGAATGACAATTAGACTTATGAATGGGTCACATGACACCAATTCTCTTGGAGTCCACTGAAATCTAGCTGTAGCTCAGGTCTCCTGAACGCTGTCTGGCAAGGCCAAAACTCCTGGAGGCACTGCCAGCAACAGAGAGTGGCCCACCTTTGATTGGCAGGAACTGTCACGATTTCCACCCTGAAGATCTAAACCCTAGGGAAAAGAAGATTATTAAATGTCTGATAGGCACTTAACTTTGCTGGGCTTCTCCCACAGAAGTGACAGGGGTTCCCACCAAATTCCTCAACGATGCAACCTCCATCATCCACAGAGAAACAAGCTTTAAGAGTCAGAATTCAATCTCCATCGATGTTGCCTGATTTGCTGAGAATTTCCGGCACTTTTTGTTTTGTTTTAGATTTCCAAAATCTGCAATATTTTGCCTTTCTTTTCTATCATTTGTTCTTTTTTAAACCAAACATTTTTTAGTTTCAATACAGCCTTAATTGGAAGATTTGCCAGGACACTAATCCCAGCACAATTCAGGAGAAGTCTGTCCTGGTGCTACATCTTCCTCTTTTGCCAGTGTCCCATGAATTGAAACTCATTTCGTTCACACCAATCTTTAATCATTGCATTCAGATCTCTCATCCCATTTACTCAATGTCAATTTGCCCATGGCTTATTACTCCAGAGATTAGTAACTTTGTAGTTCTGCTTTCTACTTTAGCCCCTAGCTGCTCATATTTGCATAACAGAATCTCATCTGTCGACCTACCTCGACACCCACAGACAACATTGTAATTGGATCCATTTTCCTCTCATTCCAAGTTTCTTTCCAGCCCAAAAGTATCCATAAACCTGACATAGGTAGGCAACACAGCTTTGGTAATCACACTCAGTTGCAGAGAACAGTATGCATTCTCCTAGCTATTTCATGCCCTCCTAAGACTACATTCCATATCACTCCCCACTTTGATAGCTTTCTGCAGCTTGGTGCTATGGCCAGCTTGTCCTTCCACAGTCTTGTGTATTTCCACCGAAGCTACAAATATCTTAAACTAATTGGATTTCTACAAGGACTATGCCTTTTGCTTTGCTAACTTCAGGGTCCACATATCTGTCTCACTTGCAGCCATATCCTCTTCTCCCTAACCACAGACCAATCAGAATTACCAAGCCTAAGGGGTATGATTGGCTTTCAAGAATAAGTGTTCAAGTAACTAACCCTCTTCCTGAAGAATCACCGTGTCCGAAGCTCAGGCTCCTGTACATTAATTTTGAGCCAAACTTCCTTGAGCTTCAGTCAATCAGTCAATACAGTGACTGTAGATTACACAGGTCTCAGCTTTCACGTTAGAATAGATGGAGGAAAATGGTATAACATGAAATGAGAACAGTGTAGGTTACTGTGATTAAAGGTGTTGCTCACTTTGGAATAGATGCTAATGTGGGTTGATGGGGCAGAATGGCATGTCCATGTCCTCTGTGTTCTTCCAGGTTTAAACTGTGTTCACTGTACATGGCTTAAGTCTTATTAAAAAGTTCTGAGTAGATGCATGCTCCTTCTAAATATACATTAGATGAAAACCACAACACAGTTTTAAGATATTTTCTTTCTAAATTCCTCTTTCAGTGGCTGGAATACCAGGTAGGATGCTGCTCCAGGGTGTAGCCCAGTCCGAACATTTACCAATTTCAGTAGAATTTCAAATTCTCAAAAGGTGATGCAATTGCATAGTCTAAATGGCATTTAGCAATCAAGAAGCACTTTTAAGAAAATTCATGTCTTAAATGTGAGCAAATAATATATTTATAGGGCTTGATGCATCTATCACATTTCCCTGTGATGGATTTGTTTGCTCGAAGAGTCAGGGAGATATGTACTGCATTGTATAATTTATTACTGTCTCCTTCCAGCCTTACCATTGTTTCATAATAGTTTTCTCCTTCAGCATAAAGGGTGGGGCAATAGAATGCTGACATCTTCACAGCAGCTTTACACCATCTACTATCCAGCACCACATGCAAGCAAGATGCGAGAACTGGCTTAGATCATTAGTTGAAGGCCATCATGCTCAGTGGGAGATAAGGCTGGAGTTTAGATGTGTGTTTAAATGGGATGCTAACACTATGCTATGAGAGCCAGCCAGTGTCCCTGACACAACCTTTCCCTATATGATAACATGCAGCAAATTTTCAGCAATACGATGACATTTTAAATGAAAATAACAAAGAAGAGAATTTGATGCACGTGTTCAGTGTTCAAACAATCATATCGCTAAGAATAACTACTACCTCATATAAAGTGTGACTGCATTAGTCCACTTTGCCCTGCACATTATGTCTGAACTTTGGACACACCCTACTCACATGACTATAAAATCCTGAACAGCTTGTCTGAATTTCTAAAACATCCCACACAAGTAGTGTGGACTGATTGAAATCACTGCTATAATATGCTACAAATATGTACAATTTATAGGAATGTTAAATTCTGATAAACTTGATCAATAACTCTGCTCATTTAAACACAGACTATTAACCACAAAGTACTGCAAGCCAATGTGCACTACTTCAATATGTCAACAATACTCAACACTGATTTCTTTGGAGAAGTTAATTTTGCTTTGTACAGCTACTTCAAGTTTGCTTTTCATGCATTTTTGCATTCAAATTTATTTGGTTGTATATTCTTTTCAAAGATTGGCCCATTTGTAAATAGGAGAAAATTCTACTGATAAGCTATTGAAAACTAAAAATAAATGCATTTCAATACAATAGTGTTAGTCAATATGCCTCACAGTTTTTTTTAAAACTAATAGCCATTTGTTTTGCTAGTAGTAGAGAAAATGCTCTTTCTGCAGTGGATCTGCATCAATTGATATTTCTATTCCCAACACGTTCAGCCCAAGTGCTTTGAATTTGTGCTGTGATTGCAGTATTAACTCTATCAGGGGAATACAATGATCTCAGAATGGTGATGTTCATGACTGATGGCCCCTATTAACCATCAGGAGAAGGTGACCTCTGTATCAGAGGATTTGTTCAAGTGTAGATTTGCTGGAAAAAAATCAGTAGCTTTTGAAAGCAAAGTTATTTGTTACCTGATATTCTTTTTCTTTTGAAGTACTGACTACATTCTGTGGTACAGTTTCATGGACATCAAGAATACTGGTAGCTCAACCAATTGACTGTTCTTCATGCATGGAGTCATAAAATGAGTGTTAGCAGTATATTTATCTGGAAGGGACATCAAAACAGTGCCGGATTCAATTCTAATCATAAATGGATGAAGAAACTATGTCTAATTTTTTCTAAATTATGTCCACTGAATCAAAATATTAGTAAATTCGTAAAGGTAGGGTAAGCAAAATGATTTCTTGCTTACTAATCACACTCATTGATAGACATGAGAACCTATTAGGTTCCGCGCCTAGGATTTTATTTTCTGGTGTATGCGAGCTATCAGCTGAGGTGAACAGGCCATGTACATATACTTATATACAGTTGAAGGAACATCAGCAGGCACGCAACTTGGAGGAAAAATTGTTCAGTGTTAATCTTAATTTCAATGAGTGCTATACTCCGCCCTAGCTATGGAACAGATTAGTTGGTTCATTTGGCTGGATGGCTGCCTTACGATGTGGCGTGATATCTCAGTGTGGGTTCAATTCCTGCATTGACTGATATCATGATGAAGAAGTTTCCTTCTCATCCTCTCCCTTTGCTTGGGGTGCGGTGATCTTCAGGTTAAATCAGCACTAGTTATCGCTCATTAATGAGATAGTAGGGTTGTGGTGACTTTTACTTAAGGTGTTAGCATAAAAAGCCAATACCATAATGGCTTAATTTTATTCAGTATGCTGTGACACATTATAGAGTCTGATCGTCAATTGCAAGGCTACACCAGCTAACAGATTACCTAAGTCTTCCTCTGATGAAGGACTTATGCCTGAAACGTCAATTCTCCTGCTCCTCGGAATCTGCCTGACTTGCTGTGCTTTTCCAGCACCAAACTCTCGACTTCCTTTGACAAAGTATGATATTCTCTAAAATTGTTTTCATCCAAACTAAACCACAGCTGCACACTTTGGGTTTGCAAAATACTGATTTAGAAGTTCTTCAAATATTTTAAGAGTGAAGGTGTTTTATTTTCTGAGAGAAAATTTGCATGAATTACTTAAGGCAGTTTATGCTGGAATACTAGTGCACATCAATTTTTTTTTATTGTTTGCATTGTTCTTGTTGTTCTCAAGTTGCATTTGCCAAAATTCTACTCAACTGATTAGCATGGCTACACTCTTGTGAAGAACCAGAGAACCTTTTGTAAATTAATATAAACTTACAATCAAAATTTTAGGCACAGCGGGACACAATTTGATAAAAACTATAGCAATCTATCAGTGATTACCTTTAATTTCCTCTATTCTGGGATCTGTGTTGAATTCTATGCATCTTTGAATCTTTTATAGCATCAGAATCTTTTCTTTTTAAGAAAAAAGTCTTCCATAATGTATTTTTAAAATTCATACTATGTTTAATGTGTGTAAATGATAGTTTGAGGGTTTCAACTTTAATTTTCATAAAATCAGTAAGAAAAACAAAAATTGTAATTTATGTTCTGGGCTTTCCTTGGGCCCTAATTATTTGCACTTGATTTCCACTAGTTTTTACATTTTGCAGCCTGCAAATGAGAATATTTCAGTGTAGGTTACCATCAGATAGGTTGATATAAAAAATGGAATAAAGTCAGATTGAAGACATTGCAGCCTACTACATCACAAGAGTAACTCTGTCTTAATGCTCAAAATGCTCAATCTTGGTTACATCACGTACAAAAACCCATAGGAGCTAGAAAAATCAGACAGCAAGAGTTATCCCGATTCACTTTAGGAATTTGCAGTACTATAATTCCTGATGAAGGGCTTATGCCTGAAACGTCGACTCTCCTGCTCCTTGGATGCTGCCTGACCTGCTGTGCATTTCCAGCACCAGCCTTTTCGACTAGCACAGTAATCAGTTTGATCCATGTTAAAAGACACTTGGGACCCATCAACTTCCTATCATTAAATGGGTGACAAAAGCTGAATTGCTGAAAAAGCACAGCAGCTCTGGCAATGTCTGTGGAGAGAAATCAGAGTTAACATTTCGGGTCCTGCAATTTTTCCTCAGAACAGATGATAGGTAGAAAAATGTTGTTTTTAATGAATAAGAGATAGGTAGAGATAGAGTCCCCAATAGCAGATATTCATTCTCGTAGGCTAATTGTTATCAACTCACTTGTCTACTGAACAGTTCTGTTCTCTCCTTGGACTTTTTCTCCACCTATCGTTTACTCCCTACCTCCTCCCCCAGTTCTACCTTTTGTATAAAAAACAACTTTTTCCCTATTTCTCTCCACAGATGCTGCCAGACCGGCTGAGCTTTTCCAGCAATTTTTGTTTTTGCTACTGATTTCCAGCATGCGCAGTTCTTTTGGGTTTTATTTAATAAATGGGAGATACTGTATGATGTGGAATAAGCTATAAAAGTTTAAAAGGTAAAAAAATTCTCACAAGAACAAATTCTTGCACTCAACAAAAAAATGTTCTATTTTTATGTGATATACATTGATGGAATTTTTAAAACAGTTTACGCTTTAAATTTTGCTGCAAAAATGCTTTGAAGCCCTTACTTCTCTCCCTTTCAATCCTGAAAGGATTGATAGGATGAATTTCCAGATGTACCAGACTCCCCTAGTATCTTACCCTAGTCATGGACTTAATTCATGAGCTAACGACAAAGTAAGTTGTAAGGTGAAATTAGAAGAAAGTGAGGACTGCAGATGATGGAGATCAAAGTCAAAAAGTGTGGTGATGGAAAAGCACAGCAGATCAGGCAGCATCTGAAGAGGAGGAGACTTGATGTTTCGGACATAAGTCCTTCATCATGAATTTCTAATGAAGGGCTTATGTCTGAAATGTCGCCTGTCCTGCTCCTCAGATGCTGCCTGACCTGCTGTGTCTTTCCAGTGCCACATTTTTTGACTGTAAGGTGAAATTGCCTACTTCAATTCCTACGTTTTATGTCCTTTGTTTGATTTTGGATAATGAAGGAATAGAATTCAAATTTTGAAGTGAAAGTGGGCTAAATTGAAAAGTAAAATTGATCAGGGTGTCTAAAGGGTGGTTGATATGCTACCATCCATTTTACAGCTCAGCCAAAGTGGGATTTTATACCCCTTCCCACCCAGGCCCCGACTTTCTATTCTTAAGTGCTAATCAGGTGTGTGGGCATCAAACCAATCTCTAATTCTGCACTCAGTTGATATTCACTATCTTGAGGATTTTTGTGTGGGTGAAATTTTATCAACAAAACGCATAGTGAAATGTTTACCTAGAAATCTTTAGAATCTCACACATTCTCGTTCAATTTACCATTTATCTATTCAGTTTCTGTAATAATTCTTATTGTGTACAGCAGGTGAGTCCAAGATGCCTACAGAACCACCATTATAATTCATGCTGATGTTGGTGTGAGATTTTACTCATACAGTTGCAGAATAAGTGTTACCTGCTGATTTTATTTCTGATTTTTGTGATGATGAATGTTGATAAAGCTATTCAGATGATAAAAAAATCACAGCACTGTCAGTCATTATATAATTAAAAATCAGTAAACTTGAGCATCGTAAAACTATGAAACAAAGTGAAAACTTGTCTAAAAATGAGGCTATGTTCAGTTACCGTAATGCTAATATTAATTTTCCAATTTTTCAAATAAACAACTTACTTTGAAGTTTTACAAATAGAGCAAATGAAAGTGAAACTATTTTTGCTCACTGCCTATTTTATCTTCTGAATATCAATGATGATTTCACACCTTTTACATTAAAAATTTGCATTTTTGTGATCCAAAGGTTATAAACAGACCCAAACTCAACGGGACTGTTCCTCCTCGAACCACATTCTTTTGGGAGGCCCCAAGGTAGAGGCATGGTGTCTAGACATTGAAGTAAAACAGCGTTGTATCTCTCGAGACTGACCATATTGCGGACAACTGCTTAGTTGGGCATAAGTTAACATGGATGATTAAGAATGATATCACGACTTTAAAGGTGCTTTTGGTTCCAGTAACTGAGAAGCCAAAGTTAAAATATTCATTTTCCGAATCGTTTTTTAAATGACTGGTGATGAAATTCCTTTTGACACTGAGCCACGTTATACCTCTCTGCAGCTTTAATTGGTTCATTCAGGATACAAACAATATTTAATACCAAATGAAAATATGTCTCCGACTAAAAGGTCGAAACCATGATTTAATCTTATGGCATGTGGATTTTTACATTTTAGTCAATTTTATCTGAGAACTCACTTTACAATGACCTTGATCGAAATCACTATACCACGGCATTAGGATCGTAATTTTGAAATCTTCATCAGCAATTATAACTGCACGTAATGATTGTTCAAAAGGAATGACACTGTAAATCTGATCATTGAGATTAAAGCATTTACCAGAGCGAAAATTGATTGATCTAACACTGGGATGAACTGAACGTTCACAGTAAGTAGCTAAGAAACGAAAAGCCAAATGAAACGGATTAGGCTACAGGCTTTCTCTACCTGCAACAAATCAGCTTGTAATTTTATGCTGCATTGAATCCCACAAGTCCCCCATCCATGTGACTGTTACAATGACTGGGCTCTGCAGTGAAGCTAGAAAGACCTAACAGGATATTACATCCAGTCAGGATCCTACAGATAAAAACAATGAAAAAGACAGCGACTACTAGGTTGGTTCTGAAAAGTATTACTGCAGGCCACTGCAGCGTCACAATAGTAAAATATTTCCTACCTGCAATCTGGCCTTCATTCACAGACTCCTTCTCAGACATTGTAGTGAATCCAGTCAAAATCTGCAGGCTTTAAAACTTATTAACCATTAGGCTAGCAGAATCTTTAGCTTACTGTGCAGTTACTGCCATTGAAAAAAAACTACAATCTGACTGAATTGCAGCTTGTCTCCAAACTACTAAAACAAGCGTTTCTCTTCCTTCCCTTCTCTCCCAAAACCTTTTATATGGATAGATCAGTGTAACTCCAGTCCTGGAATCCCCCCACCCCCAACCCAACTATGCTTAAAAAGGTTTCTTGCCGAAATTAACCCAAACATAAGGAAAGAATGAACTGCTTGCACTCTTACTCCTCATGTTTCTGCAGAGCTCCTCCTCCCTAATGCGCTCATATACAGTGTCAGCAGCAGGGAAGGGCTTCCCATGCTGCAGTAAATGACTGTGCAACGGCAGCAGACTGGCAGCATGATTCACAGCAAGGAAAACAATTAAAATCCCCCATGTAACTGCGCAAGATTGATCAGGTTATTTTAGATCGTCTAGATTTCATTATTTTGCACTGTTCTTGTCAATCTTACCTTGAAATGTACACAGCAATTGTTTTAAACCCGAGATTTTAATTGCAGAAATACACTGTGGCAAGACTCTTGGTTATAATGTCCCCAAGTTAATCGTGTCTTTAGTCTTGAACGTTAAATGCTGTATATAATGCAAGAATATTTATTTTTATATTCAAATGTACAGGAAACATTTTGACGGAAGAGATCAATAGTGTGGTACACACAGCTGTTCCAAGTCTCATTGATGTTTAGTTCAATGCTCTCACCCTTCCTGCACCAGATATGATCCAGTATCATACATGATATATATCATCTTCCTGTAGGTTTCACCTCCAAATTACTTCTCAAGGCTTATGCAGAATAGAACAAAATTGCTTTTCTTCTCTTGGGGATAACTGCTCGAGATTTAGGCCCAGACATCTGGCTCCAGACAGTCGGACAATGGGTGTGCTGTACCTTAAAAGAGGCGCACCAGGACCTGTCAAAGTTTGGGCACACTGACAACACTGTAATTGCCAGGAAAGTTTAAACTTGCGATGGTCTGAAGTAATCCACAGTTCTGTAAGGTTAAAGACTTTGGAGAGTCCTAACTTACCTTACCAGTTAGCCAGGAAATGTTAGAAGGTTAAAGCCTGCCATTATTTCTGCCTAACTATGCCACTGAACTCCAGCCCAATCACTCACAATGATTGCTCCACAATGATCACACTGACCACACCCCAATCAACCCAGCCAACCCACAAACCAACTTCCTCATACACAACGATAACCCACTAATGGACCATGACTGATGGACCATTGTCATCCCCAAATACCCAAATTAACCTCCTCCCACTACTGATACCACATATATGTACAGCACCATACACCTATGCCTAATTCCAACACCTAACTCACACATTTACCTGCTTTCTGTATTCCCTCACCGATCAGGAACCCTACCCTTTCATCTCTTGTCAATTTTGCCACCTTACTCACCTGGCACTACATTTCTTCACTCTTCTACCACCCCTTGAATCACATTACACTCTTAGCTTCTTTCAATAACTGCCAAAGTGGCGTTGGGACCTTTAAACACTTTATTTAATGAAAAAAAAACAGCTATTATCATAAACAAAGAGTATAGTTTCTTCAACAACTGCACCACACAAAGGCCAGGCAATGACCATCTCCAATAAGACAGTATCTAACCATCACTTCCTGACAGTAAATGGCGTTACCATCACTGAATGCCCCACTATCAACGTTCTAGGGAGGTTACAATGTAACAGACAGTGAAGAAGGTTATTCACAGGGTATAATGGTACTTAATCAGATGGAGTTTAATTTGGATAAATGTTGCATTTTGGTAAGGCAAATCAGGGCAGGGTAGGGCCCTGGGATATGTTGCTGAGCAAAGAGACCTTGGGGTGCAGGTTCATGGTTCCTTGAAGGTGGAGTCACAGGTAGTAAGAAAGCAAAACAGAAATTGCTGGAAAAGCTCAGCAGATTTGTGGAGAAAAATCAGAGTTAAATGTTTCGGGTTGAGTCAACCTTCCTCAGCTCTGGATTTTCAGGAGATTTTTGATAGAGTCACATATGGGAGGTCAGTAAACAAAACTAAACTACATAGGATGGTTAACAACAGAAATCAAGTGTCAACATATGTCACTCTGTAGCCAGTTGGGATACCACAAGGTTCAGTGCTTGGGCCTCAGCTGTTCACAATCTACAACAATGATTTAGATCTGGGCAAATGTAATGTTTCCAAGTTTGCAGATAATGCAATAATATGTGTTCTGAAGAGGATGCAATGAGTCTTTAGGGGGTTTGGTCAGAAGTGAGTGGGTAAGAGCATGGCAGTGGAATATAATGTAAACTAGTGTGAGGTTATCCGCTTTACTAGGATGAACAAAGATGCATGGTGAAAAATTGAAAAGTGGATCCTGAAAATCTGAAACAAAACAGAAATTGCTGGACAATCGCAGCAGGTCTGGCAGCATTTGTAAGTCTGTACAGTGGGGAAATGAAGTGTAGACAGGATAACTGCTTTGCAGAACACCTATGTTCTGTTCACAAAAAAGACCCTGAGCTTCCAGCTGCTTGCCACTTCAACATACCATCTGGTTTCGCGGCCAACATCTCTGTCTCGGGCTTGCTGAAGCTCAGCGCAAGGTGGAAGAACAGCACAAGGTGTCTCTCTCATTTTCCATTAGGGAACTCAACAGCCCTCTGGACTCAATATTGAGTTCAGCAATTTTAGGGCTCACTGCACTTTCTCCCATGTCCTTACCCCAATCCCCACACATCAGTCTTTGTTATCACGAGGTCTGCTATTACACACAACCCATTGTTAGCCACTAATAGTCCCCCATTAGCAGCTATTTATTCTCTCAGGCTGACTGTTGTCCACTCCCTTGTCTGTCTAACTGTTCTTCTCTCTCCTTTGGCTCCACCTCCACTCCTTACCTCTCCCCCACCCTATCTTTTGCATAAATACCAACTTTTCATAGCTATCATCAGTTCTGAAGAAGGGTCACTGGATCCAAAATGTTAACTCTGATTTCTCACCATAGATGCTGCCAGACCTACTGAGATTTTTCAGCAATTTCTGTTTGTTGGTATTTAGGCCTACTTGTTCATAAATCACTTAAAATTAACATTCAGGTGAAGTAAATAACTAAGAAGACAATGGTGTGTTAGCCTTTTTTAAGAAGATTTATGTACAGAAGCAAAGAAGTTCTGCTTCAATTGAATTGAATATTGATGAAACACAACCTGGACTGTTTCATGCAATTCTCATCCCCATGACTAAAGAAGAACGTATTGCCATTGAGGAGTGCAGCAGGCGTTCACCAGACTGATTCCTGAGATGGTGGGACAGTCCAATGAGGGAGGATTGAGGAAACTGACCTATATTCTCTGGAGTTTAGAAACTTTGCAGAAACTTCCAAAACTCTCTCAGAGATAGACAGAGTCTGTCTGATCACCAGCACTCCTTTGAGTTACAAAGACATGGGATGTTTCTTCTTGAGTAGCTGCAAAGATATTTCATCAGTATACTGGAGTCTAATCCAGAAAGAGTATGCACTGAGGAGTAAGCATCCAAGCTGGCAGAGGGTGCAAGTAAATGACTTATTCGTGTATTCTCCGAAGTATCAGTCGCCTCCTGCTCAGAGGTAAAGGTGGAATTGAGGGCCTACAAACTTAGTTAATTCTTAGCAGAAATTCTCTGGTGACTAAATAAGAAAAGAGAGGGAATTTGTTGAAGAATTTGCATAAAAAAGTTTGTGCTGATTTAAAATGAGTTAGTGCAGGTAGTAATGGGAAAGTGGTGAAACACAATGAAGCTTACTAGGTTGGTTGTCCATTGTGTATCCCTGTCCCTACCTAGTTAAAAATCACACAACACCAGGTTATAGTCAACAGGTTTATTTGGAAGCACTGGCATTCGGAGCACTGCTCTCCTTCATCAGGTGATTGTGGAGTATAAGATCATAAGACACAGAATTGATAGCAAAAGATTAGATTCAGACAGTGATTCGATTCCCTACAGTGTGGAAATAGGCCCTTCTGCCCAGCAAGTTCACACTGACCCTCCGAAGAGTAACCCACCCAGACCCATATCCCTCTGACTAATGTAGATAACACTATGGGCAATTTAGAATGGTCAGTTCACCTGACCTGCACATCTTTGGACTGTGGGAGGAAACCGGAGCACCCGGAGGAAACTCCACACTGACAGTTGTCCAAGGCTGGAATCGAACCTGGGCCCCCTGGTGCTGCGAGGCAGCAGTGCTAACCACTGAGCCACCGTGCCACCCCGATATATTGAACAAACCTGGATTGTTAAATCTTTCATCTTTTAGAATGCAGGTTTTGGTTCATTAATATAGAAATCCCAGAACCTCTCTTCAGTCACCATCTCGAGATAACTTAAGGCTTTATAACAAAATGTGACATCTCAGCTCAGACAATGTATTAATGTTGTGAGGTCAAAGTCTGTCTGTATCCCGGTCTTGAGTCAGACTGGTTCCTTTTCCAAAGTGGAATTTACAAAATATTACATGAATTGACTGCTTGCATTGACTGCCTACAGATTGTGCACTTTTTGAGCAAAATAGAATGTATCTGCAAATATTCACACTCACACCCACACCCTCTCACAGGCTTGTACTCCATCACACCCGCACACACACTTTACCAAGCTTTCACACACATAAACACCCATTCTCTCATGTGCACTCACACTCACATGCACACACTCACTCTCTTTCTCTCTCTCTCTCTCAAGCACACACATACAGGTCTATGGGGTGAATTTGTATTGCAGAATTATATTTGTATATACATTCTATTTTGCTCAAAAAACACACAATCTGCAGGCAGTCAACATATATAACATTTTATAAATTCCACTTTGGAAATAGAACCATTCTGACTCAAGATTGTGATACAGACAAACTCTGACCTCACACCTTTAATGTATTATCTGAGCTGAGATGTCACCTTTTGTTATAAAACCTTGTTATCTCAAGAAGGTGACTTACAAGAAGTTCTGGGATTTACATATTAATAAACCAAAATCTGCATTATAAAAGATGAAATGCTTAACAATCCAGGTCTGTTCAATATATCACTGTATGTCACTGTAATCTTTTGCCATAAATTCTGTGTCTAGTAATCTTATACTCCACAATCACCTGATGAATGAGCAGCACTTCAAAAACTGGTGCTTCCAAATAAATCTGTTGGACTATAACCTGGTGTTGTGTGAAGTTTAACTTTGTCCACCCCAGTCCAACACTGGCACCTACACATCATGCCCCCGCATGAGCAGTCTTATTCATTTTGAGTAGCAGTTTACTCATCCCTCATGCAGTTCATTCTCTTGCCTACAAAGTTTGCAAGAATTACTGGACAAGGGATGAGGCTTTTCTAGTCCGGCATCACTTGTAGTCTCATTCTTCTGTCCTTGATCATGAACTAAATCTGAAGTGCTTAATCTCTTTGTGTTTGCCTCAGACAGTCATGTGCCCACAACTTTTTACCCCTGTCGTAGTGCATTGTCCTACATGCTACAGCTGCAATACATTACCTGCTCTGGCATATTATATTTTTTATCTAATTAGTTTACAAGTTTTAAAGTATCATTCAATGATCAGTCGTAGTCACATTGAGTAATTTAGTATAGCACATATATCTTTGGTTCTAGTTTAAGCTATGGCTTCCTTTTTAAGACAAAATGCTGTAAAACTCAGCAACCATCCATCTACCTGTTCACCAAGACAACAAATCTTAGCCTTTTGTTCCATCTCTTCAACCACTCTTCATCTTATAAAAAAGCAGCTGCTTTCTCGCTCACTAATTTTCTAACTTAAGTACTTTCCACATGATGTATTCCATCAAACTGACTTCCATGCCATTCACCCTCTGCCTTTATTGTAGAGTCAAGGAAAGCTATTTAACATGTATATAAACTCGAGCTGCTATTTTCAAAGATTTGTGTGAGTCTTGCTGTTCCCTTTCTAATTGTACCATTTAATTATGTTGTGTCTCTTCATTCTTCTAAAATCTATCACATCACACCTCTCTGCACTAATATCAATTTAACTGATCTATGTCCTCCATGTACTATCATCATCACTGAGTTCTATGTCATTTCAAATTTTGAAATTATGCCTTTTAATATACATCAATAATGTCCATGAACCTAATCCTGATCTATGGGGAGCTGTACCCCGATCTGAAAAAAAGATTTCCTATTCTCAGTTCTCTATCTTTTCGTCAAATATATATTTATGTTGCCACTGCCCTTTTAAATTCCATAGGCTTTCACTTTGCTAACATTTCTATTAATTGGCACTTTATCAAGGACTGTCTGAAAGTTTTTATTCACAACATTGAACACACCACTCTCCTCAATCCTCTCTGCTACTTATCAAAGAACGCAATCAGCTTCGGTAGGCACAACTTATTTTTAATAAATTATGTTGTCATGCATTAACCCACATTTCTTCAAGTCTTTGTTCATTTTGTCCAATCTTATTGTGTAAAAGTTTTCCCATCACCACCATTAAGGTCACTGGCCTATACATACTGAGTCTATTCTTCTACTGTGCCTTTGAAACTTATCACAGTGTGCAAAATCTAGTACCTTCTCATTCTCCATACTACTTGTAAATATCAAAATGAAGATAATAGGCAGATGCTTAATATAGTATGTGTTAGTACTGATGGCTCACTGTCCTGGGTGTTGTGCTTTTCTGATTCTAACTGTAGACTGCAAGTTTCTTTAGTACCATTGTCACATTTACCTTTAATAGACAATGTTCACATGGTCCATTCAGAGTAATGTTGTATTATATTTCATGCACTATCCTGTCCTGCATTTTGACATTTTTTTTACGTTAGATAAGATAACCTGCAGTATGGAAACAGGCCCTTCGGCCCAAAAAGTCCACACCAACCCTCCAAAGAGTAACCCACCCAGACATTTACCCAGAACACTATGGACAATTTAGCATGGCCAATTCACCTGGCCTGTATATCTTTGGATTGTGGGAGGAAACTCATATAGACACAGGGAGAATGTGCAAACTCCACACAGACAGTTGCTGGAGGTGGGAATCGAACCAGGGCCACTGGTGCTGTGAGAGAGCAGTGCTAACCACTAAGCCACCGTGCCACTCCTTTGTAATAAGATTATCTCTTTTGAAAAGCAATATGTTCTTAGGATATCTTTATAGCACTAAATCCATGTCTGATCAATCTGATGACTATGGTTACAATGCTTTGTCTGTCTCTTTCAGATATGTTCTTTGCATTTGCCATGTGCATTGATTATAAAACTGACTGCTGCATTTGTGGTTTCACTTTTTGTATTATCTTGGTAGATACCATCCTAGCATCCTCGAGAATCTTTCTTGACAATGACAGACACTCAACAATGTTTCCAGACAGCTTGAATCTAAGCTATCTCAGTGCATCACTTCTGGATGATAAATCTCATTTGACTTTTCATGAAAACTTTCAAGATAGTGAGTTCATGGAGAAAAAATTCAATAGCAAGAGCAAACTAGTTTCTGTTTTTGGATATCCTCTCTAAGTGTCTATAGTTACAACCTATACACAAGTACTGTAATGGTAGTGAATTGGATTATAACATACCCTAGAAGCATCTCTGCAGACTGGTTTTTATATGCAAGTTCTGCAAATTCATGAGAGATAAATTTGTACAAAGGACTCAGAATCATACAGCTCAAAAGGAGGCTATTCAGTTAGACATGTTTTGTGACGTTCCTTTCATTATATTTGGAAGAGATGTCCAATTTAGTTCCAAATTTGTCCCCCATCATCTTGAAAATTTTAAATTATAATTTTAATCATTCTTATTATACGTTGGAGGTTTATAAAGGCAGTTTTTAAGCACAATAAAGAACATTGACAGAAACTTAAGACAGCCAAAACTATTTTTCACCTGGGAAGCCATTTTTGCTCCATGGAGACACAAAATTGATGGAAAT
This sequence comes from Chiloscyllium plagiosum, assembly GCF_004010195.1. NCBI lineage: Eukaryota > Metazoa > Chordata > Chondrichthyes > Orectolobiformes > Hemiscylliidae > Chiloscyllium > Chiloscyllium plagiosum. The sequence goes on from NC_057731.1 coordinate 38,889,949, forward strand.
CCAGTAAAGGTTTTTTATTTCCTTTTTTAATTAATTGTTGGTCAAAATGGGAAAATGATACAATTGTAAACCAAGGATTGTGGAAGGACTTGCTGCACTTGTAAAACAAGTTACTGGAACTTATGAGCAATGTTTGCATTGTTGCTTTATTCAAGCAGTGGGAGAAGGTGTCTAAGATGTCATAGCACAGTGGTTGAATGTGCAGAATTATCTTCACCAAGAGACAAGTTGCTGATTGGTTTGTGCAGTCAGGACAAGTTATGGGGGCCAAGCGTCATCAGCATGACAACAACACTTTGATTGGTCCAAGGACACAGGACTAGATGGTGTTCTGAACAAAATAGGAGCAGGAACTTGTGGACAACCACAGAGAATGATCTCTCTCTCTCTCTCTTTCTCTTCTCTCTCCAGTGATGTAACCAAAATCTGGAAGGCAGCTGGCTGTTCTTTCCCACCATTTGCTATAAATTGCTGAGTCTAATCAGTGACTGAAAAACTGAAAGGTGTGTCAACTGCCCTGCCAATCTTCTCAAAACTCGCTAACTGCCCTGTGTCCTCAGCAGAGGACTGAAAGAAGGTAGAAATAAGGAGGTTTGAGAACAGAAGGTCTTGGAAGAAGAAAAAGGATCACTTAATCAAATCCTGTAAACTGGTATTATTGAACTGTGTTTTCCCAGTGTTTTCCCGCCATCCATATCATCCATCTTTCTTTGTTTGTGTATGTCGGGGTTTAAATAAGGATTAGAATTTCAGTTAGTAGAATTATATGTCGATAATTCCTAGTTTTGTTTCTTTGTTGATAGATTTGATTTCTTTGCAAGTAATAATTTATTGTACAGTACAGAAACCTGGTCAGTGTTTTCGTTAACTTCAGCTCATCTGACAGAAAAATTGTGGCCTTTGAGTAATAAGATTAAATCTTTAACTATTTTGACAAGCCTAGAAGTAGTGGAACTTACATATCAGCACACTTTCCCAAGTGGGTCATGACAACCCCAACAAAGACAACAGAATGAACAACTCTCCTTACTTATCCCATCAAGGTGGTGGATTGATCATTTGGGAATGGCTGAGACATTAAAATTAATCGTCTCTGAGAAAGTAATCAGTAGCTAAAGACAAACCCAGACATGAGCTAAGCTTTGTTACCCAGTCTTTGTTTATGTGATTGCTGGATTTGAACTTGCAGACATATTAGGTGGAGTAGAAAACCGTGCCACTATACCCTCTCTACAGTATTCCATCAAAGTTCTGTATCCTATTTTGCAAGTGTCTATGTCCCAAAGGAGAGACCTTTCACAAAAGCTGTTTTATTTGTTACAGCAGTGATTTCAAAACAAAAGGGAATCTATCAGCCATTACTAAAAAGTTACTGCCTTGGTAAAAATAAATAAATCCAGATGCAATCAGTGAATCAGAAGACTATAAGAGATATAAGCGTGAAATAGGTAGTGCTGGGCAAGCTAATGGAGCTACAGGTAGACAAATCTCCTGGCCCTGAAGAAATGCATCCCAGGGTGCTAAAAGAAATGCCAACAGAAATAGCAAGTGCGGTCATGGTAATTTTCCAAAATTTGCTGGACTCTGGGGCAATTCGAGCAGATTAGAAAACAGCAAATGTGACACCACTGTTAAAAAATGAGGTAGACAAAAGATAGGGAATTATTGGCCGGTTAGTTTAACTTCTGTAATGGGGAAAATGCTTGAAACTATCATCAAGGAAAAAATAGCAAGACACCTAGATAAAAGTTGTCCCATTGGGCAGACGCAGCATGGGCTCATGAAAGGCAGGTCATACTTAACTGATTTACTGGAATTCTATAAAGACATTATGAGCACAGTGGACAACAGGGACCCAGTAAATGTGGTGTATCTAGATTTCCAAAAGGCATTCGACATGGTGCTGCACAAAAGGCTGCTGCATAAGATAAAGATGCACGATGTTGCAGGTAGAGGATTGGTTAACTAACAGGAAGCAAAGAATGGGTATAAATGAGTGCTACTCTGGCTGGTGATCAGTGACTAGTGGTGTGCCTCAAAGATCAGTGTTGGGACCGCATTTGTTTACAACTTACATAGATGATTTGAAGTTGAGTACCACATGTAGTGTGTTAAAGTTTGTGGATGACACTAATGAGTGGTAGAGCAAAGTTTGCAGAGGACTGCGAAACTTTGCAGAGGAACGTAGATACTTTATGTGAGTGGGCAAAGATCTGGCAGATGGAGTTAAATGTTGAAAAGTGTGCAGTCATCCATTTTGGTAGGAATAACAGTAAAAAGGACTATTAATTAATGGCAAAAATTGCAGCATGCTGCTGTGCAGAGGGACCTGGGTGTCCTCGTGCATGAATCGCAGAGGTTTGGTATGCAAGTGCAAAGGTAATTAAGAAGGCAAATGCAATTTTGTCCTTCATTGCGAAAGGGATTGAGTTTAAAAGCAGAAAGGTTATGTTGCAGCTGTATAGGGTGCTGATGAGGCCATACTTGGAGTTCTGTGTGCAATTTTGGTCTCCTTGGTGAGAAAGCATTTATTGGCACTGGAGGGGGTACAGAGGAGGTCCACTAGGTTGATCCCGGAATTGAGAGGGTTGACTTATGAGGAGAGATTGAGTAGACTGGAATTATATTCATTGCAATATGGAAGAATGAGAGGGTATCTTATCAAAACATGTACAATTGTGAAGGGAATAGATAAAATAGAAGCAGGGAGGTTGTTTGCACTGGCGGGTGAAACTGGAACAAGAAGGCACAGCCTCGAAATTAGGGGGTCCAGAGTTTGGACTGAATTGAGGAGGAACTTCTTTACCCAAAGGGTTGTAAATTGAATTGAATTGAGTTTATTGTCATGTGTACCGAGGCACAGTGAAAAGCTTTGTCTTGGGAGCAATACAGGCAGATCACAGAGTTAAGTAGCAAAGATAAGTAAATAATAGGTAAACGGCGGCAAAATCAAAAACGCAGGTACAGGCGAACGTTAAGAGTTTGTGAGTCCATTCAGTATTCTAACAACAGTAGGGTACAAACTGTTTCGATACTGGCTGGTGAGTGTGTTCAGGCTTCTGTACCTTCTCCCAATGGTAGAGGTTGTAGAAAAGCATTGCCAGGGTGGGATGGATCTTTGAGAATGCTGGCGGCCTTTCCTTGACAGCGGGCCTGGTAGATGGATTCTATAGATGGGAGATTGACCTTTGTGATTGTCTGGGCCAGGTTTACCACTCTCTGTAACCATCTCCGATCTTGAATGGTGCAGTTGCCATACCAGATAGTGATATATCCAGACAGAATGGTCTCAATGGTGCATCTATAAAAGCTGGCAAAGCTATTCGCCATCATGCCAAATTTCCTCAGCTGCCTGAGGAAGAAGGGATGTAGTTGGGCCTTTGTAACCAATGTGTCCACATGAAGAGTCCAAGAAAGCTTGTTGTGGATGACCACTCCCAGGAGCTTGACACTCCATTCATTCCACCTCTGTGCTGTTAATGTGTAAGGGGGCATGAGTAACATCTTCTGAAAGTCAATAATGAGTTCCTTGGTTTTGCCAGCATTGAGAGCTAGGTTGTTCTCAGTGCACCATTTTTCCAAGTCTTCCACCTCCTGTCTGTAATCTGTTTCATTGCCATCTGAGATTCGACCGATTATGGTGGTGTAATCAGTGAACTTGTAAATGGCATTAGTCTGGTATTTGGCAACAGTCATGAGTATACAGTGAGGACAGTTGGGGGCTGAGTACGCACCCCTGGGGGGCTCCAGTATTGAGTGTTAGTGAGGATGAAATATTGTCCCCAGTCTTCACTGATTGTAGCCTGTGGGTCAGGAAATTGAGGATCCAATTGCAGAGAGTGGGGCTTGTTCCAAGATCACTAAGTTTGGTAATCAGTCTAGAGCGGATAGTAGTGTTGAAGGTTGAACTGTAGTCAATGAGTAGGATTCTTATAAAGCTGCTCTTGGTGTCAAAAAGTTCTAGGGAGGAGTGAAGGGCAAGTGACATGGCATCTGACGCAAATCTGTTGGTCCGATAGGCAAATTGGAGTGGGTCAAGAGTAGTGGGGAGGCTGGAGTTGATTAATGCCATGACCAGCCCTTCAAAGCACTTCATGACCACCGAAGTTAGGGCCACTGGGCGGTGGTCATTGAGACATGCTGCATGAGCCTTCTTAGGCACGTGGATGATGTTAGCCCTCTTGAAACAGGCAGGGACGGTGGCCTGCTGCAGGGAGAGGTTGAAGATAACCGAGAAGACCTCTGCCAGTTGATTTGCGTATGCTCTGAGTGCACGGCCTGGTACTTCATCTGGTCCCATCGCTTTCCTTGGATTCGCACAAAGGAAAACTAATCTGACCTCTGATACAGTGACTGTTGGTTAGCAGGTCAGGCAGCAGCCAAGGAACAAGAAGTCGACATTTTTGGGCAGAACTCTCAGATGCTGCCTGACCTGCTGTCCACCGCCATGTTTCATCAACTCTAATTTCTCCAAATTGGAAGTCTCCATTGTCTCCCAGTGAAGTGGTTGTGGCTTCCTCATTGAATGTTTTTACAGCTAAGATAATTTTTTTTGACTGGTAAAGGAATTAAGGACGATGGTGAGAGGGTGAGTTAGTGGAGCTGAGGCCATGAAAAGATCAGATTATTGAATGTGGGGCGAGCTAGAAGGGCCAGATAGCCTACTCCTGCTCCTGGTTCTTATGTTCAAAAGTACTTCTGGAAGAGTGCTTTGGCCAAGTCTCAGTTTCAATATGATGCACTTTACAACCACTGCTTTGTCAGACAATTGACACAAGGTTGTTGACTTGTTTGCTGAGCTGGTAGGTTTGTTCAGACACATTTTGTCACCATTCTAGGTAACATCATCAGTGTGCCTCCACTGAAGCGTTGGTGTTCTGTCCCGCTTGCTATTTATGTGCCTGGGTCTGTGGAGGTTGGTGGTGTCATTTCCAGTTTTGTTGTTGGTTCTGTTTTTTTAGTGGTTAGTATATGGGGTCCAACTCGACATATTTGCGAATAGAGTTCCAGGTTGAGTGCTATGCTTCCAGGAATTCCTGTGTGTGTCTCTGTTTGGCTTGTCCTCGGATGGATAGGTTATCCCAATCGAATTGGGGTGCATCATTGTTCATGTTTTTGGATACATGTGATAGCTGGTCATGTCTCTTGGTGGCTAGTTGGTGTTTGTGTACCCTGGTGGCTAATTTCCTTTCTGTTTGCCCTGTGTAGTGCTTTTGGCAGTTTTTACATGGTATTTTGTGTATAATGTTGGTCCTGTTGTTTGTGAGTATGGGATCCTTTATACTTAGTGACTGTGGAATCTTCTCGAATACTCTGATTACATACAACCTGATTGTTCATATTATGCAACCAGGTCTTCTACATTGAATATGGCCCTGTGCAATATCTGGACAGTAGCATTTAAAAATTAATGTAAAAATGAACTTTGTATTAAATGATTTTTAAAAAGAAATTACATTGAAACTAACCACACTTATAAATGCACAAACTGGAGCATATATTAGGAGAGTAAGTACTGTGGAAATCTGACATATAAATAGAAAATGCTGTAAATTCTGAGTAAGCAAGAGAAAAAGCCAGTGCTCTAGGTCCACAATCTGCACTAGTTCTGATGACAGGTCACTGACCTCGATCTCTCTCACTCTCGCTGCATAGAGATAACCAGATTAGCTGAATGTCCAACACTTCTTTTCATTAGAGCTAAAATAATCACTTTTGCCAGTCCTTTAAAAAAACCCATCAGTCTTGCTTTGAACCTTTCAGTAGCTGATTGAGATCAGGTTTAACACATTAAACATAAATTTCAAAATATAAATTTAAGATAACTGCAGTAAACTGACTTTTTTCAAACATAAGTAATTAATAAAAATGATAATTACAAGGTATCAAGCAGCAAAGATAATTAATGAAGTCTTTATTGCCTTTTCACTTAAGAAATCGAGCTAGAAAGGAACAGATTAGGCTCCAACTTCTGGTCTGAAAATGTGTTGCTGGAAAAGCGCAGCAGGTCAGGCAGCATCCAAGGAGCAGGAGAATCAACGTTTCGGGCATGAGCCCTTCTTCAGGAATGAGGAATGTGTGCCAAGCAGGCTAAGATAAAAGGCAGGGAGGAGGGACTTGGGGGAGGGGCGTTGGAAATGCGATAGGTGGAAGAAGGTTAAGATGAGGGTGATAAGGTG
>NC_057731.1:38896141-38947095 GCF_004010195.1 Chiloscyllium plagiosum
GTTCTTCCTCCAACCGTCGTGTTGCTATAGTCTGGCGTTGGAGGAGTCCAAGGACCTGCATGTCCTTGGTGGAGTGGGAGGGGGAGTTGAAGTGTTGAGCCACGGGGTGGTTGGGTTGGTTGGTCCGGGTGTCCCAGAGGTGTTCTCTGAAACGTTCCGCAAGTAGGCAGCCTGTCACCCCAATATAGAGGAGGCCACATCAGGTGCAGCGGATGCAGTAAATGATGTGTGTGGAGGTGCAAATGAATTTGTAGTGGATATGGAAGGATCCCTTGGGGCCTTGGAGGGAAGTAAGGGGGGAGGTGCGGGCGCAAGTTGGACTCCTCCATCGCCAGACCATAGCAACACGACGGCTGGAGGAAGAGCGCCTCATCTTCCGCCTAGGAACCCTCCAACCACAAGGGATGAACTCAGACTTCTCCAGTTTCCTCACTTCCCCTCCCCCCACCTTGTCTCAGTCCCAACCCTTAAACTCAGCACCACCTTCCTAACCTGCAATCTTCTTCCTGACCTCTCCGTCCCCACCCCGACTCCGGCCTATCACCCTCACCTTATCACCCTCACCTTAACCTCCTTCCACCTATCGCATTTCCAATGCCCCTCCCCCAAGTCCCTCCTCCCTACCTTTTATCTTAGCCTGCTTGGCACACTTTCCTCATTCCTGAAGAAGGGCTCATGCCCGAAACGTCAATTCTCCTGCTCCTTGGATGCTGCCTGACCTGCTGCGCTTTTCCAGCAACATATTTTCAGCTCTGATCTCCAGCATCTGCAGTCCTCACTTTCTCCTCCAACTTCTGGTCATCAGGGAAGTGGAGGGAACTGTGGCCATGCAAAGCAGTTGAATGAATGAATGACTATATTGTCACTTATATCTAGGACAATATAGTGAAAAGTGTTTTGTCACCACAATTTGGCACCATTTTGAGTTGCTAAAGGTTAAAAAGACATTACTTAAATAAAGTTCATCTTCTGTTGAAACAGGATCTCAAGTATGGCTTCTGCAAGTTCTCAGCAAGGAGTTCCAGGCCTGAAGGAGTATCTGCTCCAGCTACACCAATGACGCACCGATGCTCCAGGAGATCCCGGCTCCACTGCTGCCACCATTTCACCGACACCACCAAGAGTCCCAGCTCCGGGCCTACCGTAGTCAGAAATCCTCACTGCTACCTTAGCAGCCAACATCCCACCGCCGCCAAGAGTTCAGGCTCCAGGCCTACCACAGCCAGGAGTCCTCTCTTTAGGCATTGCCACCTCCAAGAGTCTATGCTCTAGGACTGCCGCCACCAGGAGTCTCCAAGAACTGTTGCTGCCAATCAAAGGCTAAAGAAAATAAATACAACTATGACCAGTAGAGAAAACGTTCTGAGGAAACTAATGGGGCTAAAGATGGATAAGTCCCATGGACTTGACTGGATGCATCCTTGGATATTAAAGGAAGTAGCTACAGTGATAGTGGATACTCTGATAGTAATGTTCCAGAAGTCCTTAGATTCTGGAAAAGTCCAAGAGGATTTGAAACCTGCCAATGTAACACCTTTATTTAAAAAGGGCAGGAGACAATAAACAGGTAACTATAGACCAGTTAGTTTAACATTGGTTATAGGGAAAATGTTAGAGTCTATTAGCAACAGAAGTAACAGCAGAGCATTTAGAATTACATAATATGATTAAGCAGAGATAGCGCGTTTATTGAATTTTTGAGACAGTAGCAAGTAGGATAGATATAGGGTGAGCAATGGATGTGATATATATTACAAATTTCAGAAGGCATTTGATAAGATACCACACAATAGTCTACTTAAGACAAAAGTACATGATTCTTGAGAGTTAGAATAAGGAATGCATTTTCAGGATGGCAACCTGTATTTAGTGGGATCACGGGGATCAGTGCTGGAATCCCAATTATTTACAATATATAGAATCATAGAAGCGTACAATACCGAAGAGGCTGTCCAGCCCATTGAATCTGTACCATCAAAACTATGTTAAGTCAACACTAGTCTAATTTCGAGCACTGTGACATTTCAAGTGCTCTTTCAAGCACTTTCTAATGGTTGTGAAGTTACCCACTTAAACCTTCAGTGCATTCCGGAACCCCATCACCTTTGGATGGAAGAAGTTTTCTCAAATGCCCTCTAAACCTCCTGCCTTCTACTTTAAAGTATGCTCTTTTCTTACTGACCCTTCAAGAAAAGAGAACAGCTGCTTCTATCAACAATGATCATGTCCCACATAATTTGTATATCTCAAACTTTTTGTGCTGTAAAAAAACACAACCTGACCTTAGCCAGCCTCTTTTCATAGCTAAACTGCTCCACCACAGTCGAAAAGGGTGGCTCTGGAAAAGCACAGCTGATCAGGCAGCATCCGAGGAGCAGGAGAGTTGACGTTTCAAACGTAAGCTTCATCACAGGCAACATCCAGGTAAATCTCCTCTGCTCCCTGTCCAGTGCAATTACATCCTTCCTATAGTGTGGTAATCAGAACTGCAAACTGTACTCCAGCTGTGTCTTAAGTAAAATTCTGTACAGCTCCAACATTACCTCTCTGCTCTTACTGATAAAGACAAGTATCCCTTACGGCTTTCTTAACTACCCTATTAACTGCCCTGTCACCTTCAGGAATTTGTGGACAAGCACCCAAGATCCATCTGTTCCTCTGAGTTTCCGAGTGTCCTACCATTTTTTGAGTATTGTCTTGTTTTGTTACTTCTTCCAAAGTGCATCACCTCACACTTATCAGGATTAAATTCCATCTGCCATTGATCTGCCCACCTGACCAATACATTTATATCCTTCATGTAACCTAGTCCTTAGACCTTCTTCCTCACTGTCAACCACCCAGCCAATCTTCTTGTCTTCCACCAACTTATTTATTATTCTCCCCCAGCATACTCACCTACATTGTTTATATATATCACAAACAATAGGGGACCCAATACCGATTACTGTGGTATGCCACTGGATATATCCTCCAGTCAAACCAAAGGCCTTCTACCTATGTCTTCTGCCACTAAGCTAATTTTGTATCCAACTTGCCAAGTCACCTTGGATCCCATGTGCGTTTATTTTCAGTCTCTCAAATTACTTTGTCAAAGGTCTTGCTGAAATCCATACTAACTACATCAACAGGGTGGGGGAGTTCAAAACTAGAGGCGTGGGTTTAAGGTGAAAGCAGAAAGATTTTTAAAAGGAAACTGAGGGGTCATGGTTTCACACAAAAGGTTGTGCATATGTGGAAAAAACTGTCAGAGGAAATAGTAAAGGCAGGTAGAGTTACAATATTTATAAGACATTTGAACAGGTACATGAATAGCAAGTTTTAGAGGGATAGTCAAATTAGACTAGTTTTATTTAGGAAACCTCCTCTTTATCCAGTCCTGAATATTCCTAATGATTTGGAGGTGCCAGTGTTAGACTGGGGTGGAAAAGGTCAGAAGTCACACAACACCATAACTCTCTTAGTCAGCATGGATGAGTTGGACCAAAGGGCCTGTTTCCATGCTGTAAGACTCTATTACTCTATAACTGTCCTTCCCTCATCTACACATTTGGTCACCTCCTCAAAATATTCAACCGAATTTGTTAGGTATGCCAATGGCCATGCTGACTATCCCTGGATTTAAGCCATCGGGCTAAAGTGAACCCCTAGATGACTATATAAAAAGTGTAGGAACACACTTAAGAAGGAAATCAGAAGAACAAAAAGGGAGTAGAAGATGTATTTGGCAGATAAGTTTTTAAAGATAGTTCCAAGAGTTTCTATAGCTATATTAAAAGTAGGCTAGGTGGCTAGAGAGAGAATAGGTCCCCTTAAAGATCAGCATGACCATCTATGTATGGAGCCACAGGAGATAGAGAAGATTTTTATTGACTATTTCTCCTCATTGTTTACTGAGGAGAGAATCGTGGATGCTAAGGAAATAAGGGAAGCAAGTGGTGATGCTTTGGACCACATACATATTTGTGTTTGCAGCCTTAATGCGCATTAAGGTGGATAAATCCCCTGGGCCTGATCATGGGGAGGCTAGGGAAGAAATTGCAAAGGCCCTTGCAAAGATTTTTGCTTCATCTTTAGCCACTGGTGAAGTTCCAGAAGACCAGAGGGTGGCTTTTTGTTCCATTGTTTAAGAAAGGTAGCAAAGATGAGCCAGGAAACTTACAAGCCATTGAGCCTGACATCATTGGTAGGCAAGTTGTTGGAGAGGATACTGAGGGACAGGATCAACCAACATTTGGATAGTCAAGGTCTGATTTGGGATAGTCAGCATGTCTGACAAATCTTTTAGAGGTTTTCAAAGAGGTAACCACATGGATAGATGAGGGTAGGACAGTGGATGTTGTCTATGTGGACTTTAGTAAGGGCTTTGACATGGTCCTGTACGGCAGGTTAGTCATGAAGGTTAGGCCGCATGGGATCCATGGAGAGCTAGCTAATTGGATTTAAAATTGGCTCGATGTTTGAAAGCAGAGGGTGGTGGTTGAAGTTGTTTCTCGGACTGGAGACCTACGATTAGTGGTGTGTCACAGGGGTCAGTGCGGGGACCTTTGTGATTGGCTATTTACATAAATGATCTGGATATGAATGATTAAGGCATGATTAGTAAGTTAGTGGTTGATACAAAATTAGAAGGTATCGTTAATAATGTGGAAGGTTATCAGAAATTAAAGGGGAATCTTGATTAGATGGGGAAGTGGGCTAAGGATTGGCAAATGCAATTCAATAAGGTTAAGTGTGAGTTGTTGCTCTTTGAACAGTCAAACCAAGGTAGGACTTATACCATAAATGGTAAGATCCTGTGGAACAGAGGGACCTGGGAGTACATGTACATAACTCGTTGAAAGCTGCATCACAGGTAGACAGGGTGGTGAAGAAGGCATTTAACATGCTGGCCTTTATCAGTTGAGACACTTGAGTACAGGAGTTCGACGTTATGTTACAGTTGTATAAGTCATAAATGCAGCACTGCATTGTCCCTTGTAGGACCATCTACATGTTGAGATAAAAGCTCTCCTGAACATATTTCAAGAAATCTGTCTCCTCTAAACCCTTTATACTTTGCTTATCCCAAAATGTTGGGGGAGTTGAAATCCCCTGATATAATTAGCCTATTGTTATCTTTATACACCTTATAGGATCGTCAACATACCTGCTCCTCAATTGCCAGCTAAATGTTTGGGGCTGTACAATACACACTCCCCAATAGTGGGACTGTCACCATTTTTCCACTAAATTTTACCCACGTGGCCTCATTTGATGATCCTTCCAAGATATTGTCCCTTCTTAATGCAGTGACTGTCTCCTTAACTACAATTACAACACTGTCTCCTCTTTTACACTTTCCCCTGTCCTGCCGGAAAATCATGTACCCTGAAATGTTGAGTTGCCAATTTTGTCCGTCCTTCAATCACATCTCAGTGATAGCAACAACATTGCAATTCCACATATCATGCCACTCCATTAACTCATCTGCCTTGCCTATAATATCCCCAGCGTTAGCATGGGGGACATCAGCCTCAATTTACTCACTTGAGATTTAACAGGTCTGAACTCCCTCTGCCTAGGTTCCTTTACTTTGCTGTATTACCATTGAGCCAATGAACGGTGTCCTCTGCCCTTGTCAAACTACTTTACACTCCTCCCAGCAGTACTAGAAAACCTTCCCTCAAGGGTATTGGCCCATTCTGATTCAGGTGCAGACTGATCCACATTCCCAGAAACCATTCCAGTGATCCAGGAATCTAATATCCTCCCTCCTACACCAAATCTGAGCCAAGCATTCATCTGCCCCATTCTCCTATTTCTATAATCATAGCATGTGGCACCAGGAATAATCCAGAGATTGCAACCTTTAAGCCTTACTTTGTAAACTACAGATTAACTTTGTGAACTCTTGATACAAGATCTTATCCCTCATTTTACTTATATTGCTGGTACATTAATGACTTGAATGGGGGAAGTGAATATATCACAGCAAATAGGCAAAAAACTTGGCAGATGTAAGAGAAGGTAGAAGAATGTGAGATAATGCAATTTGGCAGGAAGAATAGAGGATTTGGATGATATTTAAATGGAGACAGACTGCAGAAAGCTGCAGAACAGTGGGATTTGGGAGCTCTTGTGCATGAATCACAAAAAGATAGCATTCAAGTTCAGCAAAATAATAGGAATTCAAATGGAATGTTGACCTTAATTTCAAAAGAATCAAGCATAAAAGCAGGAATTGCTAAAACAATATAAGGCATTAGTCAGACCACAGCTGGAATACTGTGAATGGTTCTGGGATCCTTATCTAAGGAACGATGTACTGGCAGTGGAGGCAGTCCAGAGACTTCTCGCTCAGCTGATATCGGGTATAGACAGACTGTCTTATGAAGAGAGGTTCAGTAGTTTAGGTCTGTACTCAGTGCAAGTTATAAGAATGAGAGGTGACTTCATTGGAACATACAAGGTTTTTAGAGGATTTAACAGTGTCAGTGAGGAAAGGTTGTTTCTTTTTATGGGAGTGTGTAGGACCAAGGGCATGATTTCAGAATAAGATGTCAAACACTTAACATAGAGGTGAGAAGAATTTCTTCTCTCAGAGGTCATGAATCTTTGAATTCTTTACTGCAGAGGACTGTTGAGCCTGGTTCATTAAGTATATTTAAGGCTGAGTTAGACAGATTTTAATCAGTAAAGGTTTTGGCGAAAAGTCAAATAGTGGAGTTGAGGATTATCAGACCACCCATGATCTCATTGATCCCATAAGGGCCAGCCTGACCACCTGGTCATCACCCATTTTAATTTCCCTTCCCGCTCCATTTCCAACAAGTCCATCCTCCATTGCAACAGCTCAGCATTGAGTTCTCCAGATATAAAATAAACGTCCGACCCATCTCGTGACTCCCTTTCCAGTCCCACGTCCTCCCTTCCATTCCACCTACTGTCCCTTCCTTCCAGCTACCAACCAGATTCATTCCTCCCATTGACCAACCAGGTCGTACCACCACCTGTGTTTATCTATTACTACCTCACCATTCCGTCCCTTTCCCCACCCAAACCCCCATTCCCCCTTAATCTATAGCTCTCCCTACCACCACCTCCATTCCTGAAGAAGTGTTATATCCTAAACGTTGACTTCTCCACCTCCTGATGCTGCCTGGCTTGCTTGTTCTTCCAGCCTCCTGCTTGTCTACTTTGGATTCCAGCATCTTCAGCTCCTTTGTCTCTATGATCTCATTGAAAGGCAGAGCAGAATCGATGGACTGAATGTCTTCTTCTGCTCCTTGGTCTTCTGATCCTGTGTACAAGATGCTTCAAGAAATGCACCAACTCTCCTCAGACAATAACTTCCAAATCCACAACTACTACCATGTAGACAAGGGTAGCAGATGCATGGGAATACTGCCACTTACAAGTTCCCTTCCAGACTCCTCACCATTCTGACTTGGAATGTATCACCATTCCTTTAGTATCGCTAGATCAAAATCTTAAAATTCCCTTCCTAATAGCACCTAATAGCATTAAGGGGTGCATATGCCAAATAGATTACAGTATTTCAAGAATGCAGCTAATCATGACTTTCTTAAGGGCAGTTTGGAACGAGCAATAAATGCTTGTCCAGCCAGTGATAGCCGCATCCCACCAGTGAATAAAAAAAAGCTAATAAATTGAGTCTGTGTCACTGATCCATGTTGAGACAGATGAATTATTTATGATGTCTTCAGCAAAAAATACAGCAATCATTTTTAGTAGCATTAGTCAGACAGCAATTAGCAAAATACCAGTTTAGAGGCTATGCTTTATGCTTATTAAAGATTTATTTTTCTGACCAAAGCAGGACTACATATTATTGAAACTCATTAAATAAATTGATATATCCAAATAAACATTGCTTCATCAGAAGATCTGAAATATGCATCCACTGATATTGGTAGAACTCAACTCCACTTGAAACCTATCCAACACATACAATGTACTTGCATAAAATAAATTATCCTTGAGGCTTGAAAAGAATGAACAAAAATATCTTTTGTTGAATTCATTCAAGTCTTGTAGATTAGCACTGATTAGCTATATAATAGATTTCCTATTGACAAGACAGCATTGGGTGTTGAAATTAGTGTGAGTTACATAAGGAGTCTTGAAAACTTTGCAGCTTACAGTCAGTATAAATAGAATTAGACTAACTACAGCAATTCATCAAAGAATCACAGAATTGTTATAATACATAAGGAAGCCATTTGGCCTTTCATATCTGTGCTGCCTCTTTGAATGAACCACAGACCTTGTGCATTCCCTCACCTTCCCTTCAGAATTCTGACTATTCTTCCTGTTCAGATAATAATCCAATTTTCTTTTGAATGTTTTGATTGAACCTACCTCCATCCATCTTCCAGACAGTGCATTCCAGGTCTTAACCACTTGCTGTGTGGAGAGGTTTCTTTTCTTGTAATAAGTCATGGTACACTAAAACTGTGACTGTATCTTTGTATTACATTCCTGATGCTAACATAATAATGGCATGCATTTAATACAAAATTATACCATAGTTGGTATGCTTAGTATTTTAAAAAATAATCACAGTATGGATTTCCTTGCCAACCTGGAGGTAAGTAAGGCAGTTTCCACTGAAGTCACTTAAACAGCATGCTCTTGAAGTTTGTGAAGTCTCCATTGTAGTCAGACCAAGGATAAAAGAATAATCAGAGGAGCAAGAAGTTGAAAATAGTGCTGAATGATTAAATTTTTGAACATTTGTTACAGCAAGCTAAGTGCACAATATTTCTTGCACAGAAGTCATGATAAAGCTCTTCTGTCAACATCTTTTCTGCAGCATGTTACTTTTTTGTGCAGCATGTGCCTTTTCAGTGTCCCTGACAATTAAAATGACAACAATGATAAATTAAAATTGCTATGCCTTCCATCACTTTGAATTCTATATCTGTGTCTAGATTCTAGAGACATAATGAAAATGGTTTCTATGCTTTACTAATTAAAACATCTTTTAATTTTTACGCAGCTTCAGGGAGAGGAACTTTATATGACTGACATACATTATAGTTAACAGGATTTAGTTTAATACAATTGTTTTCTGCTTTATTGTACTGTTCAATGTTTTCTATTCAGAAACCAGATGATGTCCTGGAAAGTAGAGAAGAGAGGAAATAATGGGTGACTAATTCTAGGCTGCTTTTTACTCCAACGGTAGGTCAATAAAGGCAGTTGCAGAGCATTGCTGAACACTTACATTGACATGGTTTATGCCTTAACCAGAGTAAATTAAAGAAATTAAGATAACACTTTAAAATTTAAAGATAACTTAATGATTTACAAATAATTAAAAATTAACATTTAAGATGTATGGTCAACTGTTACATTGGGGCTGTCACAGGTATGGGAATAATATTCAGTCTTGGAAATCCACATTTCTTTGAGAGAGATTGAACTTGTTGTGCTACTGAATTAATGTTCCTTCACACACAATGTGGTTCTAATCTTATTGACATTGTCATGGACAAATACCAAGAACAGTTTTGGGGTTTCACGCAATGCTAATGGGATAAGTAAGAGAAATTACAGCAGTCAAATACAGTGACATTAGAAAACACATTACAACTCCAAGATGATTTATGGTCACAGATACTTCAGTTAAGGAATTGAACTGTGTAGGAGAGGCAATTCATGAGGTGCAGAATTGCTTCAGGACGACACTAGCAGCTTAGAGAAGAACAAGTGAACATATTTCATTATTCTGTAGGTACAACTGCTGATCATGTTTTAAAACCATGATATGGAGGTGCTGATGTTAGACTGTGATGGACAAAGTTAAAAATCACACAACACCAGGTTATAGTCCAACAGGTTTATTTGGAAGTACAAGCTTTCAGAGCACTGTTCCTTCATCAGGTAGCTAGTGGGGCAGGATCATAGAAGACAGAATGTTTTGAGTCCACACTGCCCCTCTGAAGAGCATCCCTCCCAGACCCAACCCCCTTAACCTTGTAACCCTGCATTTCCCATGGTTAATCCACCTTGCCTGCACATAGAGACATAGAGATATACAGCATGGAAACAGACTCTTCGGTCCAACCCGTCCATGCCAACCAGATATCCCAATCCAATCTAGTCCCACCTGCCAGCACCCAGCCCATATCCCTCCAAACCCTTCCTATTCATATACCCATCCAAATTCCTCTTAAATTATACCAACCTCTACCACTTCCTCTGGCAGCTCATTCCATACACTACCACCCTCTGTGTGAAAACGTTGCCCCTTAGGTCTCTTTTATATCTTTCCCCTCTCACCCTAAACCTATGCCCTCTAGTTCTGGACTCCCCGACCGCAGGGAAAAGACTTTGCCTATTTATTCTATTCATGCACCTCATGATTTTATAAACCTGTATAAGGTCATCCCTCAGCCTCCGACCAGGGAAAACAGCCCCAGCCTGTTCAGCCTCTCCCTATAGCTCAGATCCTTCAACCCTGGCAACATCCTTGTAAATCTCTTCTGAATCCTTTCAAGTTTCACAGCATCTTTCTGATAGGAAGGAGATCAGAATTGCATGCAATATTCCAACAGTGGCCTAACCAATGTCCTGTACAGCCGCAACTCCAATTTTGGTGTCATCTGCAAACTTACTAACTGTACCTCTTATGTTCGCATCCAAATCATTTATGTAAATGACAAAAAGTAGAGGACCAAGCACCGATCCTTGTGGCACTCCATTGGTCACAGGCCTCCAGTCTGAAAAACAACCCTCCACCACCACCCTCTGTCTTCTACCTTTGAGCCAGTTCTGTATCCAATTGGCTAGTCCCCCCTGTATTCCATGAGATTTAACCATCTTTGGACTGTGGGAGAAAACCAGAGCACTTGAAGGAAACCCACACACACGCAGGAAGAATGTGCAAACACCACACAGACATTCACCCGGATGCAATCGAACCCGGGTCCTTGATGCTGTAAGGCAACAGTGCTAACCACTGAGCCATGGTACCATCCCCAAACAAAGCAGACTCACGCCTGTTATGTATTGGACAGAGGACCACCTGTGCATGCCAGGTGCAGCAGGCTTAGGAGGATTCTTGTGATGCAGTGGTAGTTCCCTACCTCTGGGCCAGAAGGTCTAGGTTCATGTCCCACCTGCTCCAGAAATATATGATCTCTGAACAGGCTGATTAGAATATTTATGCATCTGTGCAGCTTCTGTTTTGCTTGTGGCTATGGCACAGTTATGTTCATCCTGACAATAATATACCAGTTTATGGAAAAGAAACTTCAGGTGTAATCTATACATCCTATTTCAATGGAAAATATCTTACCTACAGTTTGGAAACAAATCTAAAATAATAGAAGTAATATTTCTTTTGTTAACTAATCTTACAGCTGAGAAATGTAAGTTTATAAATAAAGAATAGATATTGAGAAATGATGTAATTGGGTCTGAGATGCCAGGACTGCAATTTGTGTATAATCAAATCACAAATACATTCTCTGTGAATATGCAGTATTAGCTTTGTTGAGGCAGGTAACGTCCCTAATAATTCTGCAAAGTCTTTTTGCCAACATTTGGTAAGCTATTTGTCTTGAAGGACTCTTGTATATCGTTAATGGGCAATAATGAATACTTTGTTGATTAATGTACATTACCTGAATGTACTTAGCATAACTCATCTCATTGTCCTCTCATATCAAATATCTAATAAAATTGGAACTAAAGTAGTGACAAATTGAGACTGTTAAAATGGCAAGGAAAAATGCTGCATTCATACAGGAACATGTTAATAAGTTGGAAAGAGGATAATGGTACAAGCCAAAATAGAAATTACACAGACTATGATTGCAGAGAGCATACTCTAAGATGGAATTACCACCCTAAACCACCCTGTCTCAATCTGCATTGATTATGAAATTATCATTAAATATGAGCTAAATTGGTTAGATGGTAAACATTTCCAGCAGAAACCTCATACAAAATAAAAGAGAATAGAAAATTAACTTTTGAGTATACTTCTAAAGCATTGAAAAAGGTTGACAGTGGTTTACATAATGATGATGATGATGATGATGGCAGCTTCTTCTCAGACAACGATCATGAGTATGTTTAATTCTGTGGTGGTTTGTGAAACTGTTGGAAACTGAAGAGACTAATTCTTGATTTGCAGGCATTTTGAGCAGTTAGGCACAATAACACTTGGTTGGGAGGGGCTTTAGTGTAAGCAAATCCCTTCCATTGTCTGTGGCTTTTTTCAGCGGCCTTATGTCTGTTAGTTTAAATTTGTAGGTTATTTTCCTGATCATTTTGCATTAGCTGTCTCTGTTGGCAGCTTCCTTGTCTCACACTAATATCAGCCAGACATAGTTGGTTATTCACATTAAGGTAGAAAGAACAAAGGATGAGAGAAGCACAGCCAAGGAGACTAGTCTTTTAAATTTAAAAATCACACAACACCAGGTTATAGTCCAACAGGTTTAATTGGAAGCACACTAGCTTTCGGAGTGACACTCCTTCATCAGGTGATAGTGGAGGGCTCGATCATAACACAGAATTTATAGCAAAAATTTACAGTGTGATGTAACTGAAATTATACATTGCACCCCCTCACAGACTTAAGACACTCTGCAGTCACTACACACACACACACTTTCTCACGCTCACAACCCCCACCCCAGACAGACACACACACACACAGACAAAGATCCACATGCACACACAAATTTTGTGGGGTGAATTTGTACTTGCAGAGTTACATTGTACTTTGCTCAAAAACTGCATGAATTTATGTAAAACTCCGTTATCTCACTTTTTAGATTAGAATCAATCTAAACATCATGGCATAGACAGAGAACACAGGGGGCCAACACCTTCAACATATTGTCTAGCTATCACCATTGTTAACAGCTAACCCGAGAATGCAACTTTAAAAAAAAGGTTTTGTGATTTGAACATGAAAGAAGTGAAACTATCACTGTATCCTAACAGACGAAAGGCTTAACAGACAATCAATTTTTCAATGTATAATTTCAGTTATATCACACTGTAAATTTTTGCTATAAATTCTGTGTTATGATCGAGCCCTTCACCATCACCTGATGAAGGAGCATCGCTCCGAAAGCTAGTGTGCTTCCAATTAAACCTGTTGGACTATAACCTGGTGTTGTGTGATTTTTAACTTTGTACACCCCAGTCCAACACTAGCATCTCCAAATCAGTCTTTTAAATGTTTGTGAGGGGCATTTCACTCACTGGAACGTGGTCCACCACATTACAATCCTCCACGTTTAAAACACATATTGCCTAGCACAGCTGATGTTTTAAAAAGAACATTTTTGAATCTGGATGAATGAGTTTTGTTAAGGTTTCAATTGAATTCTGATCCTAGCTGATTGAAATCTGACATGTCTAGTTTTCCTAAGTGAAACTTGGTTTGATAGACTATAAGTTTCAATTTTTTGCTATTTATTTACTGTGATCGTTAGTCACTGAACAAAATCACAAAAGTCTGTCATATACTTTTAACAAAAGGACATCAAAGTATATGGCATTAAAAATGTATTATATTATCAAAGAACTATTTGAAATGTTCTTATTACAGAAATCAGGAATAAAGATTCAATTCTTTTACCCTCAACAAGAACATTTCAAATGCCCAATCACATTGAACGGGTCATCCTGTTTCCATTGTAAAGATCCTCAATCAATTGATATGGCTGCACTTAGTTTCTTTCTGGCAAACCTCTTCATTCACTCAATGCTATTCTCCATAATTGATGTTTCATTATAAGACCCTTAATCAAACTGCTGACACAACACATTTACTCCTTAAAATGTATTCCTTATGCCTTGTATGATGTCTCCATCTCTCACCCCTCAAAGTCTTCTGCTGCTGGAGCCTTTCTCTTACTAACTTCTAAGTTGCTTCGGGCCTTAATTTTTCCTGCCTTGACTGTTTTGGAACTAATAAACTGCTCTGCTGATGTTACATCCCTTTTTCTCTCTGAATATTTTACTTCTCTCTGCTTCTCACAAAGAAACCTGTACATTCACTAATCTTCTGGATGTTTCTCTCTCCCTGAAAGGAAACATATTTATCTCTTTGTCACACTATGTCACAGGATATGTTGTTGTGAGTTGGATCACACTGTAAACTTTTGCTATAAATTCTGTGTCTTACAATCTTATATTCCCCAACCACCTGATGAAGGATCGGTGCTCTGAAAGCTAGTGCTTTCAAATAAACTGTTGGACTATAACCTGGTGTTGTGTGATTTTTAACTTTGTTGTGAGGCAATACTCAATTTCTTTTCCTTCTACCCTTATTTTCTTAAACATAAACTATTCAACTCAAGGGGATTTTTAAAAAATGCATGTAAACCCAGTGCCACTTACTTAACTAAACTAAAATTAATCTAAAATTAATTGCCTTCTTAATGTACATAATCCAAAAATACAAATCAAACTTAAAGTTATGCATGGTTCTGCTCATTTTAGAACACAACTTTCCAAAAAATAATGATATCTCATGAAGCATCATCATAATTGTATGTGCCTGTCATCTAGTGTTCATGATACACCACAAAAATAGCATTGTTTGAAGCTCTGCAGGACTCCTTTATTTTCTATACATAACCAATGATTCTGACCCAAATTAGTGAGTGTCGATAACAATTACCTTGTATGTTTGAGTTTTGAAAGAGAGTTAGCCAAAGGAGCAATTGTCATTGGATAGTTGATTGTCTTTGTCCTTGTTGTTATGGCATAGTTTGAGATAATGCTGTCTTAAAAAGTATACTGTTGTACAATATTGAGGTTGTTGCTTCAATGCTGATTTGCAGTGTGTTGTAATTTATTTGGGCTATGATTAGCACAATAGTTCTGTTTACTTTATGCTAATGGTAACACCAAAGGAACCAATGGGCTCACCCATCTCTGGGATGATAGCAGAAGCTGTGATGCAAAGATTGGAACAAACAGCCCTACCACAAATCCAAAACAATCTCTGGATCAGATACATAGATGACACTTTTGTTATCATTAAGAGAACAGAAATCAAGAACACACACCGGATCATCAACACCATATTCTCAGGGATTAGATTTATGAGAGAGGGGGAAAACTAACAATCAACTCCCATCCCTGGATGTGATGGTTACAAAGAACACAGAACGGTGAACGCACCACAAAAGTGTACAGGAAAGTGTACACACACCGACCAGGTCCTGAATTACAACAGCAACCACCCAAACGCAACAAGAAAAGCTGCATTAGGTCCTTGTTCAAAAGGGCTACAACACACTGCAGCACACCCGACCTACAAAGGGATAAAGGAGAACAACTCTACAGAGTATTCACCAAGACTGGATATCCCTGCAACTTCATCCGCAAATGCCTAACAAACAATGTGACGAGGATATGCCACGACCTAACTCACTAGCCATGCTACCTTACGTAAAAAAGGTCTCAGAACTGACAGTCAGACTTCTCCGCCCACTGGAATTCATGATAGCCCATAAACCGAAAGGCATGCTCAGACAACAACTTACCAAGACAAAAGATCCGATATCCGTCATGTGCAAGACTAACGTAATTTACAAGATTCCATGCAAAGACTGCACGAAACACTATATAGGACAAACAGGCAGACAACTAACAATCCGCATCCATGAACACCAACTAGCCACTGAACGCCACAACCAGCTGTCCCCAGTAGCCATACACACAAATGACAGGGAGCACAAATTCGACTGGGACAACACAACAATCATAGGACAAGCTACACAGAGGAGAGCCAGAGAATTCCTAGAAGCATGGCACTTATCTACGGACTCTATCAACAAACACATAGACCTAGACCCAATATACTGGCCACTGCAACAAACATTGGAACCAGCAACCAGAAGCAGCAGAAATGGAACCAAATAAATTCCAGAAGACACAGTGCAGCAGTGTTTCACAGGAGGTTCAAAATCACTGAAGTTGTCACCTTGACGGGGGACGAAACGTCTGCAAATCAATTTCCCAGCTCGGCAAACATACTCACAACCACGACAATCGACACTCAAGCTACAAATCTTTACCCAACCCTTGAAGGGAAAAAAATTCACTGCATCCCAAAGGTCCTTTGGTTACCCTTCCTTTCTCCTAACAAGATATGTAGAAAAATTAGGGTGGCACAGTGGCTCAGTGGTTAGCACTGCTGCCTCACAGCACCAGGGGCCCAGGTTCGATCCCAGCCTCGGGTGACTGTCTGTGTAGAGTTTGCACATTTTCCCTGTATCTGCGTGAGTTTCCTCCAGGTGCTCCGGTTTCCTCCCACAATTACAAAGATGTGCAGATTAGCTGAATTGGCCACTCTAAATTGCCCATAGTGTTGGGGTGTGTAGGCTAGGTGCATTAGTCAGGGTTAATATAGGGAATGGGTCTAGATGGGTTACTCTTTGGAAGGGATTTGTTGGGCCAAAGGGCCTGTTTCCAAACTGTATGGATTCTAATTCTAAAAACGAGTGGGTCAAGCATTCAAACTTAGTCCTTTAATTGTAATATTAGTTTCTCAAATAGAGATGCTGAGGTTAGAGAAAAAAATGTTTTGATTTCACTTGAGATTTGGTGTTTTGAATTCTTCCTGATGGCTTAGTTAAAGTGATTGGTGCAGAAGTATACATGATACTACTGAAGGAATTTTGCGTGTGAAAGAGACAGGTTTAATGCGTAAACAGCATTTGCTTTTTACATGATTTTCAATAGACTGCTGCTAATTATGAAAGCAGATTGCTGAATGGGCCCACAAGTTGCATTTTCAGCTGTGTGTCAAAGCTTACCTCAACTTGAACTAACTGAGAATCGGAACCTTCTATCTAAATTAAGAACAGAGACTGGTGATCATGAATATACAACAGAAATGTAACTCTTTGGGAGCGATGTTCTACATCAGCAGATCATCTGTTCATCTGCCTATGATAGAAACAGCCTGATTTCAAACCAATGAACTTGCAAAAGAATTGGTACTTCATGATGGACCAACACCGTCAGGAGAAAAGGAGAGACAATTGAAGAGAAAAATCTATGGAAATATTACCAATTGGAAGAATTATTTACATTCCATTTTCTTTGAATTCTGCTATCTATATTTAAACAGGTACATTTATCAACTCAGAGATTACAGGGAACTATTTATTAAAAAGGCAGTGACAATTAGAGTCATTGAATCATAGAGCTGTACAGCATGAAAACAGACCTGTTGGTCTAAGTCATCTATGTCAACTAGATATCCTAAATTAATCTAGTCCCATCTGCCAGCATTTAGCCCATATTCCTCTAAACCCTTCCTATTCATATACCCATCCAGATGCCTTTTAAATGCTGTAATTGTACCAACCTGCACCACTTCCTCAGGCAGCTCATTCCATGCATGCACCACCCTCTGTGTGAAAAAGTTGCCCTTACGTCCTTTGTAAATCTTTCCATTTCACTTTAAAACTATGCCCTCTAGTTTGAACTCTCCCATCCTGGGGAAAAGACCTTGGCCATTCACCGTATCTATGCCCCTCATGAACTTTTATAAGTTCACCCCTCAGCCTCCGACACTCCAGGGAAAATAGCCCCAGCCTGTTCAGCCTCTCCATAAAGCTCAAACTCTCCAACCCTGGCAACATCCTAAGTCGTTTCTGAACCCTTTCAAGTTTCACAACATCCTTCCTTTAGCAGGGAGACCAGAATTGCATGCAGTATTTCAAAAGTGGTGTAACCAATGTCCTGTACAGCCGCAATATGACTACCCAACTCCTAAACTCAATGTACCAACCAATTAAAGGCAAGCATACCACATGCTTTCTTCACCATCCTGTCTACCTGGGACTCCACTTTCGAGGAAGTATGAACCTGCACTCCAAGGTCTCTTTGTTCAACAACACTCCCCAGGACCTTACCATTAAATGTATAAAATCTGCCAGTAAAATCAATGCTTGTGTCCTTGCTACGTTATACATACATATTTCAAACCATCAGCAATTGAAATAATTACATATAGAAATCCATCATTTATAATGTCGCAGTTATGACAGAGTGAAAGTCCTACATACTGCTGCCTCCATCATAGCCCCATTCCAAATCTAGGGAAGCAAGTTATGTATAAATTAGGAGCTAGCACCCAGGTTTGCAGATGCGGTTACCTCTTTTTTTATTAGTAACAAACAACAAGTTACATTTAAAAACCAAGTTTAACAAAACCAAGCATCCCATGACAGTTCACAAACAGTGAGAGTTTCAACACTGAATAGCCAGTGAAGGCAAATGAAACGTGAGATCAAAAAATAGTTTCCAGAACACTTTTGAAGTTGTTAAGATAATTACAAAATGGTTAGTTTAGCACACAAAGAAACTGAACATAAGCATTTTATATATTCATACATTTCTTTCCCTCTGACTATTCCCATTTACTTTTCCAAGTTTTGCTTCATTCCAGTTTGGACTGCATATTTTATGTGCAAAAGTTAAAAAATGACAACCATGTCAAGTAATGTGTAAAAAGCTTAGCACTTTTCACATTCATTTCAGTTTTCAGTCTTTGGCAATATAGTTGTACTGGTCTTTGGAGTAAGCAACGATGTCTGGTTGCAAGCAACAGAGAAGCACACTGTTTATTTAGGAATTGGGTTATTAACCTAGAGACCAAAAACAGAGGGCTTGGAATGTATAAATAAACAATATACTTCTGTTAATTCTGCAATATTTTGGCTTAGATCATTCTGTAGTTTTAAGATTTGAACTTTTTAAGAGTGCTTTAGATTTCTTAAAATATGATTTTGCTTTAATTTCTATTTTAGTGATTATTTTGCATTCATCAAGGTTACAGGCATCAATGTTGTGAAGCTTTAAATAGATTCCAGCATTGAAAACTCCCAGGTCCTTTACGATACAGTCTTGATAAAGAGTAAAATACAGGAAATTTTAGAGAGAAAGAAAACCTCATTCAACATAATTAGCCTTCATATTATTCTTAGGCCGACAATTTATTTAGAGCAGTATTTGACGTGGAAGCATATTTCATTTCACTACATTATGAAATTGAGCTGCAGAACTGGAAACAAAATCTGACCAATTATACACAGAAACACTGTACATTGAAATTAGCTTTAGCATAAAACAGAATCAATTGGTGGGACTTTCCCCTCCATGAAGTGATTAGTGAAAAAGTTAGGAAAATAAATCAAGAATAAAAGAGATTGGAATCTTGACATTGAGAATACATACCCATTGTCCCCTTAAGCTTGAAATAGAGACTTCAGTATCTCACTATTGAGCAGCAACTGCTTATTTCTATGTATTTAAATGTCACTATTAGCCCAAGACACTCCCTTCCAAATCTCTTTCCCTGAGAAATTAGACATTGCAAACTCCCACTCATTCTGAAAACCACATCTGAGAGTCAAATAAGAAGCAGTGCTTCATGGGGTTAAGGAACATAATAGTCAGGGATGCTGTCTCAGTCATGAGCCTCATCCAATCTGAGTCCAGGGGTTTAGCCATAGTCAGTCGGTTCTGGGGATGGTGTTCATTGGACAGGGTTGCTAAGGGAATGATTAGAATGAAAGGGGGAAATTCAAGGTATAAAGATGAGACATCATACAGCATAGAAGCGAATGGGGTCCTCCAGGAAGTGAGATTTGCACCCTGGCCTTTACATGGGAAGAGTGCATGATGACTAACAAGAGCATGGCAATCACAATTCTGAGGCGATAGTGGGTCATTAATGGTTATACAGAGGAACTGAGTGGAAACAGGGGAAACTGAAAGGGCATCAGGGACACAAAAGGAAAAACGAAGGATGGGGGTGAACATCATGTGTCTCAGGTGAACCCTGCACTGAAATCTTGTGATCTTTGATTCAAGACCGCTTGTGCAATAACGATACATAATGGTTGCCAACACATGCACAGTCGTCAGAGTAATTTACTGTTATTCTCTTCGGGGACAGAGTAATATTGTTCGACTGTAAAATCCTTCTAGAGACAATTGCATTAATCATGCTTCCACTGATTCAGTAATGCCACCCTTCTAGCATCAAATTGCAACTCATCACCAAGTTATTAATTGTCCCAGAATGCACATTATAAACAATGCCCTCAAGCAATCAAGATCATTACATTGTTTGCATTAATTGCATCCTTACTATGTCAGTAAAGCAAATAAAATTAGACAGGTTAACTTAAAAGCATCACATTGATTTGGCATTTCTTAAACATTTTCCATTGATATCACTATAAGTCTACATTTTGGAGCTTTCACATACATATGCTGAATTGTGAGAATGCAAGGATATGGTCTGTGATGCGCAAGGTTGTCATTTCTTTGGGGGACTGGGGTACCACAGTGAGTTACAGCCAAAACTGTAATCCCTCAATGTAGCTTTAAGATTATGATTATGAAAAGTGCATTTGGATAAGGTTATATACCCTAAAGCGCATTATTGATGCATGACATTAACCTCCTTGGGAAGCTTCCATGCTATATAATGTAACTGATGTGAGGGCTCAGGAGTACTGTTAATGAAATACTTTTCTTTATCGGATATTCTCCACAGATTATCTGCTCATACATCTGAAATGGATATCACTATGTCGTGAGATCTTGTGGTGATGCCACAAATATAGATATATAAGAAGACAACAATCACAATGATATTGATAATTCCAGCAAGAACAGCAAATCTCAGTGGCTGCCACACAGTCAACAGAGAGCGAAGCAGCAAGTAGAGACACTGCCATAAGGATAAGAATGATGCCATCCTGCATCCAGGCTCCACAGTCATTTCTCTGGAGCTATTACAAAACAGCGCAGACACAGATTAAAGGTGTCCAAGGCCATCATCACTGAACCTTTTTTTGGAGCAGGATAAATATTCAGAAGGACAAGGTGACAATCCCATCCTGACATATGTCAAGATCACAGCTGCCCTAAATTTCTATGTCAATGGCTCAGTTCAAGAAGTAACTGAAAATACGTGTGTCATCTCCCAATTCTAGAGCTATAACTGTACCTGGGTTGTCACTGATGCCATTTTCTCCAGATGAGAGCTATTTATATCCTCTATTCTCTATGATGAGGGGAGTGAAGCAGTTTGGGTAGTGGGATTCTCCCCTGCTGCTGGCTGCCTCCAGTGCAAGACAATAGATTGCATAAACCTTGCTTTGAGAGCGTCTAATAACCAACCTGCAGCGTTTTGTCAATAGAAAAGACTTCCATTCCATCAATGTTCAAATTTTATATGAGCATCAATGCCAGGTTTTGGAGGTTTGCATTGATACATATACAGATCTTATAGGTTGCTACTTTCTTTCAAGATCCTCAGGCCACATGGAGATGGTTTACAAAGTTAAAAATCACACAACACCAGGCATAGTCCAACAAATTTAATTGGAAGCACACTAGCTTTCGGACCGCCGCTCCTTCAACAGGTGGTTGTGGAGGACACAATTGTAAGGCACAGAATTTAGAGCAAAATTTTACAGTGCGATGTAACTTAAATTATACATTGAAAAATACCTTGATTGTCTGTTGACTTTCATGTGTTCGAATACCATGATAGTTTCACTTCTTTCATGTGTAAATCACAAAACCTTTTTTTTAAAGTTGCATTCTCAGGTTAACTGTAACAATTGGGTCTAGATTAGAGTGTTGCTGGAAAAGCACAGCAGTTCAGGCAGCATCCAAGGAGCAGTAAAATTGACGTTTCGGGCAAAAGCCCTTCATCAGAAATACAGGCAGAGAGCCTGAAGGGTGGAGAGATAAATGAGAGGTGGGTGGGGGCGGGGAGAAAGTAGCATAGAGTACAATAGGTGAGTGGGGGAGGGGATGAAAGTTATAGGTTGGGGGGAGGGGGAGTGGATAGGTGGAAAAGAAGATAGGCAAGTAGGACAAGTCTTGGGGACAGTGCTGAGCTGGAAGTTGGAACTGGGGTGAGGTGGGGTAAGGGGAAATGAGGAAACTGTTGAAGTCCACATTGATGACAATTGGGTGTTAGCATAGACAGAGAACA
The DNA here is from genome assembly GCF_004010195.1 of Chiloscyllium plagiosum. Classification (NCBI taxonomy): domain Eukaryota; kingdom Metazoa; phylum Chordata; class Chondrichthyes; order Orectolobiformes; family Hemiscylliidae; genus Chiloscyllium; species Chiloscyllium plagiosum. Next base: position 38,918,163 of record NC_057731.1, read on the forward strand.
CAGGAGGCTAACATCTTCAACATATTGTCTAGCTAACACCAATTCTTACAGTTAACCTGTGAATGCAACTTTTAAAAAAAGGTTTTGTGATTTACACATGGAAGAAGTGAAACTATCATGGTATTCGAACAGATGAAAGACTCAACAGACAATCAAGGTATTTTTCAATGTATAATTTCAGTTACATCACACTGTAAACTTTTGCTATAAATTCTGTGCCTTACAATTGTGTCCTCCACAACCACCTGATGAAGGAGCGGCGCTCCGAAAGCTAGTGTGCTTCCAATTAAATCTGTTGGACTATGACCTGGTGTTATGTGATTTTTAACATTGTACACCCTAGTCCAACACCAGCATCTCCAAATCATGCAGATGATTTGTGAGAGATAAGGGTTAGCTCCTCCAAACATAGCCAATGACACCTTTAACAAACTCTAGACTGAAGCAGGAGGAAGATACAACACTGCTCATGCTTCCATTAGGGACACAGTGGAACAGACAAGAGATGAGTTTTCAATGCCTGGACAACTCCAGTAGGGCCTTGCAATATTGCCTATAAAAGCTGTCTCACAACATTGCTTTTCAAGATACAGCACTGCCCTCTTCTCCATCAACCTGTCAATCAGCACTTTCAGGTTCCTGTTGTCAAAGCAGCATGCTAGATTTCCTATCTGGGCCATTCCCTCGGTGTGCTGGATGACAGTTTATCAATGTGAATAACAGTTTCTGGCTTGCAGTGTTTAAAGTGGTGTGCAGTTAGGCTTGAAATATCCCAGCAGTGGCAAGCTCCCCTGCTGCATGCATGATTCCACATGCAGGGCAGCATAGAGCTCAGATGCTTAAGTAATAGGGTGAAAAGCCGAAGACTACATGAGGCCAGCTACTGTGAGGCATGATGGACCAAGCATTTCACTCAACAAAACACTAGCTCAAAGAATGGAAAATTCAGCCCAATAGTTGTTTTATTCTGTATTAATTAAAATTGTTCCTTACTGTTAATCTGAACGAGTCACAATATTATGTGTGACAAAGCTGCTCCTTTAAAAAGCCTTGACTTTTTATTTCAGAGTGGTCGTAAATGACACAGACTCAAAAATGTCTGGGGTTGAAGGGTTTTAGGGACAATTTGACAATAGCTACAATGCTGCCTCAGGCAGAGGGCTTTCAAGTTTTAAAAAGAATAGTGTACAGGGAGTGGCCAGTTCTCCCAGCTCAGCTTCACTCTGGTTTGGTTTGGTTGGATTTTAGCAGTAGTCAGGAAAAAGCTGCTGAACCCAAAGAAGCAGGTCTAGGCTGGTACTCTCTCTGATTTCTCTCCTGTAAGACCCTGTGTTTGATTTTACCTTTTGTCTCTCTTTTCTCTCTCTCTTTCCCTTTCTCTCTCTACTGCCTCTCTTTCTCTCTCTTTTCCTCTTTGCTTTTAATTGTAATTCAAACTGTTTCATTTCTGTTGCCCTTTCCTTGTCTTTTGCCTCTAATTCAAGCTGCTTCATTTTCAATTGAACTTTAGCCATCTCTAAAGATTCTGATGGCCTTTTCAACAAATTTAAATGCTGAGCTACTGCTGCAATTATCTCTCATTTCCTCACAGAAGAAGGCAACTTCAACCTCAGCTTGTCTGCTAATTGTAGCAGCTTAGCCTTAATTACATTTTGCAAAATCTCCAAAGTCACTTCTTCCTCCCTCAGAAAACTCTTGGTGACTGAAAGAGCCATTGCTATCCCAAGCACTGTTTAAACCAACCAAATTCAACACCCCGAACAAAATATACTGATACCTACTACTCACTTCCTTTGTGTCCAACAACCCTAATCCCAAACTGGAACTATAGAGCAATCCTGCAAAGTGCCCCCAATCTGTTATGGACCAGGCCAGACCCCTCAAAACTTTTCAAGAAGGTAGCCGAGACCCTAACTTTGCTAGTTGTTTCAAGCAGGTGGAAATTGAATATACCAGGAGAAATATCGCTGGTCAAACCATTTAGTTTTAAACAAAACAGATTTTATTTACAAGATTACTGAATGTAACACAAACAACAAAAACAGAATATTGAATAACTTAAACTCTCCAAAAACCCAACAGACCACCCCAACTTAATGATGCTGTTCCAAATAAATGCAACAATCCCTATAAACACCACTTGACACAAAAGATAAAATCAAACAGAGTCTTGCCGGAGAGAAGTCAAAGAGATAGTATCGACCAGAGGGCTGTCGGGAAGGTGAGTAAAAAAAAATTTAAAACTCACCTCTAGCATCGGGGCCCGCCATTGTTGTTCCAGCAGCAGGAATTGCGGGAGCGCGAGCAGGAGGCTGTCGGGAAGGTGAGTAAAAAATTTTAAAACTCACCTCTAGCATCCAGGCCTGCCATTTTACAGGAGGTGAGGCAGAGGAGAACACCAGGGGGAGCTGCTGGCAATATATTTGGGCAGCAGCTGAACGCGAGACACTACACATGTAGTGTCTCCCACCACCCACCCTTCTCCTCTGACCACAAAAAAAAGGATTCTGTGGTGGATTGATAAGGTAAGTTGATTCGTTAAAAATTTACATTTTTTAAATCTTCTATTAATTGATTAATTGAATAAGAACATTGCAGAGAAGTACTGTACGAGAAATTATTTAACTCAAATTTGTCTATATTAATTAACTAGGTAGAGATGGCTGGTCAGGTGATGTGCTGTAGCTGTATGATGTGGGAGCTGGCTTATCCCAGTGTGAACAGCAGTGACCACATCTGCAACAAGTGTTAGTTGCTGGCAGAACTCCGGCTTCAAGTTGATGATCTGGAATCTGAGCTTCAAACACACCTGGGAGGAGAAGAGTTGCCTGGATGCTTTGTTTCAGGAGGCAATTACACCTGGTAGATTAAGTAATTCAAATTTAGTTAGTGATCAGGGACGACAGGGTGTGATTGCAAGTGAGGCAGGTAGGGATATCCTGAGTTCAAGAGTGGAGGAGCCTCAGCATTTGACCTTATCCAACAGGTATGAGATGCTTCCTCCCTATGTGAATGAGGAAAAGGGCTGCAGGGAGGATGAGCCAACTGGCCATGGCAGAATGGAGCAGAAGGCTATTCAAAAGACTGGAGCAAAAGGACAAGTGGTAGTTATAGGGGATTCTATAATGAGAGGGATAGATGGTATCCTTTGCAAACCAGTTTGGGAGTCCCGCATAGTGTGTTACCTGCCTGGTGCCAGGGTGTAGGATATCTCTGACTGGCTTGAAAGAATACTGAAATGGGAGGGGAGGATCCAGTTGTTGTGGTCCATGTTGGGACTAACAACATAGGCAAGGCTAGGATGGAGGACCTGTTTGGGAATTATCAAGCATTAGGAATGAAATTAAGGAACAGGTCCTCGAGGGTCAAAATCTCCGGATTACTGCCCAAGCCATGTGCAAATTGGCTCAGGGGTAAGAAAATTAGGGAAGTGAGCGGCAGGTTAGCATGTACGCAGGAGGGTTATGTTCGAGGCAGACTATGAAAGATACAAAAATGAAGGATAATTCAGGAGATATAAAAGATGTTGTGAATCATGATGGTAAGAAAGCTAGCATAAAGGCACTCTACCTGAATGCTCGTAGCATTCATAACAAGATTGATGAGTTAACAGCACAAATCATCGTGAACGAATATGATTTGGTAGCCATCACGAAAACATGGTTGCAGAATGGTCATGACTGAGAATTAAATATCCAGGAGTACCAGACTATTCGGAAGGAAAGTGGTGCAGCTCTGATATCAAGGATGACATCAGGGCAGTGCTGAGAGATGATTATAGGTTCTAAGAAGCATGAGGTCGAATCCATTTGGTTGGAAAGAATTCCAAGAAGAAATGTCACTGATAGGTGTAGTATATAGGCCACCAACTAATAACATCACATTGGAACAGGCAATAAACAAGGAAATAACTAATGCCTGCAAAAATTGCACAGCTATTATCATGGGGGATTTTAATCTGCATGTAAATTGATCGAACCTGCTCGGTCATGGTAGCCTTGAGGAGGAATTTGTTAAGTGTATCCTTGATGGTTTTCTTGAACAGTATGTAATGGAACTGACAAGGGAGCAAGCTGACAAGGGAGCAAGCTATCCTAGATTTGGTACTGTGTAATGAGACAGGAATACCTCATACTCAGGGATCTTGGAAGGACTGAACACAGTATGGTTGGATTTAAAATACAGGTGGAGTGTGTGACGATAAAATCCATTCCCAGGATCCCGTGCTTGAATAATTGGGGCTATGATAGAATGAGGGAGGACCTGACTAAAGTAAACTGGAAACAGACTTTGTGGTGTGACAGTTGACGAGCAGTAGAGGACCTGCAAAGAAATTTTTCAAGATGCTCAGCAAAAGTATATTTCAGTGAAAAGGAAGGACTATAAGAGGAGGGGTAATCTGCCATGGGTGTCTAAAGAAATAAGGCGGGCTACCAAAGTGAAAGAGAAGGCATACAAAGTGGCCAAAAACATTAGGAATCTAAAAGATTGGGAAAACTTTAAAGGTCAACAGAAAGCCACAAAAAGAACTATAAAGAAAAATAAGATAGAACATGAAAAAAAAACAGAATATAAAGACAGATAGCAAAAATTTCTATAAATGTACAAAACGAAGAAGAGTGGCTAAAGTAAGTGTTGGTCCATTAGAGGATGAGGAGGGGCAGTTAGTAATAGGATTTAATGAAATGGCTGAGGCATTGCATCGGTATTTTGCATCGGTCTTCACAGTGAAGGATACTAATAAGATGCCAGTAAGTGACAAAGAGACAAAGGTAGATGACAACCTGTAAACAATTATTATTACAGAAGAGCTAGTGTTGGGTAAGCTAATGGAGCTAAGGATAGATAAGTCTCTTGGCGCTGATGTAATGCATCCCATGGTACTAAAAGAGATGGCGGGAGAAATAGCAGCTGCACTCTGGGGCAGTCCCAGCAAATTGGAAAATAACAAATGTGACACCACGGTTTAAAAAGGGAAGTAGACAAAAGATGGGGAATTATAGACCAGTGGGCTTAACCTCTGTAGTGGGGAAGATGCTTGAGTCGAGCTGAAAATGTGTTGCTGGAAAAGCGCAGCAGGTCAGGCAGCATCCAGGGAACAGGAGAATCGCCGTTTCGGGCATAAGCCCTTCTTCAGGAATGAGGAAAGTTTGTCCAGCAGGCTAAGATAAAAGGTAGGGAGGAGGGACTTGCCCTCCAACCATAAGGGATGAACTCGGATTTCACCAGTTTCCTCATTTCCCCTCCCCCCACCTTGTCTCAGTCGCCTGCTGGACAAACTTTCCTCATTCCTGAAGAATGGCTTATGCCCGAAACGTCGATTCTCCTGTTCCCTGGATGCTGCCTGACCTGCTGCGCTTTTCCAGCAACACATTTTCAGCTCTGATCTCCAGCATCTGCAGACCTCACTTTCTCCTCAAAGATGCTTGAGTCGACTATCAAGGAAGAAATAGCAAGGCATCTCGAAAGAAATTGTCCCATTGGGCAGATGCAGCATGGGTTTGTGAAGGGCAGGCCATGCTTCACAAATCTTTGAAATTCTATGAAGACATTTCAAGTAAAGTAGACAACGAGGACCCAATGGATGTGATGTACCTAGATTTCCAAAAGGCCTTTGACAAGGTGCCACACATGAGACTGTTGCATAAGATAAGGATGCATAGTGTTAGGGGTAGAGTATTAGCATGGATAGAAGATGGTTGACTGACAGGGAGCAAAGATTGGGGGTAAATGAGTGCTATTCTGGCTGGTAATCAGTGACGTGGTGTGCCTCAGGGATTGATGTTGGGACTACAATTATTTACAATTTATTTCAATGTTGGGGACCACGTGTACGGTATCAAAATTTGCTAATGACACTCCGATAAGTGGCAGAGCGAAGTGTGCAGAGGGCTGTGAAATATTGCAGAGGAACATAGATACATTGAGTGAGTGGGCAAAGGTCTGGCAGATGGAATACAATGTTAATAAATGTGAAGTCATACATTTTGGTAGGAGTAACAGCAAAATAAATTATTACTTGAATGTTAAAAGGTTGCAGCATTTTGCAGAAGGACCTGGGTGTCCTTATGCATGAATCGCAGAAGTTTGGTCTGCGGGTGCAATAAGTAATTAGGAAGGCAAATGGAATTTTGTCCTTCATTGCTAAAGGGGTTGAGTTTAAAAGCAGAGAGGTTATGTTACAGTTTTACAAGATGCTGGTGAGGCCACACCTGGAATATTGTGTGCAGATTTGATCTCCTTACTTAAGAAAGGATGTACTGGCACTAGAGGGAGTGCAGAGGAGGTTCACTAGGTTAATTCTGGAGTTGAGGGGGTTGGTTTATGAGGAGAGGCTGAGTAGATTGGGATCATATTCATTGAAATTCAGAAGGATGAGGGGAGATCTTATAGAAACATGAAGGGAATTGATAAAATAGAAATGGATAGGATGTTTCCACTGGTGGGTGAGACTAGGACAAGAGGGCATGGCCTCAAGATTAGAGGAAGCAGGTTTAGAACTGAACTGAGAAGGAACTTCTTCACCCAGAGGGGTGATAATCTAGGAATTCCTTGCCCAGGGAAGTAATTAATGCTACATCAGTAATCGCTTTTAAAGCTAACGTAGGTACTTTTTTAAAAGATAAAGTAATTAAGGGATATGGTGAAAATGCAGATAAGTGGAGCTGAGTCCACAAAAAGATTGGCCATGATCTTATTGAATGGCGGAGCAGGCTCAAAGAACCGGTTGGCCTACTCCTGCTCCTAGTTCTTATGAGAATACCAGCCTGGACCTGCTTCCCAACTACTGCTAAAAACCAAACCAAACCAGAGTAAAGCTGAACTGGGAGAACTGGTCACTCCCCTTTCATTGGTAAAAATAATGACTGCAGATGCTGGACACCAGAGTCTAGATTAGAGTGGTGCTGGAAAAGCACAGCAGGTCAGACAGCATCCGAGGAGCAGGAAAATCGACATATCGGGCAAAAGCCCTTCATCAGGATCCCTGTTGCCTAACCTGCTGTGCTTTTCCAGCACCACTCTAACCTAGGCTCTGGTTTCGGGAGCAACTGCAATCGTTGTTTTTACCTAGTTGATTTTAACCCTACTGCGAATCCTCTTGCAAGGAAACCTGCCTTGAAGAAGTTTTCCTCCTCTCTCTACATTCCTGAGGAAGGGCTTTTGCCCGAAACGTCGATTTTCCTGCTCCTCGGATGCTGCCTGACCAGCTGTGCTTTTCCAGCACCACTCTAATCTAGACTCCCCTTTCATTGTACAAGTGTTCTTTTTAAAACTTGAAAGCCTTTTATCAAATTGGCCCTAAAACACTTCAACCCCTGACTTTTCGGAGTCTGTATCGTTTACAACCTCTCTGAAAAAAGACACCAAGGACAACATAACCTTGTTAAACGAGCAGCTTCGTCACATATGTTTGTCAAATATACTTTTATAATTGCAATTGCACATATCTATGCAAAATAGAAGTGCTTTATAAATGCATAAAAAGATTAAAATTGATCACCAAATTAGTGATCAGATCTGAACCTGTCTTCACAGCATACTCAAGGCAGGATTTAAGGATCCACTTTGGAAGCCAGTGGGGCAAGGCATGTAGCAGGCAGTAAGGCTTGGGATCCAGAACACGTTTCTTCCTTGACTCGACCAATTAAGGTTGCGATGGGAAAAGGTGGGAATGGCTGACTCACCTGGAGGTCACTGCAACCATTAGATGGTTATTTAAGGGCTTCACCCAACTGGCCATTTAACCAGTAATGGGTGGAGGTCACAATGTCTGGCAGAACCAGGTAATCCCTGGCAGGCATCTCGATGACTTGCTGAAGGTTTCTCCTCCTTGGACACTCTGGAAGGAATCGGGGTAACAGCTGGCAGCAGAGGAGGGACCTTCCAGAAGACAACTGTGCTTTTCATATGGAACACCCACTGCCCCACCAATTGCGAGGGCCTCTTTGACATGCCTTACTGACCCCATCCCAAATGTCTACATACCGTCAAGATCTTTCTTCTGAGACCTTTGCAAAACCAACCGTGATCACCACACCTGGTGACATTGGCAGTCCTGGAGAGCTAGTGGATTCTGATTGGCCAGGCAGTCAGAGGAAGAAATTATCCCTGTGGGAGCCAGGAATCCTGATAACAGTCAGCATATTGCTTGATTTGGATTTAATCCAAAGGGGCTCCCAGAAATGGTTGCGGCAGAGTTGCAACTAGATCGCTCGCGGGTGGTTGGACCCACAGCATGACAAATAAATTTTGCTCAGAGTATTTCAAAATGTGATATTTCATCAGTTCAAATTCAAGGTTGGTAAATTTATAAGCCCCACCATTCCAGTGTAGTTGTGATCTCAGATACATCATTACCTTCCAATGCTGACATTGGATTAGTACTGGGACTACTTACAAATTGCTGGCATGTGTTTGTGCCACTACAAGCATATGTCAGGAGCTTGCCTATGTTGTGTTGCTGGGAGTCCAGTGCCCAAACAGCACTTCGTATCCATCCAGATATCCTTTCCATTCCTCTCTGTAAAAGCATTATATAAGAAATTCTGAGATTGTTTCCTCACATCTTTAAGATTTCAAGTTAATTATTTAGTCACAGCATTCCCCTGATCACAATCGTCCTCCCACCACCTAATAGGAGAGCTCTCTCTCTATTCCTGGATACTAGTACAACTCCTTCTCACTCACTAAATCAGCCTCCAAACTTATGATCACATACAGGTACATTGTTGCCTTATAGCAGCCTTCAGTTGGGTTAGGTCATTATAGTTTGGAGAATTAAGAATTTAGGATTAGAGTTACCTGCTGCCCCCTCTGATGTATTTGGCTTTTGAAACAGTGACCATTCCTTAAATGACCAATTGTAATTTCAAAAGTCAGGGTATATGACTTCCATAAGAATTTAAGAGAGTGTAAAGGAAATTTAGCTTCACATTTTTCTAAGTATTTATTCTGAGTTTGAATTTAATCAAATAGACCACAAAATGCTTCAGACAAAGGGGGAAAATACATGCATGTACTTACAATTTTCACTACCTCTAGATATCTCAAAATGCTGTGCAGACAACAGGGTACCATTTCGAAAATGTAGTCACTGTGGTAACACAGGAAATACTGCATTCAAATAAGCAGTCAGCAAGCTGCAAACAACAGGAAGATAATAATCATTAGATTAATTGCTCTTGTGATGTGGATTGAAGGACAAATTTTAGGCAGAACAATGCACTACTTTCAAAAGCTTAATATCAGGAAAACATAGAGTCAAGGAGATGTTCAGCACGGAAACAGACCCTCAGTCCAACTCATCCATGCCGACCAGATACCCTAACCCAATCAAGTCCCACCTGCCAGCACCTGGCCCATATCCCTCCAAACCCTTCCTATTCATATACCCATCCAGATACCTTTTAAATGTCGCAATTGTACTAGCCTCCACCACTTCCTCTGGTAGCCCATTCTACATATGCAACACCCTCTGCGTGAAAAAAATTGCCCCTTAGGTCTCTTTTATATCTTTCCCCTCTCAACCTAAACCTATGCCCTCTAGTTCTGGACTCTCCCACTTCAGGAAAAAGACCTTGTCTATTTACCCTATACATGCCCCTCATGATTTTATAAACCTCTATAAGGTCATCCCTCAGTCTCCGACGCTCTAGGGAAAACAGCCCCAGCCTATTCAAGCTCTCCCTATAGCTCAAATCCTCCAATCCTGGAAACATCCTTGTAAATCTTTTCTGAATGCTTTCAAATTTCACAACAACCTTCCAATAAGAAGGAGACCAGAATTGCATGCAATATTCCAAAAGTGGCCTAACCAATGTCATGTACAGCCACAATAAGAGCTCCCAACTCCTGTACTCAATACTCTGACCAATAAAGGAAAGCATACCAAATGCCTTCTTCACTATCCTATCTACCTGTGACTCTATTTTCAAGAAGCAATGAACCTGCACTCCAAAGTCTCTTTGTTCAGCAACAGTACCCAGGACCTTACCATTAAGTGTTTAAGTCCTGCTAAGATTTCCTTTCTCAAAATGCAGCACTTCACATTTATCTAAATTAAACTCCATCTGCCACTTCTGAGCCCATTGGCCCATTTGATCAAGATCCCTTTGAAATCTGAGGTAACCTCCTTCGCTGTCCACTACACCTCCAATTTTGCAAACTTACTAACTGTACTCTACCAATTGGTAGAGGAATTGAGTTCCGGAGTCCTGAGGTCATGATGCAGTTGTATAAGACTCTGGTGCGGAACTCCAACAGGACAGTGACACATTGGTGTAGTTTTCAGGTTTATGGCAGATGAGGATTAATGCAGAGCAGTGTGAGGTGATGCACTTCGGTAGGAAGGACATTGAAATACAGTATAAAACAGGCTGTAAGGTTAGCAGTGGTGGACTCTCCCTCTTTATGGGCATTTAAGCGGGCATTGGATAGGTATATGGAGGATAGTGGGTTAGTATAGGTTAGGTGGGCTTGGATCGGCGCAACATCGAGGGCCAAAGGGCCTGTACTGCGCTGTATTGTTCTATGTTCTATGTTCTACTATGCTCACATCCAAATCATTTATATAAATGATGAAAAGTAGTGGACCCAGCACTGATCCTTGTGGCACTCCACTGGTCACAAGTCTCCAGTCTGAAAAGCAACCCTCCACCACCACCCTCTGTGTTCTACCTTTGAGCCAGTTTTGTATTCAAATGGCTAGTTCTCCCTGTATTCCATGAGATCTAACCTTGCTAACCAATAACCTTGTCAAACGCCTTACTGAAATCCATGTAGGTCACGTGCACCGCATTGCCTTCATTAATCCTTTTTGTTACTTCTTCAAAAAACTCAATCAAGTTGATTCCCAAGTTAATTCCCAAGAGTAGGTCAAGTTTTGCACCTTCTCTAGTAGGTACATCCACATATTGAATCAGAAATTTTTCTCGTACACACTTAGCAAATTGCTCTCCATCTAAACCTGTAACACTATGGCAGTACCAGTCTGGCATGTTTTTATATCAAATAATGATTTTTGAATCCACCATCCAGAAACCTTAAATTGAATATTTTTGCTAAAAGGCCACCCAGAGGCCCCAATAGCCTCCGGGTGAGAAGGCCATTCTTGACTCTTCTCACAAACATGTTCCAGTAACTTGAACTCGGAGTCGAAGAGAGCATGTCAAACCACGTAATCACCAAAAACGCTATCCTGAGGGCATATGAGCTGGTACCGGATGCTTATCAACAAAACTTCCAAATGCTCTGAAATACATCCTGAGAAAATATAGAATCGATTTTAAAGGTTGAAGCAATTTGCTTTCAACTGATGGATATGGGAGCTTAAGATAAATTCCACCTTTGAGAGACTCGAAAAGATGCTTTCCTAATTGGTTCAAAAACTCCTATCCTCTTTCCTTAAGGACCAAGCAAAAGAATAACGAGTCTCCAAAGCCAGAAAGGCAGCCATCACAGCTGATGACTTTGAGTTAATAAACAGATCCTAGCCCAAAGTAAACTAGATCTGGCAGTTCTTAGAGGTTATATGGAGTAATAGGAGGGAAATGGACGATATTGGAACCAGCTCAGAAGAAAAGGTGAGGAATGAAGGAAAGACAGATTAATTTCTAGCTGGAATAAAGGACAAATCAATGGGTAGACTGGAAAGGCCCTGTCCAGTATGTCTACTGTTGGAAAGCCTGAAGAGAGAACGGTTGGCATGCAGAGAACCAACCAGGGATGTGGCGGTCAGGATAGTATATGAGGTCACACAGGTTATGAAATGTGACTGAAGGCAATACCTCCCTGGATTTTTAAAGGAAAAAAGAGAAGCCAGAAAAGGGGTTAGGCACTGTCTGAGACATTGGTTATTTGCAAACTTAATATGGAGATTTTCTATTCATAAGAAAATAAAAGATCAGTGTTGATCAAGGGATTTATTAGGGAACATATAGAGGTTCTTTTGATAAAAAATATATTGGCAAAATGAGCTTGTTACTGCGCAAGTTATCCTGTGCTTACCCATGCAGTGGGGTGAATGTTTTATTCAGGAATGCTTAGTCATTTTCAGATATTATCCCCAACGAGCGTAGATCAGTCTATGAGCAGACGGAAAAGAACAAGCCACATTTTGCAGAATTGCAAAGGGTTGAAGACTTTTCAAGGGGTCCACAGGAGGGCGATAGAGCCATTGAAAATTACAGAAGCTGTAAGAAGGCCAACAGAGTTGAGCTATTTTAAATTAACCTGTCTGGACATATTAGGACATACAGGTGGACTTGAATCCAGACTCTCTAGCTCAGAGGTAGGGGTATTATAACACAGCACCACAAAAATCCCTTTCTTATCCGAAGGGGCCTTGGCCAAGCCTGTACAATTTAACAAATCCACAGAAGAGTTATGATTTGGAGATGCCGGTGTTGGACTGAGTTGTACAAAGTTAAAAACCACACAACACCAGGTTATAGTCCGACAGGTTTATTTGGAAGCACTAGCTTTCGGAGTGCCACTCCTTCATCAGGTGGTTGTGGAGTATAAGATCGTAGGACACAGAATTTCTAGCAAAAGTTTAGAGAGTGTGATGTAACTGAAATTACATATTGAAATAGACCTGGGTGTTTGTTAACAAACAAATTAGAAGCAATAGGAAAGTGAAGGAGATGCCTCACCTAGACCAAGTGCCACAAGGGGAGAACAGTGGAAGGATAGGAGCAGGGGTGGGTCTTGTTATGATGCTCTTTAGAGGGTCAGTGTGGACTCAATGGGCTGAATGGGCTGCTCCCACACTGTAGGGATTCTATATAAAAAAATACACTCTATCTATACCAGTTATATGATCTTTTGATCTCTGTGCCCTTGATCTCTCTGCCTATACATCCTGTGCGTGTGTGCTCTTCTCTCTCACCACACCTGAAAGGCCTGTGCTCCAAAAGCTTGTGATTTCAAATTAACCTGTTGGACTATAACCTGGTGTCCTGTGACTTCTGACTGCCAGTAAGCATTACCACCACATTGCCCTTATGGAGATGAAGTCTCACTGTAACATTGAACATTTCGTGTTGTGTGGCACTATCACTGTGCTAAATGGGACAGACTTCGAGCAGATCTAGCAACTCAAGACTAGGTATCCATGAGGTGCTGTGGGTCATCAACAGCAGCAGAATTGTGCTCTAACACAATCTGCAAACTCATGGCCCAGCAAATCCCCTACCATTACCATAGTCAGGAGATCGACCTGGTTCAAAAGAGAGTTATTTTATTAATTAGTTTGTGGGATATAGTCATTGCTGGCTGTACAGCATTTATTTCCCATCCCTAGTTGCCCTTGAGAAGTTGGTGGTGAGCTGCCTTCTTGAACTGCTGTAGTCCATCTGCTCTGTGTTGACCCACAATGCCATTAGTGAGGGAATTCCAGCATTTTGACCCAGCAACAGTGAAAGGAACAACAATATATTTCCAAGTCAGGATGGTGAGTGGCTTGGAGGAGAACTTAGTGGTGTTCCCACCTATCTACTGCCCTTGTCCTTCTAGATGGATGTGGTAGTGGGTTTGGAAGATGCTCTCTGAGGATCTTTGGTGAATTTCTGCAATACATCTTGCAGGTAATACATACTGCTTGGATGAAAAGTCATCTGGACCAAAATCATTAGCTTCTTCCCCCTCCATGGATGCTGTCTGACTCCCTGTGCTCTCCAGTATTTGTTGTTTTCAGTACATACTGCTGCTACTGAACATTGATTGTGGAGGGAATTGATGCTTCTGGATGTAGTGCCAATCAAGTGGGCTGCTTTGTCCCTGATGGTATCAAGCTTCTTGATTGTTGTTGGAGCTGTACTCAAAGTGAGTGAGGAGCATTCCATCACATTCCTGACTTGTGCTTTGTAGATGGTGGACAACCTTTGGGGAGTCCGAAGGTGCATTACCCACCACAGTTTTCTGAGCCTTTGATCTGCTCTTCTTGCCATTGTGTTTATGTGATGAGTCTAGTTGCATTTCTGGCCAATGATAATCCCCAGGATGTTGATCGTGGGGGTTTCAGTGATGGTAACACAATTGAATGTCAAAGCACGGTGATTAGATTGTCTCTTATTGATGATGGTCATAGCCTGGCATTTGTGTGACATGAATATTATTTGCCAATTATCAGGCCAAGTTTGGATATTGTCCAGATCTTGTTGCACTTGAACATGGACTGCTTCAGAAACTGGATTTGCGAATGTGCAATGTTCAGAACCAATCGACAAACATCCCCACTTCTGGAGGGCAGACCATTGATGAAGCAGCCGGAAGTTGATTGGCTCTAGGACACTGCCCTGAAGAGTTCCTGCAGAGAAGTCTTGGAGCTTAGATGACTGACCTCCAACAACCATGACCCCCTTCCTTTGTGTAAGGTATGACTCTAACCAGTGAAGGGTTTGCCCCTGAAACCAAACATCAATTCCATTTGTACTAGGGCTCCTTGATACTACAATTAATCAGTCGAATGCAGTCTTGTTGTCAAGGACTGGCGCTCTACCTCACCCGTGGAATTCAGCTCTTTTGTCCACATTTGAATCAAGGCTGTAATAAGGTCAGGAGCTGAGTGGCCCAAGTGGAACCCAAACTGGACATCAGTAAGCATGTTATTGGTAAGAAGGTGCTACTTGATAGCACTGTTGATGATGCCTTCTATCACTTTACTGAGATCAAGAGTAGACTGATGGGGCAGGAGGGCAAGCCATAAGTAGCACCAGACAAACCTAAACTCATCTCTATGACTCTATGAGGTGCCTACCTGGTGAAGCCACCAAAAAAACTAATTGCTTGTCATACAGCATAAGTAGCAAGTGATACACAGAACTAAATGATCCCACAACCAATGGATCTCTGCTGACTCACCATATCCAGTCGTGAGTGATGGTGAACAATCAAACAAGTCACTGGAGGAGGAGACTGTACAAATATCTCCATCCTCAATGATGGAAGAACCCAACACATCAATGCAAAAGGTGTTTGCAGCAATCTTCAGTATAACTGCCAAGTTGATGACGCATTGCAGTCTCCTCAGTAATCCCCAGCATTACAGATACCAATCTTCAGCCAATTTGATTCACTACCCAGGGTATCAAAAAACAGTTAGAGGCATTGGATGCTGCAAAAGCTGTGGGCTCTGACAACATTCTGGCAGTAAAATTTAATGCTTGTGTTCCAGAACTTGCCGGTCCCCTAGCCAAACTGTTACAGTACAGTTACAACAATGGTACCTACCTGGCGATGTGGAAAATTGCCCAGACATGTCCTGTACATATAAAAGAGGACAAATCCAACCCAGGAAATTACTGCTCCAACAGTCTATTCTCGATTATCAGTAAAATGATGGAAGGTGCCATTAATAGTGTTATTAAGCAGCATCTACAATAACCTGCTGAGTGATGCCAGTTTGGATTCCGCCAGGGCCATTCAGTGGCTGACGTCATTACAGCCTTGGTTCAAATATAGACAAAAGAGCTGATTTCCAAAGGTGAGGTGAGAGTACTAGCCCTTGACATGAAGGCTGTATTCAATGTATTTGACAATAAGGAACCCTAGCAAAACTGGAATCAGTGGGTATCGGGGAAAACTGTCTGGTGGTTGGAGTCATACTTGGCACATAGGAAGATGGTTTTAATTGTTGGAGATCAGTCATCTCAGCTCCAGGACATCCCTGTATGCGTTCCTGAGGGCAGTGACCTCGGCCCAACCATATTCAGCTTGCTTCATCAATGGTCTTCTTTCTAACTTAAGGTAAGAAACGGGGATACTCGCTGTTGATTGTGGAATGTTCAGCACCATTCGTAACGCCTCAGACACTGAAGCAGTCCAAGTTCCAATACAACAAGATCTGGACAATAATCAGGCTTCGGCAAGTGAAGTAACATTCATACCACACAAATGCCAGGCTATGAACATCACTAATAAAAAACAATCACCGCCCTTGACATTCAATTGTATTACCATCATGGAATTCCCCACCATCAACATCCTTGGGATTATCATTGACCAGAAACTCGACGTACCAACCACATAAACACAGTGGCTCCAAGAGCAGGTCAGAGGCTAGGAATATCGGGGCAAGTAACCTACCTCCTGATTCCCCAAAATCTGTCCATCATCTACAAGGCACAAAGCAGGAGTGTGATGAAATACTTCCCACTTGCCTGGATGGGTGCAGCTCCAACAATACTCAAGAAGCTTGACACCATCCAGGACAAAGAAGCCTGCTTGATTGGCATTGCATCCAAAAGCATCAACTCCCTCCACCACCAATGCTCAATTGCAGCAGTTTGTACTATCCACAAGACGCAGTGCAGAAATTCACGAAAGATTCTCAGACAACACCTTCCAAACCCACAACCACCTCCATTGAGGAAGGACAAGGGCAGCAGATACATGAGAACACCATCATCGTATGTTTCCCTCCAGCCACTCACTATCCTGACTTGGAAATATATCACTATTGCTTCACTGTCACTAAGTCGAAATTATGGAATTCCTTCCTGAATGGCATTGTGAGTCAATCCACAGCCGGTGGATTGAGCAGTTCAAGAAGGAAGCTCCTTCTCAAGGGCAACAGGGATGAGCAATAAATGCTGGCCAGTCAGCAATGCCTACATCCTGTGAATGAATAAAAATAAAATCAGAAATTTGTGTGAGTGACGAATCCTTTGGTTTGTTAGAAACCCATGTCTCTCTGCAGTAGAGAGCAAACAACTGAGACATCAAAGGAACAAGAACCTGAGTTGGTTCTTTCTTCTCTCATTTCTTTTCTCTCTCTCCAGTTCAAATTGCAGCCTTTCAAGTCCTGTTGGATGATTATATCTACTGACGTGCAACAAAAGAGACTTCCCCACTGCCCCACCAACAAAAGAACTCAACCAAGGAATTCTGTCTCCAGAAGAAGAGGCAAGTGGTTCATCTACATTATTAAATTGCAGCAGAATTGCTGGATTCAACTTGAAGCCAGCAACCTTCACAGACTGTGTACCCCACTAATCTTTCCCAGGCTTTAACTCACTTAATCTATTGATCCTTCCCCACTCTGTAATTTGTTTGAGAGTGTTCTTCACATGTATGTACACATGCAGAGTAAAACTCTTAGAATTCTAAAAAACCTGCCTGATGATGTTTGTTTTTCATCACATGCATAACTAATTAAACACACACTGAATTGGCTAGTACGTCCTTTGCAAAACAATCCTTTGATCCCTTCAGATCTAAGAACTAGGTTTTTTCTAAAAATTAACAGGATAAGGGAAAGCATATCTCATGGACTGCAGCAGGGTGCAGGTCAAGGGTTCTTCACTTGCTTTCTGAGTGCACACTCATTTGCCTCAACTTGAACACTCGCAACACCTCTGCCTAGTCCTGCCTTGCCTTGCTTTTTTTTCCAAGTAATTTACTGTAATTTACTAATTTGCTGTGAAATCCAATATACTTAGGTAATCATTGCAGCAGAAGTCATGAGCCTTGAGACTATTCAGACCACCTGTATGCCTACCTTGCGAACACATGGTCCATTCATGTAACTCTTCCTTTATATTTGAGGGGTGATCTTGCCAACAGAATTGAAGTTTCATGTGAGGCCAGTCCATGTCAAAACATAACTCCAGACTACAATACAGAATGGTCATCCTCGCAAAAGGATAACATTTCTATATTTAACATGGAAATCAGGACCAGTTTTGTGGTGAGCTTGTCTTGCTGCAATTGGGTAAATGTCCCAATTTAACAGGGAAAGCAGGTTCCTGGTCAAAGGCACCATCTCCACTGCACACCCATGTACCCTTGAGGGAAACAAAATACCTTGCCTTTTAGGACTTTGCTCCTTCAACCAGAGCTTAAAGGTTCACAGCACTTTTTGTCTTGACTTGCCTTTCAGTGTAAACACTTAGCCAAGCAACTTGTCATAGTTGTCAGCAGTGAACAGTCAAGGGAGAAGATATTTTGCTGTATGTCACCAAGTTACATTAACACTCACCTGCACCGTATGCCAGCAGTCTAAGTATCAAAGAAAAAAATCCAGTTAACTTTTCACCACTCCCCCAGCTGCAATTGTCCTTAAAGGAATAGCTTCTGGGAATCAGATTGTTATTTCCAGAATTCTAAGGGGATAGCCTTTTTTCATTTTTAGTGATGGACCTACATAATCTACTGACTCATGACTAAACAGTTCTTCAAAAACTGGTGCAAGTGTCAAAGACACTGGTTTCATTAAGCTTTGATGTTTTCCTGTTACCCGACATGGATGACATGTCTAACAAAACTTCATCATTTCTTTATGAATTCTGGGCAATGTAAAAATACCTTTTCATTGATGCTTGTGGCTTCCGTACTCCCATCTGCCCTGCCATATGAACTTCATGTGTCATTTGCAGCATCCCGTTATGATATGGGCAATACCACTATTTGGTGACTGCCATCCATTTTTCATTAGGAAAAAGTAAGGACTGCAGACTCTGGAGATCAGAGTCGAGAGTATGGTGCTAGATCAGCAGATCAGGCAGCATCTGAGGAGCGGGATAATCAATGTTTCAGGCATAAGCCCTTCATTAGGAATGAGGCTTATGAGCCAAGAGGGTGGATTAATCTTCGGAGGGTCAGTGTGGACTTGTTGGGCTGAAGGGACTGTTTCCATACTGTAGGGAATCTAATCTAATGTAATAAATGGGAGGTGAGTGGGGCTGGGAGGAATGTAGCTGAGAGTGCGATAGGTAGATGAAGTTGGGTATAATGGTGATAGGTGTGAAGGAAGATAGCAGATGGAAAAATCATGAGGGCGATGCCAAGTTGGAAGATTGTATCTGGTATATGGTGGAGGGAGGGGAAGTGAGGAAACTGGTGAAATCCACATTGATCCTGTGTGGTTGGAGGGTCCCAAGACAGAAGATGAGGCATTCTTCCTCCATGCGTCAGGTAATTAGGGCTTGGTGATGGAGGAGGCCCAGGACCTGCATGCCCTTGGATGAATGGGAGGGGGAGTTAAAGTGCTCAGCCACGGGTCGGTGGGGTTGGTTGGTGCAGGTGTACCGGAGATGTTCTTTGAAGCGTACTGCAAGTAGGTGTCCTGTTTCCACAATGTAGAGGAGACCGCATCGGGAGCAATGAATACAGTAAGTGACATGTGTGGAAGTGCAGGTAAAACTCTGATGGGTGTGGAAGGCTCCTTTGGGGCCTTGGACAGAGGTGAGGGGGGATGTGTTGGCACAGGTTTTACAATTCATGTGATGGAAGGGGAAGTTGCTAGGAGGGGATGGTGGGATGGTGGGAAGCATGGACCTGACAAGAGAGTCACAGAGGGAATGGTCTTTATGGAATGGATCCACTTTTCATTGATATGTCTGTCAGGATATCTCCACCTCGTCACTTCTGCTTCCTTGTAATCAATGAAGTCACTCCAAACATCTCTTCTGTGCTATCCTCATTCTTATACAGAGTTTCAACATTTCTTTGTGGTATTCCTCTGACCTCTGGTGGTGGACTTCGTTTAATCATTACTCTGATTGCCACACATAATGGAAAAATGGCTGAAATCCGCGCATTTTTCCTTCTCTTTAGCCTCAGTTAGAATTTCCATGATGATAGACAAAGCTGTGACCTTCACTCCAGTTAAATTATTCCCCAGATGTAAATCAACTCTATCCAAAAGATAATTCCATAACTACCCTGAATACCAGTAGTCCAGACAACAAGTTACATTCCAAATGAACAATGTACAATGGGACTGGAAAAGACTCTCTACTTATCCCATTTACCAACACTTTGGTTTTCATTGGAGAAAGATTTAGTTTTCACTCAGAGAATTCAATTGGCTCCTAAATTCCTTAGTATTGGGCTTGGACGATTCCGTTGAAGAAAAAATGGGTTACATTCCCTTTAGAGT
The DNA here is from genome assembly GCF_004010195.1 of Chiloscyllium plagiosum. Lineage (NCBI taxonomy): Eukaryota > Metazoa > Chordata > Chondrichthyes > Orectolobiformes > Hemiscylliidae > Chiloscyllium > Chiloscyllium plagiosum. Next base: position 38,938,045 of record NC_057731.1, read on the forward strand.
CATAGAGCAATTCAACATGGAAACAGACAGTTTGGTTCAACAAGTCCATGCCAATTCATGTTTCCAAACTAAACTAGTCCCACCTGCCTGTGGTTGGCCCATAAACCTTCAAACCTTCCCTGTTCATGAACTTATCCAAATATCTTTTAAGTGTTATAAGTATACTTGCATCGCCACAGATGAACCATTCTCTGTATAAAAACATTGTCCCTCATGTTCTGTTTCAATCTTTCTCCTCTTGTCTTAAAACCATGCCCCAGTTTTGAACTCCCCAGTCTAGGGAAAAGACCCTTGTCATTCATCTTATCTATGCCCCTCATGATTTTACAATCCTCAATAAGGTCACACTTCACCTCCTATGCTCCAGTGAAAGAAGATCTATTCTTTCTAGTCTATATTTACATCTCAAACATGCAATTTCCAACAACATCCTGATAAATCTTTTCTGAACCCTCTGCAGTTCATTAATATACTTCCTACAACAGGGCAACAAAAACTGCACATAATACACCTGAAGAGGCCTCATCAATCTCCTGTACAACCCTACATTACATCCCAACTCCTATACTCAAAGATCTGAGCAAAGAAGGCAAGTGCACTAAATGCCTTCTTAACCAGTCTGGCTACCTCTGACGCAAATTTCAAAGAATTGCGTACCCGAACTGGACGTCTCTCTGTACTACAACACTACTCAGGGCCCTATTGTTACCCCTATAAGTCCTTTCTTATTCGTATTATCAAAATGCAATACCTCACATTTATCTACTCTATCTGAAACTCCTCATCCCATTGACCCAGTTAATCAAGATCTCTCTGTAACCTTAGATGACCTTCTTTACTGTCTACTATATCACCAATTTTGGTGTCATCTGCAGACTTACTAACCTTACCTCCTATACTCTCATCCAAATCATTTATATAAAAGTGGACCTAGTACCAATCCCCGTGAAACATCGCTGGTCACAGGCCTCCAGTCTGAAAAACAATCCTACACTAACATCCTCTATCTCTTGCCATAAAATCAATTTTATATCTAGATCACCCTGAGTCCCAGGTGATCTAACTTTACTAATTAGTCTACTATGCGGAAACTTTTCAAAGACTTTATTAATGTCCAAGTAAACAACATCTGCTGTTCTGCCCTTGTCAATCATTTTGGGTACTTCATTAAAAAAACTCAACCAAGTTTGAGAGAGACGATTTTCCTTGCACTAAACCAAGTTGACTAGTCCTAATTAATCCTTTCCTCCTCAAATGCATGTAAATCAGGACCGGGCTTATACACTTAATGGTAGGGAGACTTCAGAATTCAGGTTCATAGTTCCTTGAAAGTAGAATCACAAATAGACAGGGTAGTGGAGATGGTGTTTGGTACACTTACCTTTATTAGACAGGTGTCTTGAGTATAGGAGTTGGGGTGCATTGTTGCAGCTGTACAGGACATTGGTTAGCCCACTTTTGTAATACTACATTTAATTCTGGACTCCCTACTTTAGGAAAGATGTTGCTAAACTTAAAAGGGTGCAGAAAAGATTTATGAGGATGTTGCCGGGTTTGGAGGGTTCGAGCTCCAGGGAGAGGCTAAATAGGCTGGGGCTATTTTCGATGGAGCGTCAGAGGTTGAGGGGTGACCTTACAGAGGTTTATAAAATTATAAGGGGCATGATTAGGGTGAATAGCCAAGGTCTTATTTCCCAGGGTAGGGGAGTTCTAAACTAGAGAGCATAGGTTTAAGAGGGGAATGATATAAAAAGGACCTAAGGGCAACGATTTCACTCAGAGGGTGGTATGTATATGGAATGGCTGCCAGAGGAAGTGATGGAGTGGTACAATTACAACTTTTAAAAGGCATTTGAATTGGAAAGGTTTAGAGTGATATGAGACAAATGCTGACAAATGACACTAGATTAATTTAGGATATCTGATCGGCATGGACGAGTTGGACCAAAGGGTCTGTTTTCTGTGCTGACAGTTAGACTCTCTGATTATAAATCCTATCTTTCAAAATCACATCCAACAACTTACCTATCACCGATGTCAGATTCACAGGTCTATAGTTTCCAGGTTTCTCCTTACAGCCTTTGTTAAACAATGGCACAACATTATTACCCTTCAGTCCTCTGGTACTTCACTGTGTTTATAGATGATACAAATATTTCTGCTAGGGACCCTGCAGTTTTCTCCCTAATTTCCCACAACATCCTGGGATACACTTGATCAGGTCCTGGACACCTTTATGTTCTGTAAGATCTCTAACACATCCTCTTTTGCAATGCAAACTGTTTTCAAAACATCAATATACATTTCCCAGAGTTCTCTGGCCTCCATTTCTTTCTTCACAGTAAAAACTGATGTGAACTATTCATTTGATATCTTTCCCATCTTCTGAGGTTCCACACAAAAATGATCTTTTTGATCTTTAAGAGGTTCTACTCTCTCCATAGTTACTCTCTTGCTCTTAATGGATTTGTAGAATCTTTTGGATTGTCTTTAACTTTATCTGCCAAAACTAACTTATATCTCCACTTCACCTTCCTGATTTCCTTCTTAAGAGAGCTCCTATGCTCTTTATACTCTTCAAGAGATTCAGTTAATCCCAGTTGTCTATATCTAATATATGACACTTTTTTATTCTTGACTAGAATAATCATCATTGTTCCCTAATCCTACCAGCCTTGCCTATCACTTTAAGAGGAATCTAATGCCTCTGATATCTCGTTATAAATCTTTTGAAGGCCTCCCATTTGAGTCATCTCTTCAACTGTGAACAGTCTACTCCAATAAACTTCTGAAAGCTCTTGTTCCATACCCTTAAAATTTGCCTTACTCCATTAAGAACCTTGATTTTTATGGAAGACTTATCCTGATCCATAACTATTTTAAAACAAACAGTATAATGATCACTGTTCTCAAAGCATTCCCCTACTAATACTTAATTTGCTTGCCCTGCCTTACTTCCCAAGAGAAGGTCAAGCTTTGCTCCTGAGGTGTAGAGACATTTTCATATTGATAAAAAAAATTCTTGAGCACATTTAACAAATTCTTCACCATCTGAACAAGAAAAACTAAAAATCATACATAATCTTTTCAAATCTCTCAGCTAACACACATACTTCTTCTGCACCAACAGCAGTACTTACCTGAAAGTTCTTAGTTGTAGGTAAAGGTACAATCTGATCCATGGCCGTTTTGTTTTCAGTTTCCCTTTTGGATTTATTCTTATGAACGCCATAAGTCCCATACTTTTCCCCTGCATACTTCAGCATTCTGAATGAATGTGTCCCAGCTTGTTACAATGGAAACACCTCGGTTCTAATTTTCACCTCTACACTTAGTACCTTTACTTCTGATCTGTGGAGAAGAACTTGGAGCATTCCTAACTACCCTGTCCTTATATTAGTTGCTTGCTTTACTTTCACTCTCCTATTTTCTGGTCTTTTCAAATTTATAGGGATGATGAAAAAAATAATTTAGTTTTATACATTAGATTATAATTGTCAGCCATTACTGCTGCCCGTCTAAAAGATACAATACATTGGTCCTCAACATGGATTCCTATTAGAGAAGCTAATAAGTTTTTAAATTCTATGAGAATAATTGCTCTAGGAGTTTCATACATGGTTTCAGCTTCTAAAGCTTTTTTCCACCAATCAAAATTATTTTGCTTAATCTTTTTGAATTCAATATAGATTTGCCCCAGTTGTTCCATTAAATTCCTGACATTTGCCAACACATGTCAGGCTCATGCAGGCAACACAGTTTTTCTTTACAATGTCATAATCCTGAGAAATCTTCTCTGACATTAAAATATAAATTTCCCATACTTTACTAGTGAACTGATTTTACACAAGTAGTGTCCGCCTTCTATTGGTTTGTTTTCAACTGATCTTTATGTTCCTTAATTTCTTTTCTTTTTGCAATTCTAACTCTAGTTTTCTCCAATTCCATTTCCTATCTTTTAGTTTCCATTTCCTGTCTTCTTAGTTCATTTTCCTTTTCTGGTCTTTCTCTGCTCTCTTTTTGAATCATCTCTAGTCTCTTCAATTTCTCCTTGTGTTCAAGTGATTTTAACTATAACCGAATCTTATCTAATTCTGATGTTTCAGTGCACAGAGAACCTGGTTCTCTTATGTTTTCTCTAAATTCAACTGCCTTGCTGGAATTTCAATTATTTATGCTTTCTTAGTTCTTTCAGGAAATACTACCTAAAGTTTACCCACCACTTCAATCAATCTGATCTTTAAAGTTTCCTGAAGACTGTTAGGGAAAATTCTGTGACCTGCAGGAAATCTTTTGCCATTTCCAATGCAAAGTTTTAAATGCAGAACCTATTTTTCCCGTGAGCTGTGTTGTCTACTAATACTACATCCAAATCCACCTTGCTGTTGTTTCAAAATGATCCTGGATGAGCCCTTAAAACTTGTTACACCTCATTGGAGTCCCACATTGGAAAGCAAGCTCCACTATTCCCCAAAGTCATCACAAAGATTAATGATTTTTACAAGTATACAGAATTCTCTGATTTAACTTCTTTTATACCCAAGTTGACAGAAAGCACAGACTAGGTTTTTGTACTTAACAAAACTTTGCTACAAATAAATAGTAGTCATAGTCACATTAAAAAGAGATATCTAGGGATGAGCTTAACCAGAGGGTCACTTACACTACAGTAAATGGGACCTTCATGGTGACTTCAGCTGGTGTGGGGAATTGAACCTATGCTGTTGGTAACATTTAACATTACAAACCTGCCATTCAGCAAACTGAAAACCCTACACATTTATAAATTCTCCTATAACACACACAAATACAGGCAGGCAGAAAAAAAATCATGGATGTTCTGGGCAGAGGGAAAGATGGAGGATGCAGTTTAGTGGTTCCTATCAGGAAATTTCTCAACTAGAGCTATCTGCCTCAGTATTTTAAAAATATGTGTTTTACAACAACATAAAAATTATATACACAAGAATGTAGAATGTATGTGTTGTATTTGTAATGTGAGCTACAATGACTGAAAGGTTCTAAGTTATAATCTTTATACATTCTATAAACTTTTGAGATAAAATATATTTACGTGTAATGAATTAATTCCAGTTTATTTATTGGATATTTTTCTTGATTAATGATTGGGATCCTTGATTGCAGGATACATATACAGCTTTCAAATTCATATTCAACAATTATTAATATGAAACTAACAATAAATGTTAATATTCTATACCACCAGTAAAAACTTACATTCAGCAGGTAATTATTGGTGTGCAGTAATAATTTTGAAGGAACCTTTGTAAGTATTCTCAAAAGTAGCTACACACAGGACACTGAAGCAACACAAAAAAATGGAAGAGCTTATTTCACTTCAGGTATCTCACCAACTACGTTCTTCTTCTCACTGCAGTATGCCCCTTCTTCTCCAGCCAGAGTCTAGCACAGCCCCCCAAAAGAGACAACCTCCATCATGCAAATTAGCTGGTGGCCATCAATACGGGCAGGTTCAAGAGGTCATCCAGGAGACATCAGGAAATCATGGTGAGTGGAGATCAAAAATACGAGACCAATATACAGATAGACTGGAAGTTTTTCAATAACTGTAAATTAATTCTTCAATTATCAAATGTTCATTGCCCAATTGATTAATCAAAGAAATCTTAATAAGGGAAGAAAAATAATTTCATGTACAAAGAAGAAAATCACTGTGCAAGAACAATACCAAGCGACAAGGATCAGGTGCAGTGGGAAGACAGAATAAAAGCAATAATGGACTAGAACAGAAGAATAAAGAAACAGTTACTTCTAAGTTGTTGAGTTACTGCATTTTGGGAAAGGAAATCTTAGCAGGACTTATACACTTAATGGTAAGGTCCTAGGGAGTGTTGCTGAACAAAGAGACCTTGGAGTGCAGGTTCATAGCTCCTTGAAAGTAGAGTCACAGGTAGATAGGACAGTGAAGAAGGCATGTGGTATGCTTTCCTTTATTGGTCAGAGTATTGAGTACAGGAGTTGGGAGGTCATGTTGTGGCTGTCCAGGACATTGGTTAGGCCACTGTTGGAATATTGTGTGCAATTTTGGTCTCCTTCCTATCGGAAAGATGTCATGAAACTTGAAAGGGTTCAGAAAAGATTTAAGGGTGTTGCCAGGATTGGAGGATTTGAGCTATGGAGAGACGTTAAATAGGCTAGGGCTGTTTTCCATAGAGCGTTGGAGGCTGAGGGGTGACCTTATAGAGGTTTATAAAATCATGAGGGGCATGGATAGGATAAATAGACAAAGTCTTTTCCCTGGGTTGGGGGAGTCCAGAACTAGAGGGCATAGGTTTAGTGTGAAAGGGAAAAGATTTAAAAGAGACCTAAGGGGCAACTCTTTCAGGCAAATGGTGGGATGCATATAGAATGAGCTACCAGAGGAAATGGTGGAGGCTAGTACAGTTGCAACATTTAAAAGACATTAGAATGGGTATATGAATAGGAAGGGCTTGGAGAGATACGGGGCGGGTGCTGGCAGGTGGGAACTAGATTGGGTTGGGATATCTGGTTGGCATGGACAAGTTGGACCGAAGGGTCTGTTTCCGTGCGGCACACCTCTATGACTCTATGTTGAGTTCTGCTTTTATTGTTCAGCTCAAAATAGTTCAAAAGTAATTTGCCTTTCCTTGGAGTTGTTAGTCAGTTCACCGAGCCAGTTAATATTTTTACAAACATTTTGTACCCCTACCACGTGATATCTTCAGTGCTGTGTAGCCTCCAGATGAAGCACTTTTGTTGTAATCTGCTCAGAACGTTTTACAGTTCTGTCTGTCATGGCAGGTGGTTTTATTTGTGGTTTTATATTGTAATGGTCTACAGATGGGGTCGATTTCAACGTGTTTGTTTATGGCATCAGTGGATGAATACCAGGCCTCCAGGAATTCCCCAAGGTTGTCTTTGTATAGCCTGTCCCAGTTGAATTGGTGTCCTTCATTGTCAGTGTGTATTGACATGAGGGAGAACTGGTCATGTTGGTTTGTTGCAAGCTGATGCTTATGTACTCTGGTGGCAAGTTTCCTGCCTGTTTGTCTTGTGCAATGTTTCTCGTAATCGTTGCATGGTCTTATGTACATCACATTCATCCTGCATGTTTGTGGGTATGGGGTCTTTTGTCTTGGATAATAGCTGGCAAAGTGTGGCTGTTGGTTTTGTGTGCTGTCATTATTCCCACAGGACATAGGAGTCTTGTAGCCAGTTCTGAGATGTTCCTAATAAATGGTGGGGGAGTCAACATATTGAGGTGCACAGTATCTTCTTGGTGTTGTTTGCATGCTAGGCAGATGAAGCTCTTACAAACCAGACATCACCCTCAGTCCATAGTTGTTCTGTCAGGCACACCAACACACAGGCTAGCCAAGGAGCTACACTGCAAACTGAAACACACTCCATCTACTCAGCACCAGAATTCCTCAACAACACCATAGATACAAAAATCGACATGGATGAAATGACGGTCTCATTCGATGTTACAGTGCTGTTCACCTCTATTAATATAACACTGGCCCCACTTCTAGACAAACCGACAACACAGATCACCAATGAAACTATCAGTAAAGATAATATGCTGAAATGACTGGACCTATGCCTGGCCATGCATTTTGTCTTTAATGACCCGGTGTACAAACAAATTAATGGGACACTCATGGGCTCACCCATTTCCGAGTTCATTGCTGAAGCAGTAATGCAAAGATTAGAAAGCACAGCCCAACTATGGATCAGATACGTGGAATATTACCTTCGTTATCATTAAACAGTCCAAGTTAGAAAGCACACACCACCTTATTAAGAGCATATTCACTGTGATCAAGTTCACCAGAGAAATGGAGAACGACAACCAACTCCCATTCTTAGAATACTGGTAGAACGAGTGAAGAACATTGAATTTCTTATTAGACTGTACAGAAAGGCGACACATACAGACCAGATTCTTAATTACAACAGTAACCACCCCAACATCCATGAACAAAGCTGTGCTATAACACACTGCAACACCCCAGAACTCCGCAAAAAGAAGCGGAACACTTATACAAAGTCTTTGCTAATAAAAGCTTCAACTGCCTATAGCTAGCATACAAACAACACCAAGAAGACACTGTGAGCCCCAACACACTGCTCCTCCCTACCCTCACCTATCTCAGAACTGGCTACAAGACTCCTCTGGGAATTATGCCAGCACACAAACCAACAGCCACACTTCACCAGCTACTATCCAAGACAAAATACCCACAACATGCTGGACAAATGTGATATACAAAATACCATGCAGCAATTGCGACATTACATATGTCACAAAGCTAGTCCCTTTTTTAAAAAAAAACTGTTCCTTGGCTCAAGGAGACTCACATCTGGATAGTAGTAACAGGATAGGTCAGAGTCAGCATGGATTTATGAAGGGGAAATCATGCTTGACTAATCTTCTGGAATTTTTTGAGGATGTAACTCTGAAGATGGAAGAGGGAGATCCAGTAGATGTAGTGTACCTGGACTTTCAGAAAGCTTTTGATAAAGTCCCACACAGGAGGTTAGTGAGTAAAATTAGGGTGCATGGTATTGGGGGCAAAGTACTAGATTGGATTGAAAATTGGTTGGCTAATAGGAAACAAAGGGTAGTGATAAACGGCTCCATTTCGGAATGGCAGGCAGTGACCAGCGGGGTACCGCAGAGATCCGTGCTGGGACCGCAGCTTTTTACAATATATGTTAATGATATAGAAGATAGTATCAGCAATAACATTAGCAAATTTGCGGATGATACAAAGCTGGGTGGCAGGGTGAAAAGTGATGAGGATGTTAAGAGATTACAGGGTGACCTGGACAAGTTAGGAGAGTGGGCAGATGCATGGCAGATGCAGTTTAATGTGGATAAATGTATGGTTATCCACTTTGGTAACAAGAACAGGAATGCAGACTACTACCTCAATGGAATCAAGTTATGTAAAGGGGCAGTACAGAGAGATCTGGGTGTTCTTGTACACCAGTCAATGAAGGCAAGCATGCAGGTACAGCAGGTAGAGAAGAAGGCTAATA
>NC_057731.1:38947402-38970296 GCF_004010195.1 Chiloscyllium plagiosum
GATAGTGGAATCAAAGGTTATGGAGATAAGGCAGGAACAGGATACTGATTAAGGATGATCAGCCATGATCATATTGAATGGTGGTGCAGGCTCGAAGGGCAGAATGGCCTACTCCTGCACCTATTGTCTATTGTCTATTGTCCTGGAGGTCAATGATCAGTTTTCCAAACTGCATGCCATAATTGTGTTTTAATTTTACCACAGCACCTATGTTAAATTCAGACAGCATTGATAAGAAAATGTTTTCTAGAAATTAAGACCAAGTCCATCTTTGTTCAACTATCGGCTACTAGATTCAAGAAAAGATAGTATCGCTGCAAGACTACATGTCAGGTCACTGGAATACCGGGCCGGAAACCACTGCCGGGTTGTCACTGATCATGGGAAGGAAGATGTTGCAAAAGCCACCCAAAGGAATCCTGTGCAGCTGGATGTCAGACCAAAACCACATCAACACTGAAGCCACCAAAGTAGCAGCTGATACTGAGCCCCCATGATCGCACCTCTGCCAGCTGTCTCCTGAATGGCATCCATCATAGTCCTGCTCAAGGCCCACAAGCTGCCTCACCACCGCCCATCAGAGTCCCGCCCAAGGCCCACAAGCTGCCTGACAACCATCCATCAGAGTCTGGCTCAAGGCCTACAAGCTGCCTCACCACCGTCCATCAGAGACGCACTCCAGGCTCACAAGCTTCCTCACCACCGTCCCACTCTAGGCTCACAAGGTTTCTCACCACCGTCCATCAGCGTCCCACTCTAGGCTCACAAGCTTTCTCACCACCGTCCATCAGCATTCCACTCTAGGTTCACAAGCTTCCTCACTACTGTCCATCAGCATCCCCCTCTCGGCTCACGAGCTTCCTCACCACTGTCCATCAGAGTCCCACTCCAGGCTCATGAGCTTCCTCACTACCATCCATCAGCGTCCTGCTCCAGGCTCACAAGCTTCCTTACCACTGTCCATCAGTGTCCTGCTCCAGGCTCACAAGCTTCTTCACCACTGTCCATCAGCGTACCGCTCCAGGCTCACAAGCTTCCTCACACCTCCATCAGAGTCCTGCTCCAGGCTCACAAGCTGCCACACCACTGTCCATCAGAGTCCTGCTCCAGGCTCACAAGTTGCCTTACCACTGTCCATCAGCATCCCGCTCCAGGCTCACAAGCTTCTTCACCACTGTCCATCAGCATCCCGCTCCAGGCCCACAAGCTTCCTCACCACTATCCGAGTCCGACTCTCTGAGCTCACAAGCTTCCTCACCACTGTCCATTAGAGTCCCACTCCAGGCTCACAAACTGCCTGGCAACAACAGTAAAGCACATTCCTGATTAAACTTACTAGCAAAAGTAGTATTTGAATTGGATTTAGTATTTCTGGCATCAAGCCATTATTTGGGAAACATGACTTGCTCGACCCTTCAAAGACTGGGCCCAGTATGTGGAAAGAGTGCATTATTTTTACTGGGCAAATAATAATGGCAGATGAAAAGCAATGAGTAATTCTCCTGACAGTTTGTGGACCCGCAGCTTTTTCGGTTATTAGGAGCCTAACTTCCCTTGAGGCATCAGGTACAAAAACCTTTCAAGAGTTGACAGATTTTCTTAAGGAATATTATGACCCCAAGCTTTCTCTAATTCTGACACACTATTTCTTTTTACTCAGTAATTTGAGAACTAGGGGAATCCATATTGGGAGTTTTGACTAGGTTAAGACAACTGGCAGAGGCAGAGGACTTTGATTTAACCCTGAATGAGATGCTGGTACACAGGGTTAATGATGTAAACATGCAAAAGCACCTGAAGCCCAACTGGACTACAACTGGCTTTATCATTGGGAAATGTGGCAATTTGAGCATATGAGTTGCAGGGTATTCTGATGAAAGTGGATACTCTTGCCAGCCTGACCAAGATTGGGAAACACCACCTAAATGAAGGCAGTTGCATCACCACACTCAGGACATATCGTGAAGAGTGGGTTTTGAGGTCAGCCCATAGCAAAACCGCAAAATAAAGTCAAGCCTCGGCTAAATGGTTAAGGTTTCCTTTTGGATTCAGACCGGCAAGCCACTGTAATTGCTACTGGTACCTGGATTCAAGACAACAAAGGAGTCCTACTTAACATGAATTGAGTAAGAGAACTCATAAGCCAGTATCTAGGAGTATACACCCTGAAAAGTCCATCCACATCTGGTTTGAAACAGTTAAAGTACTTAGCAGCATCCAATCAGAACCAACTGTCTGGTTAAATGGTCATCTAGTTCCAATGGAGGTCAATACCAGCATGACTGTTTCAGTAATCACAGAATCAGTCTTTTAAGAAAATTCATTCTGCACTCCGACCCTTAAGTTTGTGCAAGTCCTCGGCTAGACTGAGAACCAATACCTGGGAACTTTTACAGATTAAGGGGACAACTTCAGTTCCAGTCCCTTATGAGATGCAGCCGCTTCAGTTACCAGTGATTGCAGTGAAAATCTTGGACCCGAGCTTAATGGGGCAAAATTGGCTGAGAGAGATTTACCTAGATTGGCTTAATAGTTTTAGATTAGAAAATGGCTGCCTAAATGAAGTGCTAGTTAAATCCCCAGAGGTCTTTCAGGAAGGTTTGGGGACTATTAAAGGAACCAAGGCCACCTTGCATGTTGACCAGGAAGCAATTCCATAATTCTGCAAAGCCTGCTCAGTGCCATTTGTCTTGTGGCAAAAGTACAGGCAGTAGTCAGATGGCAAGAATGTGAAGGAATCGTTAAACCAGTCCAGTTTACAGAACCAATTTTGAAGCCCGAAGGGTTGGTTTGCCTTTATGGAATTTTAAGTAAATGGAAAATTGCATTTTGCAGCTGGATAAATATCCAACCCTTTGCATAGAGGATTTGTACACAAAGTTGGCATGGAGCTGTCTTTCACAAAGCTGGACATGAGCCATATGTAGTTATAATTGCAGTTAGATGTGGATTCCTAGAAATATCCTGCAATACTGATAAGATTTTGTATCAATGTACCAGACTGCCACCTGGTGTATTGTCAGCCTGTGCTATTTTTCAACAGATGAAGTTAACATTTAGCAAGGTCTATCCAGGTCACTATTTATCTATATGACATACTAATAACAGGAAAGACCAAATAAGGAGCATGTAGAAAACTTGGACATAGTTCTTAGATGTTTCTCACAGGTGGCCATATGCCTAAAAGGGAAAATTGTGTGTTCCGAGCACCCCGCAGTGACCTACAAGAGTTACAGAGTCAACAAGACCGGGCTACACCTACTGGAAAATAAAGTGAGGGCAATTAAAATGCCCCAACTCCCATGTCTGTACTGGAGCTTGGGCTGGTGAATTATTACAGAAAGTTCATATGTAACCTGGCCTCCGTCCTGGCGCCTTTGCATCAATGCCTAAAAAAGGGTCAGAATTGGAAAAGGTCATGTAGCCAAACCATAGCTTTCAGGAAGTGAAGAAATAGCTATCATCCTCCAAGATGGTGCTACGCTATGATCCAAAATGAGATCCTGGTATTTACATGTGATACCTCCCTGAATTTTGAAGATGCGCACCTAAGTTTACAGCATTCAGCATTCTGAGATATTATAACAGCTATCTGCTTTGTTGTGTTTGTTGTATTGTGCTAGGCAGAAAAGTATCAGCTTTTGTACAAACGCTTTGGCCTTCAGCCTCTCTGCAAACAAAATCAGTGCAGAATATAGTAAGAATTAAGTGTGAATAAAACACACGATGAATGAAGATAAGTCTTTAACTTGTCTTGTTTTGCAGATGCAATCAAATATGTTGCCACAGGCCAAAATTGATGGAAATTATGCGACACACTCTGCACAATTTTATGAAAATTTTGGGTCATTGAAGCTGTTGTGAACTATGCAGCAATATTGTGATTGCAGAAAGCAATTTCAATTCCAGGGTGTCTAATCTTAGATGACATCACCTGAGGAAATCCTATTTTGGAAACCATTTCATTCTCATTACTATCAGGGTTGTGTGCTTTAAGTCTATCCCTATGATTACTTATGCTGTCAATGAGCACCTGATTTCATGGTGATTTCATCTAAAATGCTGCAGTTCCATTATTCCTTTCTACCACAGTTCAGGACTGATATTCTTAAGCAATCACATTCCTTTCAACTTTAATTTCGACACAGTTTTTTCTTGCCACTCGGAAACAATATTTTAAACTTCTTTGCTCCTTAATATTACACTTTATATTCAAATGTTTGTAGTTTTACCAAGGTTTCTATCTACAATTCTCCTTTGCAGCACCAAGCACACCTAAAGATGAGGTGTCAACCTGAGGAAGCTATAATCATACTGCTTACATGCCAAATAGCATAAACAGCAAATGAAAAGTAATTTCACAACCATCAGAACAGATCAAAGTTCTCCAAATCTGTCACTTACAGCTGTGAATGGCGATGGACAATTAAACAACTTACCATTGTCCACAATTATCCCCATCCTCAAAGGTCAGGGAGCCCAACTTTTCAGTTCAAAAGATAAGGCTGAAGCAATTGTAACAATCTTTAGCCAGAAGTGCTAAATGGATGATGCATCTCAAGTTCCTCCAAAGATCCCCAGAATCAACCATTTCAACTCACCCCACATGGTATCAAGAAACAGCTGAAGGCACTGAGTGCTGTAAAGGTTATGGGCTCTGACTATATTCTAGCAAAAGTACTAAAAACTGGAGCTCCAGAGCTTACCACACCCCCATCCAAGCTGTTCCACTCCAGCTCCAACACTGGCAATTACCCAACAATATTCAGAACTGTTCAGGAATATCCTGAACACAAAAAGCAGCACAATCCGATTCAGCCAATACCATCCCTTCACTCAATTTTTGATCATTAGTATCGTGATGGAATGGGTCATCAAATAACCTGCTTACTGGTTCAGGTTCCACGAGTTCCTGACTTCATTCAGCTCTTTTGTCCAAATTTGAATTAAGGCTGTAATGCAGGGGTGAGGTGAGAGTGACTGCCCTTGATATCAAAGCCATATTTGACACTTGTGGTGGCAATGAGCCCAAGGCAAAGGCTAAAGTCAATGGGTATCAGGCAGAAACTCTTCTCTGATTGGGATCATACGCAACACAAGGAAAGATGATTGTGGTTGTTGCAGGTTAGTAATCTCTACTCCAGAAGGTCAATGCCAGAGTTCTGCAGGGTAGTGTCCGAGGCCTAACCATTTTCTGCTGATAATTGCACAATGTTCAGGATTATTTGCAACACCTCAGATACTGAAACACTTAAGATGCAGCAAGACCTGGACAATATCCAGGTTTGGGCTGACAAGTGGAAAGCAACAATCATGCCACACAAGCGCCAGATAATGGCCATTTCCAAAAACATAATCAAATCATCACCCCTTAACATACAATGATATTATCATCACTGAATCGTCCACTATCTACACGCTGGGGATTGCCATTAAACAGAAACTGAACTGTGCTAGCCATATGAATATTGTGGCAACAGAGACTAGGAATCCTGCACAAGTTACTCCCCTCCTGACTCCCCAAAGTCTGTCCATCATCTAGAAGGCACAAGTTAGGGATGCGATGGAATACTTCCCTTTTGCCTGGATGATTGCAGCTCCAACAAAATCAAGAAGCTGAACACCATCCAGGGCAAAGCAGCCAGTTAATTGGCACCACATCCACAAACATTCACTCCCTTCATCACTGACACTCAGTGGCAGCAATGTGCATCATTTAAAAACTGCAGAGCTTCTTCCAATCCAATGCCTAAATCCATCTAGAAAGACAAGGGCAACAGATCCAAGGCCCTCGCCATCCTAACTTGGAAATATATCGCCATTCCTTCCAGAGGTCTGAACATCTTTGGCCATTGTTATACAACCAATGATTTATACTGCTCTATCTCACATGTGGAAAATCAGGTAACAATTCTGTGCTTCTGCTCTCACCTTACAAGCAGAGTTTGAAGCATGAGAACCCAGTACAGAAAGTTGTGCCGTGTTGGTCTGAGGCAAAGGAAAGGCTTCGAGATTAATTACCTAGAGTTGGTGGATTAGTCCATATTCAGGAACTTCGTGGGCAGCCTAACTGAGTATGCCACTACCAATATAGACTTCATTAGTAAGCGTGTAGAAGACTGCCTACGAAGAAGTTAATCCAAATGTTCCTCAGCTGAAAACCATGGATGAACTGGGAAATCCACTCTATATTAAAATCCAGGTTTGAGTCATTCAAGTTGAGTCATGACCTACACAGGAAATCCAGGTATAATCTTTGCAAGGCCATCAGAGATGCCAAAGGAAATACCAAACTAAGCTTGAAACCCAAACCAACTACAGATACCAGCCATTTGTGGCAAGACTTACACAACATAACAGGCTTTAAAGAAAAGTTAAACAGAACTGTGGGCAACAATACAACTCTACACACGGAGCTCAGTACATTCTATGCTCACTTTGAGCAGAAAGTTAGTGATATTATACCACCTGTCCCAACAGCCTGGTTTCCTCCCACAGTCCAAAGATATGCAGGTCAGGTGAATTGGTCATGCTAAATTGCCTGTAGCGTTAGGTGCATTAGTCAGGGGTGAAAGGAGGGGAATGGGTCTGGATGGGTTGCTCTTCGGAGAGTCGGTGTGGACTTGTTGGGCTGAAGGGCCTGTTTCCACACTGTAGGGCATCTAATCATAACTAGGGAGAAGGTACTCCCACCCAAACATAAAGGGACCTTTTGCTTGGAGGCAGAGGATGTGGGTGATCCTAAATGAGTACGATCAGTTCTACTATAACATTGTAGTTCTGTTCTCATGCAATCTGATGTTATAAGAAAATCATATAATAGCAGCACCATTTAAAGTAACAGGACTGGCATCGAATTATAACCAAAATTTAAAATTCGTCAATCGTGTTATAACAAATTTGCATTAATTAAACACATGTTTTAGGAGAACAACCTGTAATTTGCATCAGTATTCACCCAGAAGAAGGATAAAGAGGATAGTGAAATTAGAATGGAGCATGCAAATATACTAGAGCATTTTGAAATCAAGAAAGAAGTGGTATTGGAGCATTAACGTGGAAAAGTCCCCAAGGTCTGATAGTTTATACTCCTGGTTGTTTGAGAGAGGCAAGAGAGAAGATTTCTGGGGCCTCAACCAAGGTCTTTGTATCCTCATTAATCACTGGAGAGATCCCAAAGAACTAGTGAGTTCCTCAGCTCAAGAAGGGAAATAAGGATAATCCAGGAAATAATAGACCAGTGAGTTTCAAATCAGTGGTTGGAAAGGCATTGAAGAGAATACTTAAGAATAGAATTTACATTGATGTGGAAACGCATGGTCTAATTAGGGACTGTCAGCATGATTTTTTGCAGGGTAGGTCAAGCCTTACTAACTTGATTGAATTTTTTGGGGAGTTGACAAAGGTGAATGATATGGGTAGAGCAGCGGATGGTGTCTACATGAATTTTAGTAAGGTTTTTGACAAGGTCCCTCATGGACAACTCATCAAGAATATTAAGATGCATGGGATCCATGGTAATTTGGCTGCTTGGATTCAGAATCGACTTACCCATAGAAGACATACGGTAGTGATGGAAGGCTGGAGGTCCGTGACTAATGGTGTTTCACAGGGATCCGAAGTAGGACCTGCGCTGTTTGTGATATATTTAAATGACTTGGATGAAAATGTAGATGCATGAGTTAGTAAGTTTGCAGACGACACAAAGATTGGTGGAGTTGTGGATAGCGTAAAAGGTTGTCGAAAAATACTTTGGGATATAGATCAGTTTCAGAAATGTGCAGAGAAATGGCAGATGGAGATTAATTGGGGTAAGTGTGAGGTATTGCAATTTGGGAAAGCAAGGAAAAGTATACAGCTAATGGCTGGACCCTGAACAGCATTGATGTACAAAAGGGATCTTGGGGTTCAAGTGGTTACACAGTAGATAGGGTGGTAAAGGAGATGTATGGCAAGCTTGTTTTTATTGGTCAGGATGTCATGCTTGCAGCTTTATAAGACTATTGTTAAGCCACATCTAGAATATTGCATTCATTTCTGGTTGCCTCACTACAAGAAGGATGTAGAGGCTTTGGAGAGTGTTCAGAAGAGGTTTACCAGGATACTGCCTGGATTAGAGTGTATGAGCTATAAAGAGAGGCTAGAAAACAATGTTATTTTCTCTGAAGTGGCAGAAGCTGAGGGAGACTTGATAGAAGTCTATAAAATAATGAGATGCATAAATAGTGTTGACGGTCAGAATCTTCTTCCCAGAGTTGAAATATCTAATACTTGGGAGCATGCATTTAAGGTGAGGGGGAAAGTTGAAAGGAGATATGACAGGCAGGTTTACACAGAGAGTGGTAGGAATCTGGGATACGCTGCCAGAGGTGGTGGTGGAGACGGATATGATAGGGGCATTTAAGGGACTTTTGGATAAGCATAAGCAAATTTGGCGACATGTTCGGTACAACATTGTGGGTTAAAGGGCCCATGCCTGTGTTTACTGTTCTATGTTCCATATTATATGTTCTAGGGTGCTGAGATGGATAATCAATCATGATCATACAGAATAGTGGAGTAGGCTCGAAATGCTGAATGGCTTACAACTGCACCCATTATTTATATTTATATATGTTTAAAAGTAAAGGTAACTGCAATTATCCAGTTCACTGCTCCTCTGGAACAAGTAGCATAACCTCTTTCAGCTTAGTGCTACAACCAAGATCAAAAATGCTGCAACCAGTAGTGCTATCAATATAAATACAACAAACTTGTGTCCAAATTAGCCAGAATGAATTAATATTTTTGTTAGTGTTGTTAGTGTTTTAAAAACAGTTTAGGGAAATTGCATGACATCCAAATAAACAAAATTTTGATGTTTCAATTATGTTGTGGGATCAGAATATGTTTTAATTTAAACCCACGATGATCTTCCAATATCGCTGCTGCAGAATGTATTAATTTTAGTTTATGAATCCTTAACTGTCATCCAAAACAGTTGAACACAGAGCATGGCCACAATATGGAGCAAACTTTGCATATAAGAGGATGTGAAATAACAGAGTAGTATCAAGTAAAATAGGATGCAACATAATTAAATTAAAAACTTCTAACTAATACTCAAACTACAGAATAACCATTTTAAATATATGATTTTTGAGTAAAGACAAAATAATCTTTTCTAGAATATGAACAATGTTTTAGAAATTAGAAAACCTCCCATTTTCAATTCAAATACCAAAAAATCCCCATCAAGTTATAATAATTCTATAAATCTGGAAATACTTTATAAACACTTTATAGGCAGTATGAATGTCGCAATACAACAAAACTTAATAGATTTCTATTACTTTACTTTAGCCTACTGGAATTCCATTAAGCTATATTTCCTACAGACAGTAGTTAAGATTTTTTTTTGTGTGCAGAAGACAAGTCAGATTACTTCAAGTATATTAATTTAACACAATTGGATCTCTTCAGGCCTTTTCTGCACATTGAATAGAAAAACTCACTTATAGAGACATAGAATTCAATCTACTCGTCCATGCTAATCAAATATCTTAATCTGATCTAGTCCCATTTGGCCCTCGAAACCCTCTCTGCTCATGTACTCATCCAGATGCCTTTTAGATGTCATAATTGAACCTGCCTTTACCACTTCCCCTGGTAATTCATTCCATACACACACCATCATTTCCAAG
This sequence comes from Chiloscyllium plagiosum, assembly GCF_004010195.1. NCBI lineage: Eukaryota > Metazoa > Chordata > Chondrichthyes > Orectolobiformes > Hemiscylliidae > Chiloscyllium > Chiloscyllium plagiosum. The sequence goes on from NC_057731.1 coordinate 38,957,086, forward strand.
GACAAGTTGCCCTCGAATCGCTATTAAATCTTTTCTCATCTTAAATCTAAGCCCTCTAGCTTTGGACTCCCCTACCCTGGAAAAAAGACCTCAGCTATTCATCCCATCCATGCCTCTCATGGTCACCCCTCAAGCCATAGAGTCATAGAGTGATAGAGACGTACAACATGGAAACAGACCCTTCGGTCCAACTCATCCATGCCCACCAGATATCCCAACTCAATCTAATCCCACCTGCCAGCACCTGGCCCATATCTCTCCAAACCCTTCCTATTCATATACTCATCCAGATGCCTTTTAAATGTTGCAATTTTATTAGCCTCCACCACTTCCTCTGGCAGCTCATTCCATACATGTACCACCCTCTGAGTGAAAATGTTGCCTCTTAGGTCTCTTTTATATCTTTCCCCTCTCACCCTAAACCTATGTCCTCTAGTTCTGGACTCCCCAACCCCAGGGAAATTTATCCTATCCATGCCCCTCATAATTTTATAAACCTCTATAAGGTCACCCCTCAACCTCCGATGCTCCAGGGAAAACAGCCCTAGCCCAACCTCTCCCTATAGCTCAAATCCTCCAACCCTGGCCACATCCTTGTAAATCTTTTCTGAACCCTTCCAAATTTCACATCTTTCCGATAGGAAGGAGACCAGAATTGCATGCAATATTCCAACATTGGCCTAACCAATGTCCTGTACAGCCGCAACATGACTTCCCAACTCCTGTACTCAATACTCTGACCAATAAAGGAAAACATACCAAACATCTTTTTCATTATCCTAACTACCTGCGACTCCACTTTCAAGAAGCTATGAACCTGCACTCCAAGGTCTCTTTATTCACTCCCTCGGACCTTACCTTATATATATATAAGTCCTGCTAAGATTTGCTTTCCCAAAATGCAACACCTCACATTTATCTAAATTAAACTCCATCTGCCACTTCTCAGTCCATTGGCACATCTGATCAAGATCCTGTTGTAATCTGAGGTAATCTTCTTTGCTGTCCACTACATTTCCAATTTTGGTATCATCTGCAAACTTACTAACTGTATCTCTTATGCTCACATCCAAATAATTTATATAAATGATGAAAAGTAGTAGACTCAGCACCAATCCTTGTGGCACTCCACTGGTCACAGGCCTCCCGTGTGAAAAGCAACCCTCCACCAGCACCCTCTGTCTTCTACCTGTGAGCCAGTTCTGTATCCAAATGGCTAGTTCTCCCTGTATTCCATGGGACCTTTAAGATCCTCTGGAATATGAACCCCTCAGATATTCCAATGAAAAAAATTATGGTCCTATGCAATATATATTCTCTGATTTGGCTGATGATACAACACAAATACAATGTCAGCTCTTCAATTCTGCCGACAACACATCATACAAAAATGGGCTAGAACGGAATATAACCTAAACACGGAAAAATCTTTCTGGATCTAACTATAGACATCATTCTTTGAACATAAAAATCGAACCTTATGGAAAGTTCAATCAATGGAGTTTCAGATGGTGAGTTAAGGCCATTGAAGCATTCGGGTCAAGCACAGTTCAAGGCTGGGATGATAACTGGAACCAAACAGATGAAGTCAGGGTGAGGGGGAATGGAGGAGAAAGAGTAGAAAAGAAACAAAAAGGGACAGACAGATGAGAGAATACATAAGGGAAAGAAGAAATTCAGAGGTGAAAAGAGAACATTGGGTGCAAAGAATAGAGATGCTGTAGAGATGTTGGGTGGTGGGGGCAAGAGAGAGGGAGAGACAGGGAGAGAAGGAGGCATGTGCACCAAGCAAGGAAGTGGCTATATGCCTCCATAATCGTTTTGTACATCAAGGTACTTAATTTCAGATTGCAAACAGCTACTTCCTGACACAATTGGCTTTAAGTGCATGTTAGTAATAATCCCCTCCCCTTTACACTTGTCAGCAGCCATGAGGCTCTGACTAGGAACAAGATAATGATAAATTATCTCAGTGAGGAAGGCTTTATGAATAGACAGACTAAGCTTTAAATATAAAAAGTAAATACAAATTACTTAAGAGAAACTTCAACCAACTTTGCCTAAAATTCATAATAAAAGGGAAAAAATCTGTAAAGCTTAGTTTGCACATAGAAAGAACTAATCATATAACCGCATATTAAGAAATGGCATTTCTACATCAAGGTCCTTCAATGCTGTACATTGAAGAACTGCAAAACCTTTTGAGACTATGTATAATTCAACAAGTAACAGTTCCACTCATCAACAAATTTCAGGCTTGCAAGATATAAGGAACCAGTATATTTTATACTCCTGACCTGTTGACATGTCAACCAGCTGCAGTGCATTCCGCACTAAACCTAGGTTGCTTGCCGTTGAAGTGGTAAAGACAAGAATGCTTGCCAGGCTTGCCCTTCAATGCCCTTGCCACCACACAAACCAGCCTTCCATTCATTGACAATCTATACTTCACTGCCTTGGGAAAACAACCAACATGTCAAAGACGCTGCACTCTCCTTATAATCGCTTCAGCTCTGACAAAGAGCCATCTAGACTCAAAACGTTAGCTTGCCTGGATGTTACCTGACCCACTGTGATCTTCAGCATTTTTTTGTTTTCAGTTCATAATCAAAAACACCTCCGACCCCAGTTATAATTTCTTCCACTCTCTTCCGTCAGGCAGAAGATATATAAGTTTGAACATACATATGAACATTGGTCCCTCTCTCTGCACCTTCTCTGCAGTTGCAATATTGTATTCTGTACTCTGTTCTGCTACCTGGTGCACTTAATGTGGTATGATCCACCTATAGAGCATGCAAACCAATGCTTTTCACTGTATCTTGGTACATGTGACAACAAGAAATCAAATTAAATCAAATTCAATGTGAATTCCTGGATTGGGGATTTATCTATAGTAAATGGACTGCAGTGATTCAAGCAGGCAGCTCACCAATACCTTCTCAAGGGTAACTAAGCGTGGGTAATAAATCTAGTCTGACTCGTCACACCCACACCCCATGACGGAATTTTTAAAAATTGCTCACTATTCCAGGATAATCCTGAATGCACAGATTCACGATCCCCCTTCAAAAAATCATATTTCCTCTCCTGCAAACCATTTCTTAAATACCTCTCGCCTGTTTCCTGCACTATGGTTTGCTCTGTTTGTTGATTGAGACTATCCAAACCACTTGCTCTATCTCTTCCTTCCCTTCACTACATTTATTTTAAGACTTTGCATTCCTTCCTGAAATCCATCCTAACATCCTAATCCAGAATTTGCAACTTTCTATAGTTTCTCTCTGATCACCCAACCTCTCTAAGCTTACCTTGACCTCAAGTCTCACTTCCTATTCCCTTAGCCCTCCTCTCTGATAATTACTTCCTTCCCTGATTTTCATTTTGTTGATATTGATAACAGTTTTTGCTCCTTAAGTATGTCTCCCTCTCTATGGAATCTGCTCCATTCAGGAAACATTGATCTCTCCGTCTTTGCAAACTGTCATAGCCAATCTCCACTTTTCTCTTCAAAGGCATTGAAAATGTAGCCTCCTAAATCAATGACCATCCTTTTCAGAATTCTATATTTGGTTTTCACCCTTACTACAATACTGAAATGGCTTTTATCAAAGTCACAAATGATATTCTATATGACTATGACAAAGCTAATTTAACTCTCTTCATTCTTTTATCTATTGCTTTTGAAGCAGTTGGACATGCCATCATCCATCTGGAATATGCTTGATTTGATTTAGTTTTGTCAAATCTGAGTCAGAGTACCACCTGTAAAGGCTTTTCTTTATGTTTGTGCACTGTTACCTGTGATTCTCCACAATTAACTATGTTTAGTTTTTTTTTATTTTGTACAAACATTTGTGCCTCAGCAATGTCAACCAAAAACACAGCACCATCTTTCACAAAGATGACACCCACACATCTACTTTCCTATTACCTCTCCAAATTGAGAGACTACTCTAGACTGGATGAGCAGAAATTTCTTGCAATTAAATAGTGGAGAGAAGAAATCAACTTTATTTAATCCCAACAAAAATTTTGTTCTCTAACCATCAACTCCCCACTCTCCATGGCAAACTTCTAAGGCTAAAACAGATTCTTTCCCACCTTGGTGTTACATACAGGGTTCTGAAGAGCTGAATGGCCTAATCCTGTTCCTGGCTTAGATGTTCATAGGTATGTTCATAAACTAATACCATAACCAGTAATTTTAACTTTTTAAATTTGATTTCATTACATTTTGTGAGGCTTACACTCAGAAAACTTTATTTTTGAATGGGACACCTCTTATTTAAATAGTGATAGTGTGTTGCTGGAAACCTGCAGGGATTTGAATCACAAATAAAACTAATTAAATGAATTTTAATCTGCAGCTGGTTCAAAGCAAACATTCTCTCCTAGTCAACTGTACAGTTAATACAGGTTTGATAATGTAATTTTGATATTGATTTAATTTGCAGTTCATTTCTAATTTATAAAGTAATAAGATCCTGCTTATATTCTTGATATATTTATAAACAAATTGCTACAATAAAAATCATGTAAAAAACCATCTCTGTTGCTCTTTGCTCCTTTAAATGAAAATAATGGATGGTGTCCGTTCTTTTTTTCCTTTCCTATTCAAAATGCTAATTGAACATTTTTAAGAAGAAATGAAGGTTTTTGCCTACTAAAGTATCAATATCTGTGAATTATTTCAACACACTAACAAGCACCTCCACCCCATATTCAGCAAAAACATAATTACAAACTGCAAGGGGCGGGTTTGCTGATTAAGCCAATGCAACACATCAAATGCTTAGAACTGGTTGCAAATGATAAAGTGATTTGCTGGCATCTGGAGGAATTTGAAGAAAAACAGGCTGTTGTTTAACACATATTTCTTGTAGATGCATTAGCAATGCCTCAAATCAACTTTGGAAAATTTTGAATGTATTCCTGATAAATATACTGTAATTCCAAATGCTGTGCCCAACAACTATCTTTATCACATCTTTTTCTATTATTTACATATACACAGCACAGAAGTAGACCATTCACCCAAAATATTTATGCCAGCAAGTCCTGAAGCCGACTGGTATGCCTTTGTTGAAGTAGGATATCCTAGCCAAGTAAGAGAAAAATATATTAAGACTACAATACTTAATTACTTTGCTACATCAGGGATTTCTGGAGAGTCTCTCCATGCTGTTTTTCACACTGAAGCTGCTCCAGCCTATCCTCTGGGTCCACCTCTCTCAGACTGAAAAAGAGCAATGAAAGAGGTGGATCCTGCAGTTAAAGCAATCAACAGGGATTGATTAATATGGAGTACCCTCTTCTCTTTAACCCTGACTCCCAAGCAAGGATGACTGAGAGCTCCTAGGATAGGAGTGTGTGTATAATCCCTATTTGCATAGCACAGCCTGTTCTCCAACAACTCTGCTACTCCTGCCATCAGATTAAGACCTTGTTCCACTAAGAACATGTGGTAATTGGTGTGCAACAGGCACCCACTGTTAAATCAAACCTGCACATGGGCATATTTTCCGCACCTCAAAATGAATCTCAGGATCTGAAACATCAGAACTCTCATGAACAACCCTAGTAGCCCCAAACTTCAATGTCACAACACGATTGTAATCCTGGATCTCCAGTGCTCGTCACCAACATTGTTGGCCTAAGTAAGACACAATGAGCTGAAGAAGACCAGCTTCAGAAGTATTGAGTACAACTGCTTCTGAAAAGGAGGCCTGAAGAAGAACATTGATTTAACGTTCACTGTAAAATACTTCAAAATGTCTTCCTAATATGAAGATTACAATATAAATAATTGTAATGTTAGGATTTTGCCAAACATATGTTCAGGTCAGTTGCAATTGCAGTAAAGCCAGAAGATCTCTAATCACTAAACATGAATATTTGGTGTTCTGTACAAAAATATATTAGCTGGATGTTACTTAGTTTAGTGAGCAAAGCTTTCATAAAGATATGGTCAAGACATGGTACTTGTCAAGATATGGTCAAGCCACTGATGGCTGCAGAATTATAGCATAACCAACACATTCAGGAAAGGACAGATCATTGGAAAGGAAACAAGGTATATTTCTAGACTGGGTTATAAGCATAAAGAAGGCAAAATCGTACATATGGGTCATTCAACAGGTTGCTTGGTCTACTAATCTTCTTTAATTCTCCATGGCAAATGGTGGAATTTGAATTCAATTAAATAAATCTGGAATTAAGAGTCGACTGATGATCATGGAACCATTGTCAATTTTCGGAAAAACCCATCTGGTTCACTGATGTTCTTTAGGGAAAGAAATCTGCCATCCATACCTGGTCTGGCCTACATGTGAGTCCAGAGCCACAGCAACATGGTTGGCTCTCAACTGCCCTCTGAAATGGCCTAGCAAGCCACACAGTTGTATCAATCACTAGAAAGTCACAACAAAGAAATGAAACCAAATGGACCACCTGGCATCAACGTGGAACCGGAAAAGACAATGACAAAAACACAAACGGCCTGTTACCCATGTAAAGTCCTCCTTACCAACTACCAGGGGCTAGTGCTGAAAGGGAGAGCTGTCTCACAGACTAGTCAAGCAACAGCCTGACATAGTCATTCTTACAGAATCATACCTTACAGATAACACCCCAGACACCACCATTACCATCCCAGGATATGTCCTGTCCCACGAGCAGGACAGATCCAGTAGAGGTGGTGGCACAGTGGTATAATGTCGGGAGAGAATTTCCCAGGGAGTCCTTGACATCAATTCCAGACCCCATGAAGTCTCATGGCTTCAGGTTAAATGTGGGCAAGGAAACCTCTTATTGGTTACCATGTACCGCCCTCCTTTGGCTGATGAATCAGTGCTCCTCCATGTTTAACAACACTTGGAGGAAACACTGAGGGTGGCAAGGGTCCAAAATATATTCTGAGTGGGTATTTCCATGTCCACCACCAAAAGTGGCTCAGCAACAGCATTCTTGATCAAGCTGGTTGGGTCCTAAAGGATATAATTGCTGGACTGGGTCTGTGGCAGGTGGTGAAGGAACCAAGAGGAAAAAACATTTTTGACCTCATCCTACTAATCTGCCAGCTGCAGAAGCATCTGTCCATGACAGTATAGGTAAAAGTGACCACTGCACTGTCCTTGTGGAGACCAAGTCCTGTTTTCACATTGAGAATAACCTCCATTGTGTTGTGTGGCACGATCACCTTGCTAAATGGGACAGACTTCAAACCAATTTAGCAGCTCAAGACTGGGCATCCATGAAGCACTGTGGGCCACCAACAGCAACAAAACTGTACTCCACCACAATCTGCAATCTCATGGTCTGGCATATCCCCCACTCAACCATTACCATCAAGCCAGGGGACCAACCTTGTTCAATGAAGAGTGTAGGAGGGCATGACAGGAGCTACATCAGGCATACCTAAGAATGAGGCGTCAACCTGATGAAGCAACCAAACAGGACTACATGCATGCCAAATGGCATAAACAGCAAGTGACAGACAGAGCTGAGCGATCTCACAGCCAATGGATCAGATCCAAGCTCTGCAGCCCTTCTACATCCAGTTGTGAATGGTGGTGGACAATTCAACAACTCACTGGGGCTCCACAAGTATCCCCAACCTCAATGATAGAGGACCCCAGCACATCAGTGCAAAAGATAAGGCTGATGCATTTGCAAAGATCTTCAGTCAGAAGAGCCAAGTGATGATCCATCTCGGGCTGCTCCAGTGGTCCCCAGCATCACAGCTACCAGTCTCCAGCCAATTCGATCCACTCCACATGATATCAAGAAACGGCTGGAGGCACTGGATACTGCAAAGGCAATGGCCCTGATAATGTTCCGGTAATATACTGAAGACGTGTATTCCAGAACTTACCGCTCCCCTAGCCAAGTTCTTCCAATACTGTTACATTACTGGCAACTACCCGACAATGTGGAAAATTGCACAGGTGTGTCCTGTGTACAAAAAAACAGGTCAAATCCAACCTGGCCAATTACCCGTCCAATCAGTCTACTCTCCATTATCAGTAAAGTAATGAAAGGGGTCATCAACAGTGCTATCAAGCAGCACTTGCTCAGCCACAACCTGCTCAGTGACGCCCAGTTTGGGTTTCGCCAGGGTCACTCAGCTCCTGACCTCATTACAGCCTTGGTTCAAACATGGATTAATGTATTGACCAAGTATGGCATCAAGGAGCCCTGGCAAAACTGGAATCAATGGGTATCGGGGGCAAACACTCTGTTGGTTAGAGTCATACCTGGCACAAAGGAAGGTGGTTGTGGTTGTGGAGGGTCAGTCATCTGAGCTCCGGGACAGCTCTGCAGGAGTCCTTCAGGGTAGTGTCGTAGGCTCAAAAATCTTCAGTTGCTTCATCAATGAGCTTCCCTCTGTCATAAGGTCAGAAGTGGGGATGGTCACCAATGATTGCAAAATGTTCAGCACCATTTGCAATTCCTCAGTTACTGAAGCTGTCTATGCTCAAATGCAACAAGATCTGGACAAAATCCAGGCTTGGGCTGACAAGTGGCAAGTAACATTCACGCCACAGAAATGTCATACAATTACCAATAAGAGACACTCTAACCACCATCCTTGACCATCACTGAATTCCCCCACTGTCAACATCCTTGAGGTTAGCATTGACCAGAAACTCAACTGTACACACCACATAAACACAGTGGCTACAAGAGCAGATCAGAGACTAGAGATACTGCAGTGTGTAACTCACCTTCTGACACCCCAAAGTCTATCCACCATCTACAAGGCACAAGTCTGAAGTGTAATGGAATACTTCCCACTTGCCTGGATGGGTGCAGCTGCAACAACACTCAAGATGTTTAACACCATCCAGGACAAAGTAACCCACTTGATTGGCACCAAATCTACAAACATTCAATCCCTCCACCACTGGTGCTCAGTCGAAGCAGTGTGTGCTATCTACAAGATGACTGTAGAAATTCACCAAAAAGTCCTTAGACAACATCTTCTAAATCCACATCCACTTCTACCTAGAAGGACAAGGGCAGCAGGTACTTGGGAACACCTCTACTTACAAGTTCCCCTCCAAGCCACTCACCACCCTGACTTAGAAATATACCCCTGTTCCTTCACTGTTGTTGGGTCAAAATCCTGGAATTCCCTCCCTACAGGCATTATGGGTCAACCCACAGCAAGTGGACAGCGGTGATTCAAGAAGGCAGCTCACCACCACCTTCTCAAGGGTAAATAAGAATGGGCTATCAATGCTGGCCAGCCAGCGAAGCCCAGGTCCCACAAATGAATTTTAAAAAAATAAAGATTTTACAAATAATGTATATTGCCTCTCTTGGGAAAATTAATTGCTCTCATGTAGCATAGATGTGTTCCTATCTGTAACCCATTCAAATAAGATGACATGGGGATTTTCGATGAAACTATAGCTGACATGAGTTTTAACAAATCCTAGTGACCGGAGCAGTTCAAAGACCCGATTAAGATAAAAGTAGAAATTCTTACCTCTTTCAGATTACATATTCTGTGATCCCATCAGACTGTCATAACACATTTGGGCATCCAAACATAACTTGTATTGAAATTACGTATTCTTAATTTAGTTAATTCATAAAAAAACAATCATTGCAAGCTGCTCAACCAGGTTTGTAAATGCATGAACTGAAGCAAATGCTTGAACGACTAACATTTCTTCAGCTCATGCAAGTTAATATCATTTGCAGTAGTATGAACATGTTGCTGATATAAATACTTGTGATGAGACTGGAGGTGGGGATTTTAGTTTCATTTCAAAACGGTTTGCTTTTCTTATCTCTGTTCACTAGAAATTCATTAAGCCTTTTTAAGTTCTCTTTAATTAGCATTATATATAATATATATTTGATTCTGAAACAATTTTTAGGCAGCACAGCTGCAACTTTGCATGAATGCTCAGTCAGTAGGTCCAGAGTTTGGCTGAAATTCACACTTTATTTTTCTCAAGGGGAGAAACCTGTCAGTTTTGATTTTAGAAAAGCAGATCAGTAAGCCTTATTGCACATGTCCTTCCATGGGTCAAGGCACCATTTATGTCATTGCCCAATTCTTCTGTCACTCAATTACAGTATATATTTAGAAAGCTAACTGGCAAAGAATTAGAAGGAAGCAAAATATTAAACATCTGTATTTTGCTCCTGAACAATGTATACAAAAAAGCAGAACTGAAGGAACATACTGATCTAACCAAAGGCTCTTGGATCATATTATTCTTTAAGCACAATTAACAGAATACTTTAAACACAACATAACTAATTTGTCTTTCAACTCTGATGCAAAGTGCTTCTTCAGCTTTCAATCTTCTGATTATAATAAGAAAAGGATTTTGCAGCAAAATATATAGAACAAATCCTCATTATGTGTAGAGGATAGGGGTACAGGATTTCCATGGATAACAAAAAACGTGGATATTGCTCCAACGTAACTTTATTATGTACCACAAAGGATGGCGCAATCAGATAGAATGAGTCAATGAACAAAAGAAACAGAGTCTGGGTTGACCCACAGTATGCAGACCCGCAGATAGTGAATCAGTTGATACCAAGGAGTGAGTCTACTTTATACATTATGTTCAATAATTTGCTGAAGAACAACATCTTGAAGCATTCACAAGTCATTCGCTTTTTATCTGCACCTTTCAACTAAAAACGATTTTGCTCTGGAAGCGTAAACTGATAACAGGTCATGATCATGAGAAATAGAAATTAGAAGCAGGCAAATTTATTCATCATTCCTGGTCTGCCATTCAATCAGATCATAACTTAAAATATATATTCCTGCTTGACCCCCCCCCATAGCCTTTGATATCCTCATTGATTAAAAATCTGTCTAACTCAGCCTTCAAAATACCAACTGATGCAATCCCACTGTTTTTCATGGAGACAATTCCAAAAACTGATGACTCTCCAAGAGATTAAATTTCTCTTCATCTCAGTCTTAAATGGAAGACCCTTATTTTTAAATTGTGCCATGATTATTTCATAGAGAGAACATCCTCTCAGCATTTACCCCATATTTTTCATTAAGACCCCAGCTGGCTCTTCAGTAAACCATAAATCTGAGATCATCCAAAACTCTGCTACCCATATTCTAACTCATGCCAATCCTTTAAGATCGTCTGGAATGTGAACTCTGAAACATGATATTTGGTGACATAAAATGGAGCATGACTTGGCCGGCACCATGATGGAACACTCACAGAATATATGTCTCCACATATTACAAGAGACCCATTTCAGAAGACTATATCTTAAGTGCATAGCTCCTGGACAAGAAAGTAAGAAAGGAGCTGTCATGATAATGGAGGAAGCCTGATGTACTTATGGACATATTGAACTTATAATTACAACAATTTTTAAAGGAACATGCAGCCAAAATATCACTGTATACATAAATTCAGTGGCAATCTGGAAAGAGAGAGAGACTCTGGAATGTTGCACCTAACAAGGTGTTAAAGAAGCTTCACTGTAACTGAACTCGTAGAGATCAAAGAACCCCAACTAGAATCCAATGGCAGAAAAGGTAGTATGGTAATGGAAAATCATGTTTCTATGTCACAAACTGCATGGAGATCACAAACAGTAGAGATTGCAGGTCAAGTAGTGTGCTAGAGGTTCAATAAGTGGCAGCGACTAGAAACTAAGGTTTTCTATAGTGAACACATCTGTAGCAATTACTTGCAGTTTGAACAACTTTGAGTCAGAGTTGAGCAGGTGCAGCCAACTAGACACCTTGCTTTATGAGGCAGTCACATTCCTTAGATTCAAACTTGGTCTGTGACATGAGGCAAGGAGACCAGCACCTCTGGCCTTTGAACATAGAACATAACAGCGCAGTACAGGCCCTTCGGCCCTTGATGTTGCGCTGCCCTGTCATACTAATCTGAAGCCCACCCCACCTACACTATTCCATGGAAGTCCATATGCCTGTCCAATGACAACTTAAATACACTTAAACTTGGCGAATCTACTACCGTTGCAGGCAAAGCATTCCATACCCTTACTACTCTCTGAGTAAAGAAACTACCCCTGACATCTGACTTATACCTATCTCCCCTCACTCGTAAGACATTCCTTCCATACCAGGCAACATCCTAGTAAATCTCCTCTGCACCCTTTCCAAAGCTTCCACATCTTCTTATAATGCGGTGACCAGAACTGTACACAATACTCCAAGTGTGGCCATACCAGAGCTTGGTACAGCTGCAGCATAACCTCTATTAATAAAGGCCAAGACACTGTATGCCTTCTTAACAACCCTGTCAATTTGGGTGGCAACTTTCAGGGATCTGTGTACATGGACACTGAGATCTCTTCGCTCATCTGCACTCCCAAGCATCTTACCATTAGCCCAGTACTTTGCATTCCGATTACTCCATCCAAAGTGTATCACCTCACACTTGTCCACATTAAACTCCATTTGCCACCTCTCAGCCCAGCTCTGCATCCTATCTCTGTTTCTCTGCAACCTACTGCATCCTTCGTCACTATCCACAACTCCACCGATCATAGTGTCGTCCGCAAATTTACTAACCCACCCTTCTAAGCCCTCATCCAGGCCATTTATAAAAATGACGAACAGCAGTGGACCCAACACCGATCCTTGCAGTACGCCGCTAGTAACTGGATACCAAGATGAACATGCTCCATCAACTACAACCCTCTGTTTTCTTTCAGCAAGCCAATTACTGATCCAAACTACGTCTCCCACATCCTATTCCTCCGCATTTTGTATAATAGTCTACTATGGGGAACCTTATCGAACGCCTTGCTGAAATCCAGATACACACATCAACCGGTTTACTCTCATTTACCTGTTTGGTCACTTTGTCAAAAAACTCAATAAGATTAGTTAGGCACAACCTACCCTTCACAAAACCATGCTGACTGTCCCTGATCAGATTATTCTTTTCTAGATGGTTATAAATACTATCACTTATAACCTTTTCCAACATTTTACCAACAACTAAAGTGAGACTCACTGGTCTGTAATTACCAGGGTTGTCTCTACTACCCTTTTTGGACAAGGGAACCACATTTGCTATCCTCCAGTCCTCAGGCACTATTCCTGTAGACAATGATGATTTGAAGATCAATGCCAAAGGCTCAGCAATCTCTTCCCTTGCTTCCCAGAGGATCCTAGGATAGATCCCATCCGGCCCAGGGGACTTGTCTATTTTCACACT
>NC_057731.1:38971305-38977735 GCF_004010195.1 Chiloscyllium plagiosum
AACCTGACAGAATTGTGATTGCTGTCTCCAAAGTGCTCACCTACTTCCAAATCTAACACCTGGCCAGGCTCATTACCCAGTACTAAATTTAAAGTGGCTTCGCCCCTTGTAGGCCTGTCTACATACTGTATCAGGAAACCCTCCTGCACACACTGGACAAAAACTGACCCATCTACAGTACTCGTACTGTAGTGTTCCCAGGCAATACTTGGATAGTTGAAGTCCCCCATGACAACTACCCTGCCTCTCTCACTCCTATCGAGAATCATCTTTGCTATCCTTTCCTCTACATCTCTGGGACTATTCAGAGGCCTATAGAAACTCCCAGCATGGTGACTTCTCCTTTCCTGTTTCTAACCTCAACCCATACTACCTCAGTTAACGAGTCCCCAAACATCCTTTCTACAACTGTAATATTGTCCCTGATCAACAATGCCATACCTCCCCCTCTTTTACCATCTTCTCTGTTCTTACTGAAACATCTGAATCCCGGAACCTGCAACAGCCATTCCTGTCCCTGCTCTATCCATGGCTCCGTAATGGCCACAACATCGAAGTCCCAGGTACCAACCTATGCTGCCAGTTCACCCACTTTATTTCGGATGCTCCTCACATTGAAGTACACACACTTCAAACCAGGTTCTCGCTTGCCAATGTCAGATAATTGATTTTGGAACTCCCTACTCTCATCCTCTTCTGTACCTGTCCTACAATTTTGGTTCCCATCCCCCTGCTGTATTAGTTTAAATTCACCTAAATAACTTTAGCAAATTTCGCACCCAGGATATTGGTACCCTTCTGGTTTAGATGAAGACCATCCTGCTTGTAGAGGTCCCACCTAACCCAGAAAGAGCTCCAATTATCCAAAAACCTGAAACCCTCCCTCCTGCACCATCCCTGTAGCCACGTGTTCAACTCCTTTCTCTCCCTATTCCTAACCTCACTAGCACGTGGCATGGGCAGCAAACCAGAGAAAACAACTCTGTTTGTCCTAGCTCTAAGCTTCCATCCTAGCTCCCCGAATTTCTGCCTCAAGTCCCCATCTCTCTTCCGACCTATGTCATTGGTGCCAATGTGGACCACGACTCGGAGCTGCTCCCCCTCTCCCCTAAGGATCCCAAAAACACGATCAGAGACATCACGGACTCTGGCATCCAGGAGGCAACACACCAACCGTGAGTCTCTCTCGTCCCCACAGAACCTCCTATCTGTCCCCCTAACTATCGAGTCCCCAGTGACTACTGCTCTGCTCCTCTTCCCCCTTCCCTTCTGAGCAGCAGGTGTCCCACTGCTTTCCCCTGGTAAGTCATCTCCCCACAACAGTATCCAAAACGGTATACAGTAGTGCCTCGACATATGAACGACCCCGTTCATGAACAAATTGGTTTACGAACAGGATTGTACGTAAAGTTTTGTTTCAACGTACGTACGAAATTCAAGGTACGAATGCAAAATGCCCGTGTGCGACCATGTGGTTTCATTGTTCTGCTTTGCTATGCACTTGTTGAACGCAAAAGCTCTCGGACCCCGCGTGATCTCATTCAGTTTGTCTTTGGCGCGTGCGCTGTGAATAGCGTTCGTTGCTACGTCCAAGCATTCTTACGCTATCCGAACAATGGGAAAAATTGATTCGGTTCGCGAACCGGGTCCCGGAACGGATTAAGTTCGTAAGTTGAGGCGCTACTGTATTTATTGTTGAGGGGAATGGCCACAGGGGACCTCAGCGCTCCCTGCCGGTTCCCTTTCTGTCCCCTAACTGTCACACAAATATAAACTGTTCTACTTACCCTTCACAGAAGTCCTTTGCTCGCTCCTCCCTCGCTGGCCTGAAGGTAAGAAGTTTAAATATACTTACCAGCCTTCCCAACAATTACCTCGCACCAATGTCACCTCTTCCCGGCTCCCGCCTCTCGCTGCTCCGAAGTGGACAGTTACAAAGTTCTTGCAAGCTGTGTCAATGAGCGTGGGAATCGCAGGGAGGATAAAAGTTCTGCTGGCACAGGTTTCACTTGAAATGAGCAGGGATTCAGTGTCCTGACAAATGGAATGACTATGGATGTACAGAGGGTCTTAAACTAATTGTAGTGGAGAGGGGGATATTGGAGAGGAGTTTGTGAAGTATTCATAACTTGATCAGTTCCAACTGCTTAATAAAACTTATTGAGTCAAGAATTCTGACTGCTACAAGGTCCCTTCCTTTCAGCACAAGCTCTGCAATCTGCTCCATTTCTAGTATGTTTCTACCAGCCATGGTGAATACTCGCCACCCAAGTAGCTACTTCCTGTAAGCTCTAATATAACAACGGAGCTGTCTGTGTCTTCCACAGCACCAATTCTATCATTCGTGGGAGTAAATCCACAAAGTCTGTAGCCAACAGTGTGTCCCAGTCACTTTCCCTTTGTGCGGTGATGCCAAAATAAGGTCTAGAACCAGGGTCCTTATTGCCCAATCCAAACTTTCAGTCTCCAGTACAGGTCAGTGCTCCATTGAAAAGTTACGACATAGAACGAGGCCTTTAAATTCATTGTATCTGTGTCAGCAGAATAAAATAGCACCCATTCTAATCCACTTAATAGCACCAGATCCATAGCCTTACAGGATACAGTGCCTCAGTTGCAGATTTACACTCCTTTTAAAGGAGATTATAGTTTTTATTTAAACCATCAAACTGAGTAGGGAATTCCAGACATTTACAACATTCTGGGTGAAAACATTTTTACTTAAGTCCCCACTGATGATTCTACCAATCACCTTAGATCCATGTCCCTGGTAATTGATATCACTACTACAAGAAGCACCCACTCTATCCACTCTATCCTAATCACTCATTATTTTGTACACTTGAATTAGTCACCATTCAGTGATCTCTGTTTTGTTTATTCATTCACAAGGTGAGGCTATTACTGGCTAGGCATTTATTGCCCAGAAAGCAGTCAACAACAATGCAGTGGGCTTGGAGATGCATGGAGGCCAGACCAGGTAAGGACGGCAGTTTCCTTCCCTAAAGAACATCAGTGAATCAGAAGGGTTTTCCAACAATGGATTCATAGTCACTATTCAACTCTTAATTGCTGATTTTTATTGAATTAAAATTCCATGTTGGGATTTGAACCCGGGTCCCAGAACATTTCCTGAGTCACTGGATTAACAGTCCAGCAATAATTCCTTTAGGCCTCTGCTTCCCCTTTTCTGAGCAAAGCAACTCAAGCTTTTCCAATCTTTCCCCATAACTGCAAGTTTCAAATCTTGGCAACATTCTTATAAATCTGTGTTCTCTCCAGAGCCATTATGCCCTTTATCTAATGTGGTAACCTGAAGTGTACACAAACCTCAACATTACATCTCTGTTTTTGTATTCAATACCTCACTGTCTGAAGGAAAGCATCCTATATGCCTTCTCTGCCATCTTAGCTACCAGTCCTGCCATCTTCATGGGCCTGTGGACTTGCACTGTAAGATCTCCCACTTGCTCTATGCCTCTCAATATTCTCTTGTTTATTATGCCTTCCCTTGCTTTGCTTACCTCCCCAATTAAATAACCTTGCACTTCTCAAGATTGAATTCCATTTGCTACCCACTCAACCAAACCATTGATATCATCCTGCAGTCAAGTCACCATCTTTATATTTAACTACATGGAAAAGTTTGGTATCTTCTGTAAATTTCCCAATCATGTGTTTCTCTTATGTTTAGATCTAAATCATTAATATATAATACAAACAGCAGGGGATCAAACCCTGAGCCCTCTGAAACACCACTGGAAGCCACTTTTTATTTGCAAAGACATATAATGGGCATTGCCCCTTTTATCACATCACTCAGCCAATTGTGGTAATGCCTTACTGAAATCCAGTATCCTCAACATCCTCACTGCCCTCATCAATCGTTCTGTTACTTCCTCAAAAACCTAATGAAGTCAGTAAGACATGAATTTCTCTTGACAATCCATGCTGACTGTCTCAGATTCATTTGTGCCTTTCTAAGTAATAATTAATTCTATCTATCAATTAATGCTAGTAATTTGTACATACACAAAGTGAAATCTAATGGCCTTTAATTATTTGGCTTGTCTCTTGCACCTTTCCTGAATAATGGCACAAAGTTCACAGATGTTCAAACTTCTAATTCGTCAACTGTACCAGAGAAGATTGAAAAATGATCCTTAAACATTCACTATTTCCTCTTTCTTCAGTTTAGCACACCTATCCGAATGTATACATGTTTTACTAATCATGTCCCCTGAGTGCCTGCTTTGGGTTGCACCATTCGTCAAAGACACCTCCTGAGATATCGGGCAGATTTCATACTTCAGGATTAATGTTAAATATTTAGTGGCAGAATAAAAGCCAAGAACTAGAGGGTAGTCCACCCCCTGTGAACTGTTTGTATGCCAGAATGCATGCCATTTGTTGAGATTTGTAGGCATAGGTTTGGATTACATTTTGTAAAAACATTTTTTTTTCTTATGTTTATGACATCTATGTTTGGGCATCTATGTTTGCCTGAAAGTTCACTGTTATGCAAAAAAGCTGTTTGTATATGTTCATTATCATTTGCACTGACAATAAAGGAATTTGATGTTCAGGCAAATGAAAAGAAATGAGGACACACCATTGTATGTTATTACCCTTTTGAGGCTGATAGCAATTCCCTATGTAGGCGTGCTTATTTATTTTGTATTGCTTATTATATTGCTCATTTTTTGTGATTGCATTATGCGCTCACTAAAGACAAACAGGCATAGAAGTAACAGGACAATAGTCACCTCACCTTATACCTGTATTGATGACTCTGACTATGGCTAAACCAATATTTAACAGGCAGGACACATGAAAGATATTGGTATCTAATTCTAGAGTACACAAACATTGTTAATAAAGACTGGAAAAAGGTGTGTGAAATTTTGATTTATACATGGAGCTAAATCTACTTGTAAAACCTCAGCTATCTCTAAAGAGATGGGATAATTTTTCAACAACATACTAACAATAAAGAGACTTGTTCTCTGCTATTTTTTATCTGAAAATCTCAGGTGATTAAGGAGATGGAAGTATATTGGCAATGTTACTAGTGTAAGAACGCAGAGACCCAGGCTAATATACTGAGGACACATATTCAAATCCAATGATAACTACCAGTGGAATTTAAATGCAATTAATAAGATCTGGGATTAAATGCTAGCCATGAAAACACTGCTGTAGAAAAAAATCTGAAACCACTAAAATCTACCATCTTTACCTGAATGGCCTAATGTGACTCTCAATCCATTGTCATATCATTTACTGAGAACTACGCTGTGAAATGTCTTACCCAGTCCTTCACTTCAAGGACAGTTAGGATAGAGAGCAAATGCTCACCTTATCAGTACTGCCCACATTCAAGTAAAGGAATAAAATAGAATCTGCATTCTCTTATTAAAAAACAATGTTTTTCCATGCACAACAGAATACAATTCACTCCACTTGTTAATCACAGAAAATTTTAAAAACACGCATGTGGCAATTCAATGCTAATTTAAAATCCAAAGAAGCAATTCTTCAGTTTACTATAAAATGATTAATTAACTTAAAAAAATACCTCGTGAAATGGATTACAGCAATGAGATTGCTTTTTGCAAAAAATCAGAATTTCATCTCTTAATTTCCAATTAAATGAAATATTTAATAATACTTTAGATTACTTCAGCAATCCTACTGAAATGGAATCTTATTTATAATTGTTTGCAGTTTATTTTATTATTTGATTCATACCAGATCTCTTATGGTATTGTCTGAATTATGTCAGAGGTTTCAGTAGAATGGGTGGGACGTGGAAGTGAGAAATTAACATGCATCTAGCCTTTAACTTTATTGAAAAGAATTTCTATTGGCCTCTTTCTGATTGTTGCGTATGATCAATTATTGATATTCCATTAAAATCCATACAGTCCACAATTATCAGCTGTATTGGAACTGGGTATCAATCAGGTACTGTCAGGGTTGGAGAGCCTGATGTAACTGAGCTCTGCATTCAAAGAATTTTCTCCTGTTTGGAAGATGTGTTGCAGACTGCCACATTCCAAGGTCCACATGCTGAAGAATGCACTAAAACTTGGGGCAGCTGCTGCCAATGTGCAGTGGGGAAAGTCCAGTGTCTGAGGTCTTCGTGCTAAAGTTAATATAAGGAATCGTTCAGTTATCAGACCAATCCCACCCCACAGCCTCAATGTATGTAAATATAGTATTGTATGTGTTAGAGATGCCAATCAACCCTACCGCCCCGTGGCCCAACATTTCAACTCCCCCTCCCACTCTGCTGAAGACATGCAGGTCCTGGGCCTCCTCCACCGCCGCCCCCTCACCACCCAACGCCTGGAGGAAGAACGCCTCATCTTCCACCTCGGAACACTTCAACCCGAGGGCATCAATGTGGACTTCACCAGTTTCCTCA